>NC_054546.1:36408826-37008826 GCF_017654505.1 Polyodon spathula | reverse complement strand
CATTAGTGAATCTAGCAGTTGGTATTGAATTTCATTAAGATTTGTAATATTTACAGTTTTAAAAGTCATTTTATATTGTTACTTTGCAGGTCACCATGTGTGTGCGTGTTAATGCACATTTATAAAGGCTACTGCAGGTGGAGCGTCTGGTTGTGCAGGTTATAAATCACCACTCTCATAGTACTGGGCCGTGTAGCTGTGTTTTAATGGCTTTTAAACCTTTACCCTTCGACTGGCCTCCATTACGTAATTCTACTGCTGTAGATCAAACAAGGCGAGCAATTGCCATTAAAGCTTAGATGAACACTCACAGCACCTGTGTAAAAACCTATAAAATAAAGTTCAAGAAGCCACTTTCAAAATAAAAAAGGATTCATCCCTGGCTTCTTGTTTATTAACTGTTAACAACGACTATTACCAAATTATTTTCAGATCCTAATTTGTGTTAATGGTTAATCAATATACAGTTAACTATATATAAACAAATAAAAATGTGTATTATAATCATAATATATCAATGCACATTAATAATGAGAAAAACTTTATGTGATGTTATAAAGTACATTATTTAAGTAGTTTTCTTATATAACGCCATAATTACTTGTTTATAATACTGTAAGGTTATAGCCATTTAGTATTATTGACAGCCATGTAATATTATCAATAATACTAAATGGCTATACCGTTATTAAATGCATATTGGTTAAAATGAACTAAAATTGTACCTTTTAATGTGCCTTTAAATTAAAATAACAATAACCCTAAACTAAAAACTGCTCCATCAAATCATTTTGCTTACTTTAACGATCTGAATTGTTAATATCTTGTATCAAGTTCATTTGTCTGGAGAGAAAGAGTATCATTTATAAATCTTTTTTTTTTTCTTATTGAAATACATAAATATATAAATATATTTCAATTTATTTTTGTGCAACCTGCCCCCCCCCCCCCCCCCCCCCCCACAAAAATATAAATACTTCACCACTGACCGTTTTATTTTTATTTTTGTAATGTTTATTCATGCTACAATGATTCAAGAAAATGTGCAGTGCCTTCTGCACTAATCTGTCGTTCCAATAGTGCATAAAACAGTGTCCACCTAGGCTATCTCATGACAAATTCGATGTGACCTTTTGCCAAATATATGCAAAACCTTATCTTAAAAACAAAGTATGAGCAAGACAGATTTATTATAGACATATAAATACAAAAATGCTAGAAATACAGAAGTGCGTTATTTACATCATTCAATGCTCAAGATTTGGAATTAAATAATGTGTCTAGAATATCCATCACATTTTGTTATTATTGCTGGAATCAATGCCCGCAACTAGGGGGCCACAAAATGCTATTAGTTACAACCACACCGTTGGAGAAATGTCCCGTTGCGTGATTGTTACACATTCGATCTGCAAGCCTTTGCTCCACTGCTACATTTGCACTATTTTGTTCTAAAAGCAAAAAATACATTAAACAAAAATCTATTTTGTATCTTTTGAGGGTCTCTCACAGTAACAATATTCATAAAAATATATGGGTTAACATTTTCACTTGATCAGGAGCTCAGAAAATATGGCCCCAGGGAATCCGATATATAATCAAATCTGTCCTTTATTCTGTCATGCATTTATTTTAAATTGTTTCACTGAAATTAATTCAAAGAGCCCCAATTAGTGGTTAAGAGGCACAAATTATGTCCATACGGCACAATACAGTATTTATTAATGGCAGAAAAGTGTTTCTATTGGTGTAGAGTCCTTAAAATGAAGTGACATCTCTTGTTTATAAGTGGAAGGGGCATGTCATTATTGCATGCAAGCTTGTATTTGTCTTATAAAAATGGATTAACCTGTGCAACGCAACAACAAAGTATTTTGGCAGCACTTGACAAGATCCATGAACCAGACAAATTTCAAAGCCCTTTCCTTCAATCTATCATTTATGTGCATGGTATTGATATTTTAAAGATTATGTATTGCTCATCCTGCTGGGCGATCTTGCATGTGCTGGGTGAATACAAAGTAAGCATGGAAGAGCAAGCAAATGTATTGATCATATTAATGTACGATGTGCAGGATCCAATAAGGGAAACGTGGAAAGTGAAATCCCTTGCAGTGATGGCTTTTGACCATAGGGGGCGCCACCAACATCACATGTGACAGGGCTTCCTCTGAGGGGATAAGCTGCTAACAGAATTAGGTGGATTCTTCATTATTTATACTGTCACAGATTACACCGTGTAACAAATTTTTTTTTGTTTTTTGTTCCTGGGTGGTAAGTGCTATTTCCTAATTGCTTATGCCTCAAAAGTATAGAAAATGGCTATTATTCCCCACAAACTTTGCTTTTGTGACCAGGACAGTGATATTTCAAAATATCACTATTTCCAATGTTCACATAAAGTCAGAAAAAAACAACATATGAATCCAAATAAACATGTATTTATACTAAAGTAATACAAAGATGACTACAAAAGATTTAGAAGTAAGTAGTTTTTCGAGATTTACGATTATACTGTATTTATGATAATACTATATGTATACTGTATTTTGTAGTCATTTTTGTAATTTGGATTCATATGTTGTTTTTTCTGACTTTATGTGAACGAAAAGACACACATTTGCCCGTTTTCCCATTGGAAATAGTGATATTTTGAAATATCACTGTCCTGGTCACAAAAGCAAAGTTTGTGGGGAATAATAGCCATTTTCTATACTTTTGAGGCATAAGAAATTAGGAAATAACACTTACTACCCAGGAACAAAAATTGTGTTACATAATGTTATTTTCAATGAATAAACTCTGATGTACTAAATCAACTATACAGAAAGAAAGCTTTTTTTAAAAAAATACAAATATATTAATGTTATGTTATGTTATGTTTCAAGTTATATTACATGAAGATGCACAATACTGAAATAAACGTTTCATTCATAGAAGTAGTGTTAAGCAGTGTATTAAAAGGGTCTACATGTATGAAATACAACAACACGAAACAGAACTTCAAGGAGTAATGGATAACTACAGTTTTATATAAATATATTAATTTAATCTAATATCAGAGATTGATATCCTATAAAATGAGGAATTAATTAGATCCACATTCACATTTTTCTCCAATTTAATATTTTAACTGGAGACAGTTGTGTCAAGCAAGGGTAGTGTAAAAGCATTTTAGATGTACTGGAATTGGACTCAAACCATATTTTATTTATAAAAACAGATTATTTTTCAGGTCCCCAAAATGAATGTGTTGTATATTTCAATTATACATTTTCAAATATATATATATATAACATTTGCCTCAGCAATCCTAGTATGTATTTTTCATAATGGAATCATGTGTATTGTAGATTTCATGGATGTTCTGCTTTTCAGATCAGTGACATATAATGTATCTTTATTCTTAATAAAAAGAAAAAGAAAACTGAAAAGCCTGTGATTAAGAGATGATGATTTAAATTGGAATGCACAATGGCAGAAGGTTGCGTGTGGTCACCTGGATACATTTACAGGACGTTTTGAGAATAATGCATATTTCTCTGACAGCTGACGAGCATGTATTGATGTGTTTTGTGGGAGAAATGAGCTGTGTTTTGATTGTCTGAGGGATGTGCGAAGCCGGTGTTCTTTGGTAAGGTGATGTGATGGTTTGTGATGTTTTTGCCCTGAGCATTCCACATCCAGGGATCCAATCACTCTCTGTGTGACCTCCCCTCTCAGGCTCGTTCGGACGGACACAGGACATTGCCAGAGCATTAACCTTTTATTGCACAAAAGAGTTCTAGACATCTAATAACGACCCATACTGGAAAGAATATTTATATAGCACAGTGACATATCCGAGGCCTGGATAAATACACTGTGTATCTACAAGGGCACCAAAAATGATTCACACAGTTACATTTTAATAGCCACAGTTGAAATCAATTATGGTTATAAAGAAAAACTACCTTAATATAATTCTTTAAAAAACATTTGTCTAACACAGAAAAAAAACCTTTCAAGCTTGAAGCTTTTAGTGCTCCCCTTGCCTTGCCGTGGTGTAAAATGTTTTTTTTTTAATTTTTTTTATTTTTTATAGACCATTACTAATGAAGTCCTGAAACTTGCTGTATAAACAGTTTGACAGATTGCCACTCATTAGCTTAATTAGCAATATGTGTCTGTAACACCGTTTAAGGCACTGGTATAAATGTCAGAATAATGTTTTGCTTTAATGTAGATGGCTTCACGGTTTGCAGGCTTGTGTAAAAGGTCTAGGTGATTTGCACACATGTTTGTGTAACACCACTAACATGCATATGGAGCGTGTGAATTCACAGAACTCTCTACAGAACCCTGACAGTTGCTGGTCTCTATTGTCAATAACGAGGATAGGCAGGAAAGGGGATTATTGGTATTGATCCACCCAGGAGGATCATTAGGCATCACTATCAATCCCCTGCTCTGAGCACACAGCACCGGCCTGCACAGACATTGACAATTTGTCCCTATTAGAGAGCCCTGCCTCCAGGTGTCTGCTCAGACAGAGCCTGGCTTTACAATCTGTGTGGGTCTCGGCACACATGCATGCACACTCCCTCACACACACACAAACACACACATTGCCAGCACACTGACACCAATGAAAGTCTGCATCGTTTCACCGCAGAGCAATAAAACTCACCAGGTGGCAGCCCCAAAAAACCTGCACAGGTCACAGAGGCTGCATGAGAATATCAGAAGCCTATAAATTGTATCTCGTTAGCAGCTTAATATGGCCACCTTTTGTCCACCTTTTGTGTTATAAATCACAGCATTTTTGATAGAGGCATGCAACATTTCTTCAAGGGAGCCATCCTTCAATTTAGTAAGGAATGCACTTTTTCATCAGTGACTTTATAACAAAATTCCTCCACTGTTTAACTCTACTCTATGGTGTTTTACCCTTGGGGTTACTCCCTTATTAACATTACCTAATACAATAAAAATGCTGAGGAAAGAGGTCTGTGATAAAACTGGTTTATGAGTTTTAGGGCAGTCTTGTTAAGATTCATTGTCATTTAGATCACAACATACACCTTGCAATTGCAAAGCCTCAGGTGCTTACGAACTAGAAACCGGTGAAGATACCAATTCAAGATTTTGATCCAATATTAAGGCCAGGACTGTTTGTTACTGGTGCTTGGCAACTGGGGTTGGAATCACAGGTGTATACAATTCAGATGGCGCTCTGTGTGTGTGTGTGTGTGTGTGTGTGTGTGCGCGTGTGTGTGTGTCTATGTATGTGTCTGTTTATGTCTTTGTGTGTGTGTGCATGTGTGTGTGTGTGTGTACGTGTGTGTCCTACAAATTACTGACAAGATCAGATCTAATTCCTGGTGCTGTCAAAGTCCTCATTCTGCACAGGCTGTGATGGATGGGAAACAGAAAGTGCCTTCCATGATCATTAATGGCAGCTATTTTAGGTGCTTCAGACATGACCTTATTTTTTGCTCTCCCTTTCCTCTGTGTTTTGTTTGTTATTTAAAAATGCTGAAACAGAAAAAAAGCTGTCATCATGTTATGAAGATCACAAATACTTCCACTTCCATATTGTAACACCTGCTCACTGAGAGGGGCTATAAAACATAGGGTTGTATTTTTAATATGTAATCCGACTACGCCAGTTCAGTGCAATAAAGCACAGGACAATATTAGATAAATGATCTGGTTAATACAGAATAAAAATACACAGAGTCAAAAGATACATATATATGCGGGTTCCTTGTAGGTTGAATCTAACCATTCACTAAGGAACAGATTGCTTACACTACGACCCCTTATATACCCATCCTCTTGACCCTTAGGTTAATGAGCGCATCCGCTCCTCCAATCCGCGGATGCCACGTTGTTCCCCGTCCAGGTCACTGGGTTTGGGTACCATAGCACCACCCTTTTCCTAGATGGCCAACTTCCACCTAACCCAAGGAATAAATTGTCATACAATTTAGTCCAGGGTACTCTGTTCCTTTTACACAGCGCCCTCACAGGTTGGGAAGGAGATCTAACACCAAGGCTCATTCGATCTCTGTCACAAAAACACAAAACATCTGAAACGTTGTCTGTGCAGGGGAGGGAACATCAGAGCGAGGGAAAATATTTGTGTAAACAAACAATCTATTTGCTTTCCATACCATAGGCTCCAATCATCTACCAACAAGCCAAAATTCTTAATTCATTCACGCTTATTGTTTAAACCGTCATACCATACACCAGCCGAATACTTATCATCAGCAAAGTCCATGTACAGGCTCATTTCACAGTCACATGTACAGGCTCATTTCACAGTCACATGTACAGGCTCATTTCACAGTCACATGTACAGGCTCATTTCACAGACACAAACCCCCATGATGGCCATCCAGATTACAAGAGACGTGTGCTATTTATATTCAGGTGCATAAAACTATCAGTAATTCAACCAGTCAGTACCCAATAAAGCATTAGAGAAGCAACTAGAAAGTGATAAATCAATTACAAAGTGTTAATCAATAATATATAAAATGTGCACTAATCAAATCAAAGTGTAACATTATAAAAATAAAAAATACAAGTGACAAATAAATATATGAAAGATAACAGGGACATTATTGACCCTGTTACAATATCACCCCAATATATTGCATCCCCAGAGTCTGATTGGCATAGATAGAGATATACAAGGGTTGGACAGAGATTAAAAACACTAGCAATAGGGTATGAGTCCACCAAGGGCAGCCAGGACAGCACTGCTTCAACATGATGAGTCTTCAATGTGTGGACATTGTTCTGGCCGTACATTTGGGATTACTGTCTTAATTCCTTTAGGGGATTTGGAAACAAAAATCTGCATCGAATCCCTTAGGAGTAGGGTCACCACTCTTCGATATGGGCACACCTGCCAACCTATAGCCTACTGTTATCCCTCCCTGTCAAATCTGAGGTATTGCCCATTGTGACTGACTTGAAGCAGGGATATTTTATATATTACTGAATACTTGGCAGCGAAGCAATTTGAATAACTAATGGTATCAGTCATACAAAGTGCTGCCGTTTTTCTAAATGTTTGTTCAGTGCTGTGCTGGAGCCATTGCCATCTTAAGTTAAAAGCAATGACACAGTGTTTAATGGCTGAGATCTGACCCTTTTACCTGATGCACATATAGCAGGTACTGCATTTATTATTTACTAGGCTGTAATTCCACCTCTAATTGAATACAGTGGCTTCTAAAATCCCTTATTTTCTGCTTATCTTCCTAAGCTTGGTATTCTCAGGCATAATCCCGATTTAGTTCAAAGAGAGAGACAGCCTCCCATCGCCTCTGCCAGGTGGAGTGAGAGACAGTGAGCTCAGAGAGACGGGCACTTATTGGGCAACAAGCAGATCCTGTGTGCCACTCTAAACGCTGTGTTTTGACATCATGTCGTAGGCTGTTGTCACCACTCTGATTTAAACACAGACTAAGCAGATTATTAATGCTCCTTAGTAAATCTACAGTAGCTCAATTCATTGCCTTCCTTTTATAAAGCTTGATGAAACGATTAAAGGAAGGCTAACCATGGCAATAAAAGCTTTTTTTTTTTTTTTTTACCTTATTATTTTAGTAGCGGTTCTCTTATTTTTATGCAGAACTTTTTATTATTATTATTATTATTATTTGTGGTAAAGTTCAATTTTTATTGTCCATTTTTCAGTATGTATTTTATCACAACAGTGATGTGATTTTGTTGCATTTTTCGTTATCGGCAGCCACTCCTTATGAGGGTCATGCTGGTCTTTGTCACACAGTTACATCAGGTAAATGACAGGAAACATCCAGGACAAGGTGACAGCAATACAGTAGCAGGCCAATCTTCTATTTTCATCTGGCAGTACAACCGATTGGCAGCACTTTAGATGACAGGGCAAGAATAGCCATGTAATTACATAGTAATAACTGTGTAACACTAACGGTTTTACATGGGAATTGTCTTGTACCAGCATTGTGTACCCATTGTAATTATGTGGTAACACCGTGGCATAGGTGATTTCTATATAATTATACACTTATCCGACCAGTAGCTACCATGTAAGAGTGGAGCACATGGGTAGTAATTACCATGTTAATGCATGGTTTTGTACAACCCGGTAGTCTAAAATGTTACCACAGCTACAAAGACAAATATTTTCCTTTTCTCTGTTTTACCCTGTCTGAAAATAGGAGTAACACCGATGATTGCGTTTGTAGAAGATCTTATTACTATTGATTTTCATGGCGATCTGTTAATCTGAAATATGTCATACCCGCCAGATGACATATGCTTTGATGATGATGTTGTGTGCTGGCTGCAGATACTAGAAGACATGGTTCTAGTTTGTATTGGAAGGCTCCTTCAAATTACAGATTTTCTCTCTTACAAAAACCTTTCCCTTCTAACATAAAAAGGTAACAGAGGTTTGTTATTGCTTCGGGCACTTGATTTTTTTGCTCTAGGTTGGCTTTCAAGACCACAAAGGTTCATTAAATGAGAGGTGTAAACTGAGGCTAAAGAAAGAACGTCCTTATCATCCATTAAAGACACAGCTCCTTATAATAGTCTCAGGCCTTGGTCATTCATTGTTAACGTTTTGTGCCATATAGGAAACACAAAACAGAATAATCCACAAAAACAAATAATAATTGAATTATGAAAGTAGTTATATCTCTAAATGATCCCCCAAAATTGTAATCAAACTCCAAAAAACGGTTGACCAGTTCCTTTGTAGATTGTAGAAAACTGTTGGGTTGCTGGATTTACATGTAAGCTCTTGGGTCCTCCTGCTTGCAGTATACTAGTCTGCAGTAGAGTGCGCTGTGGTCTGCAGTGTGCCTGGTAGCTCAGCCTATGTAGCAGCGCAATGGTTATCATTGGCGCAGAAGGAGGTAATGTTTGATTATTGTACATCTTTAAATATTACTCTTTGTTGTTTCAAGCACACACACACACACACACACACACACACACACACACACACACACACACAAACACATGCACAGATTTTTCCCCTTTATATTCAGACCAATTCTCCATGGTTACAAGAAAAAGTAGCTGATTGCAGTAGCAGCGCACCAACTATATTATTTAATTTGAAATGATAACTTTCCTTTTATTGTACTGGACTGGGATGGGAGAGACCCTCAGTTACATGTAATAATAGAATGCAGACTTTTTAAAAGTGTGTGAGGCGATTTTTTTTAAACACACAAAAAACAATGGCTTGATTTTATATATATATATACATACATACATACATATACAAATAGCTTTCGAGTTAAGGTGGGAGAAAGCATAAAACGCTGTGACTGTGGAAGCTTTTTGGCGACCTTCATGCGATTTGATTGGCTCTTTAATGCCAACATTTGCATATCCTGATTATCGATAATATATATCATCATCATAAGCCTTTTTCAATTCACTGCTGGATTTTCAATCCACTGCTCCCCAATGTTCTTCCACAAAAACCTGTCTGCTACATCCCTCATCCATGTTGCTCTGGTGGGTTTCCTAATTTCATCTTCCTGGAGGTCTTCTTCTTGGTCGATTTATATCTCTTGGGATCCAGTCTAGTATCTCCTTGGTCCAGTGATGGTCTGTTCTTCTTGCTACATGTCTGACCCACTGCCATTTCAGTTTTTTTGCTCTTATAATAACATTGCATACTTTTGTTTGTGCTCTTATCCATTCCTTCCTTGCCTCTTCCAAAGGCACTCCAGCCCATTGTTCTGTTTATTTCGAACATCTGGTTCTCCATTACCAAAACTAACTGTCTTAAGTATACGTAGTTATTGACTTCTTCAAGCTTGATCCCATTGACTTCAATTGCCTGTGGAGTGGTATATTTATTGAACATGACTTGAGTCTACTTCAGGTTCATTTTCAAACCCGCTTTGATGCTAGTGTAGTTCTTGCATTCTTGTTTGTAATTCTTCTGGCCACGTTGTAAATATGAAGATGTCGTCAGCAAATCATAGTCAATGATTCCCAAGCAAAGTGATAGTTCGTACTTGTTGCTGGTTTGAATCACTTGCCGTACAACTTGAAGATGATCCGCTGTGCGAAATCCAATACTGAATGTTGCTTCCTCATTTTATTGTGCCAAGTCAAATTTATCTTGAAGGCTGTTGGTGGGTATCTTGGTAAACATGTTGTAGATTATAGGCAGTAAGCTAATAAGTAGTTCTAGAGGTCTTCTTTTATCTCCTCTCTCACTGATGTATTCCAATCATTTTGCATTTTCTTTTGCTTAATACAATGCCACTTCTTCACTGCTTCTTTCACCATGCCGTCTTCTCCAGGTGCCTTTCCTGTCTTCATATGTTTGATAGCATATGTCACTTCTTCCAGTAGAACATCTGGAACTTCTTCCTCAGGTTGTATTTTTTCAGGCTCGTCTTCTTCATTTGCTACATTACTCTTTTCATCTTGATATAATTTTCTGTAAAAGTCTTCAACTCTCTTCAAAATCTTGATGACAGTCCCATCCTCTTGTTTGATTGCTAAAATCAGTTTTTTTTCCCCAACGATCAGTCTTTTTTTGCTTTCTTCATGCTTCTGTCGTTTTCAATAGCTGCTGCTTGTCTCTTGCGTGATCTTCTGGTCGCATTTTATACTCTGTTTTCTAGCAATGTTTTTTTGCTGTTTCTGTATTTACTTGCATTACTTCCTTATAGATTTGGTTTACCTCGTCTTTTTGCAGATCTTGTAGAGCTCTGAATATATTCTTCAGTTCCAGTTGAAACACCAGGCTTTGCTTCTGGAGCATGTCTACGTTCATTGTGTTGGATTTCACTATCACTAGTTTCGCTCTCTGCAGTGCTGTGTTTAGGTGCATTTTGCTTCTTACAAGTCTGCAGTCACTTCCTGTGTTAAAATTGTTTAGTACTGAGACATCTTGTATGGTGTGCTTCTTGTTGGTGAGTATGTAGTAAATTTCATTCTTCACTCCATTGGGTCTTCTACATGTCCATTTCCTGTGTTTCTTCTGGAAGAAGGTGTTCTTGTTCTTTGCAAATTCGACTAGTCTGTTGCCCCTCTTGTTCCTGTCGCCATGTCCAAATTTGCCGAATGAATTCTCGTCTTCTTGCTGGGCTCCTATTTTGGCTTTGAAGTCACTGATGATGAACTTATAGTAGCTCTTCCCATTTTCGTGTAGTTCTTGTACTTCTTTATAAAAATCTTTGACTTCTTCACCCGAATAGCTTGTTGTTGGTGTATATACTTGGATGACCTGAAGTTCATACTTCCTTGAAACTTTCACTATCAGTCTTGCGAACCTCTTTAACATGCTGTCAATCTCTATTACGTTTTTCTTGATTTTCTTGTGGACAATGAATCCAACGCCTCCTGTTCGTCCATCTGTAGTGCCTCAGTAGAAGAGATGTCCATTCTTGAGTTCTAGCAATCCTTCGTCTTTTCACAGTACTTCGCTTAGTCCTACGATGTCCCACTTGATTCTTCCAAGTTCTTCTTCCAACTCTTGAAGTCTTGCTTCACCTGGAAGAGATCTACAGTTGTACATGGCCAGGGTCAGTGTTCTGTGGCAGCCTAATATTATAACCTGGTGATTCTTAGCACCCTCTGCCTTCATGCCTAACTGGCCGCTGCCTTGGTTGGTGGCAATCCAGCCAGCCATGTTACTCAGGCTTTCACAGCATGGTTGAACCTGCCAGAGTCAGGGGACCCGGCTCTGTTTCGTCTTGAGAACCCATTGTCACCCTCCTGCAACTTTGAAAAAAGTACCTGTGTGTATATATATATATATATATATATATATATATATATATATATATATATATATATATATATATATATGTGTGTATATATATATATATATATATATATATATATATATATATATATATATATATATATATATATATATATATATATATATATAGGTAGTTTTGAATTAAGGCGATAGAAAACAATAATTACAGAATTATTACAAGAGCACAAGAGCCAATCATATCACGTGAAAGTCGTCAAAAGGCTTCTACATTCACAGCATTTTAAAAGTCAAAACACAGTAAGAGCAGACATGTTTGGGGCTCATCAGTGCAGTGTAACAGTACTTTAACTAGTGAAAAGTTCAGGAGAGTAAATAAATCAACTTTCAAGTTAAGGTGGTAGAAAACAATAACTATAGAATTATGGGTAATCAGGATATGCAAATGTCATGTAGATGTATGTTTTTGTGTATGCGTGTGCATGTGTGTGTGTATTTCCTAGCAAATGTTTTTCAGATATTGTAGAACGTTATCAATTGTATTACATATATTATGCAGTAAATGTATATGCTACAAATGCTGCATAAAAAACAAAATTAATGCACAAGAAAAATAGCATAATCCTAAGCAATTGTAGATTTTTTACAAACATATACAGTATTTAAACAAGTATTGGTCCAGATATATACATGTGAAGTGACAGGGTTTGGCCATTTATTGTCCATTTGACCCCACTCAGACCTCTTGCTCTCGTCTTGATATTCTTTTATAGATAACCATCTCCTCTTCAAACACATGCACGAGATTGGAACCGTGCCATAAGTGCAGTTTTACTCCAATTACTATCCAATTCCAATGCAAAACAAATGCCGATGGTCATTTGGTCTTCATTTTGCTCCAGATGAATGCTAAATGCAAGACTGGTGTAAAATTAACTGTGGTATCAACCCTGGCTCTGCATGATTTGTACCATGGCTCCTGGCAGGGAAATAGCAGTTGTGGTATTAAAATCGATGTATTATTGGTGACAACTGATATTACAGACAAACACAAGTTTAAATGTACCCCTCATGTCTTTAAAAATGTATCTTTTTGAATTGAGCTGTATCTGGGATCTCTTATTTACAGCTGGGTGCAGCAATGCAATGTGTTTTAAAGGGAAGGGATAGAGGAATGGGGGTCAGGCCTGGAACTAGGGTCAGTGCTGCTATTAATCGTGGTTGCATGGTAGGTAAACACAATCCTTTTCTGGGTTGATGGCTGTTGCATAATTAAAGCAGCACCTCTCCCCCCTAGCCCCCAACCCCCTAAGCCAAACAAAGAGGAGAGGGAGAGGGAGAGGGAGAGAGAGGCTAGTTTGCACCGTATCTATACCGCATGATTAATATCTTTCAATCTCTTTTTTTTTTAGACAAGGGAGTAACTAGTTTAAATTGACCTCAATGTGAAATATGCTTGATGTCTGCAGTCAGTGCCACGTTGAGAAGGTTTTTTGTATTAAGTTCAGCTTGAATGAGGGGTCCCACCAGGACCATAATATTTCTCAGACTGAATTAAAACAAAAGCTATAAAGTGGCTTCTGGCTTTCACCGCTGCATGCAGGAGAAAAGAAAAAGCGCTGTCATTGCTTTAGGTAATCAAATATATCTGAAAGCCCCTCACAGTCAGCCTCGTAGTGCCTCTGCATATTTTGTACCACGGTTCTCATCACTGCAGTGTCTTATAGGCTAGAGCTTAATAGTGGCAGAGCGAAATACAGATAAGGTTTAGATCATTTAAATGTGGCGCTATAGGACTGAGGTTGGGTAAAGCAACATCTACATGCAAGTCCCTTCTGGGTGATTCAGTATATGATAAATACTACACTAGGCCCCTCTCAAATGACTTAAATGGCACTGTTGTTATGATAATATATTTTAATATAAAAAAAAATTGAAAAACTCCTCTAAAAATAAGTAATCAAAATGGGCCACATGCATTTTTCTTTTTTTAACAGGAGAAACTCATCTTGAATTCACTCCTGTTTTGAGCAGCCCCATACATCCATCCAGTCCCTCAGGTGTTCGGTTTATTCATGCTTCAATATATCATTCCCTTGAGAAAGGTATGTTAAGTAGATTGATGAATAGATAAATAGTGATAGACAATGTGTAAGTATGTATCCACTCTCCACCTACCTTAAATAAAATGCGCATACCATAATCATTTAGGCTGTTTTTAGTAGATGCTGATTGATTAGTATATCTACATATCTAAATACAGTTTAATACCATTTAAAAATATTTACATACAGTATCTTTCTACAGTAAGAACAAATTCCATCCAAATGGGGAGTCACATAATAACAGGTTGAATCAATTTACACACAGAGACACACACCAATACCCCTGCACAAATACTGTCGCCGACACTTGAATGGATTTTTAATATGGTGTTTTTCTATTTATCATTTACTTTTAGTCTGCAGTGATTAATTGATTTGCATCCTTTTGGGATCCTGCTAAATCTGTAATATATATTGCTGTTTATTTCCGTTCACTGCACCTATATAATTATTTTTATATATCTATTTTTCCTGTATTTCCATGACAACCCTGTGTGTATGTCAGTTCCTTTTTATTTTTTAACATTTCCCCATTTGGTGTGGTTTTGGAATTGCCTCGCCTCCCTGCCAGCCAGCATGTCATATAAAAAAAAAAAAAAAAAAAGTATGACGAATCTAATGCGTGTCTGGTCTGACTGTCCTCTGCCATGGCAGTGGAGACAAAGCAGATGAATTGTGAAATGTATTCAGAGTGATTGAAGACAAGTGCCCCCCCCCCCCACCTCCCTCCATCTCCTTCTCTCTCTATCAATGCCCCAACAATTTCATTTCTCCTGTTTCTTTCTTCTTGTCTGACATGCACGCCACATTTGTCCTGACAACAATTGTCTTTTTTTATAACTATATATTAGAAAATACAGATAAAAAAACATAAACATTTTCTTTCTTTCAAATCACTATAATTGTTTAACACTGCATTCTCTTTGCTGAATATTAAAAACAAAACATACTGTACATACTTTCTGTCAGATTAAAATGTTTCAGATACGTATTTTTTAATATTCATTTTAAAGTAGCTGTATTATATTCATTTTAAAGCAGAAGTATTCTATTTTAATACAAAGTAATGGTTTTTATAATATATTTTGATGAATAACAAAACAACTAACAACAAGGTAATGTTCCATATATATATATATATATATAATATATATATATATATATCCCTCAATTCCATATCTATATATTAATAATATATATATTTCAAAAAAAAAAGGTTTCGTCATCCCTTTTCGTTATGGAAGATCTAAAACAAGACATGTGGAAAATTATAAAAAACATTAGGCGAAATCGCCTGAGTAGAGCACCTCTGTGCTGGAGAGGGAGATATGTCTGGACTACAGACGAATATTGGGAATCGGTAACAGATGTCATGAGGGCCTACTAAAGTTGGAGGGAGGAAGGTAAAGGGGTGCTGGGAGGGCCTTGTTTATCCCTCTGTCGCTCCCCACTCGCTCGCAGGGCTTAATAACAGAGAATAAATCAAAAGCCTCCTGTCAGCTCCACAGGCTTCATTAAAATAAAATGGGAAACGGGCCTCTTCGGATCCAATTTTAATAAAACCAGGTAATCAAATATGGGTTTAAAAAATAGGTCATCATTTCACATCCTCACTGATCTTTCTAGCTGCAAGCGTGTTTTGTGAGCAAGTAATATAAACCACACTACACATTCATACATACACACACACACACACACACACATATATACAGACACATTGTCTAGTATAATGTATATACATATAATACTATATATTACAGTAAAGCATGCATATTACAGATATTATCTACAAAGACACAGAAATAGATATAGCTAAACAAATACATTTAAATATACATGACATGTTATATTTTAGAGATTGACAATGTTCTCAAAAAAATCTAGTTTTGCAAATTAATTACGTGCAAATGATTAACATACTGTATATTCTTCTGGCTCCCCAAATGACGCAAACCAATAACTAGAAAAAAAAGCAATTAATATACAAACAAGATTTTTAAAAATACACAAAATATATTTCTACTTAAAAAATGTGCAGACAAGATTTGAAATCTGCATGGTGGCTGTTAAGAAAAAAATGAACAGGCTGTTACAAAAAAAAAAAAAAGCCTGGGATTGCGAGCAGCCACGCATTGTGATCAACAACACAGGTCTGATCCGGCATTGCATGTGTGCATGTGAGGGATAACAGCATAGCAGAGGTCCACGGCACACAGTAGTTCTCAGATTTTGAGATCCAGAATTATATACTTGGTATTAACCAGCTAGAATAACAGTGGGTGAAGACAGCTTGTGTTGTCCTGGTGGAGTGGAGAGTTCTATGCTGGATTTCACTGTGTTACTGCAATGTTCTGTTCAGCTATATTCTATTTTTCAGCACATTATGTTTCAGATACAAAATGTGCTATTTGTAGTGTATGTAGGGTTAATGTATGCTAATGTGTGCGATACCAGATCACAGATGGGCCACAGAGTATACTGAAGTCAGGTTAAAGGTGGCTTATGCATTATCCATACCATCTATCTATATTTTTTATCTGTCTGCTGTATCTATTAATTTGATGTTTGGTACCCTAATTCTCCGAGCTTTCTTGAAAAAAAAATTAAAAATAAACAGAGCAATGCTTCCTCTCTTTTCTTTGGCTAAGGCTCCTGCTGTTTATATTCAGGGTTTCATGATAACATCGAATGTAAGACAAGCAATTGCATTTCTTACATAACCCTTGTTATTTTGTTTATTTTTTTACTCTAATACGGACTCTAGTTATCTCAGTTCTAAGTTTCAAGCTGCTGTTTAGTTTTTTTTCTATGGTTATTTTCTTTATTTATCCTGGTGTATACCAATGGCAATAATATTTTATTTACAATGGGGAACTGGGCCAAGAAGGCCAACAGAGCCACAGTATAATACATATTGCATTGTACTTGTTTAGTTTTGAATTTGTTTACATATGATTTCTTTCCATGTATTGTTTTCATGCACTGCTGCCTGCTATCTTGAAAGAAGTCTATATTTCTTAAATACATAAACCGAAATCAAACCATTCGCTTAAAGCAACTTACAATAAAACATTCTGTGATTCTAAAATTCAGGGAAAAGGACATTTAAATGTATGAATATAATATAATAAATATAATATAATATAATATAATATAATATAATATCTTATTAAAACCTGTATTAACTGCTCACAACGGGATCTGAACATTCGTGGCTGCAGAAGACGAGACTGCTTATTCAAACGGGTTCTCTCTTTCACTTGTATAGTTTTACTGGTTGGTAAGAGGTGTTGCTTAGTTAAAGACAGTTTACAGTACTAAATTATACAGTGCTCCATTGTTTTTGCTATGACTAACACAGAAACAAATCATGAAATATTGAAGGCATTGATTTAGTGAAGGGTCTTTACACAGGAAAGTATAGCACCTCTGTATGGACACTTTATTGTTAACTTGCCTTAGTTGTACAGGTGTTTGTATTTATTTATTTATTTATTTATTTATTTATTTATTTATATAATGTTTTAAGTGACAATTTCAGGTTCTAAAAAGACACCTTAAACAATATGTATTTTTTTTTTATTTGGCTTCATTGCGATGGTGAAGGTCTTTAGTTCTGAAGAGGGCATTATTTCAAAGTAAATATTTAAAAAGGAGTCTTGATATTTAAAGAGAGAGGAGAGGGGTGCAGGACTGCAAAGTCTGGTAGGTGTAACGCTTGTGTATAAATATTATTTTGCTTGCAAAAAAGCCTCTGGACTTTCTGTGCTTCAGCAATGATTCGGTACCTTATTCACAGTCACCGCAGGGCAGTCCAGACTTCATGCAGAGGTGCAAACCATTTTATGTACATTTTTGCATGTACGCTATTTGTGCACCAGAAAACACACAAGCCTGCTCTTGTTATGTGAGGCTGGCAATACACAGTAAGAACCTTCAACTCTCAGTATTACTGTTGATCATCGCAATTCTGAATGTTTTGTTTTCAATCAAAGTGAGAATTAACTAAAATTGAGTTCATTGTTGCAATTAAACAATGTGCCTTTTTTTTTGATGTGTAGAAAAACTACTCTGACAGACACATATAATATATTGAAGCTTAATATGAGCCATTGTTAGCATTGAAAACATTCCCATAGAAAACAAGTATAGTAGTATATTAGTTTTGCCATAGAGTAATACAGTGGATCCCACAGTATTGACAAAAATGATATAGCATGTGTATTTTTATAGGGGATATATTCATATACAGAACACAGCATGCATGACATGATTAAAATCAATATACATTGTTAAACTTTTTTTGTTGCATTGTGTTTTGATGGCTAGCAGAAAACTGAAAGCTGGAAGCAAAGAATATGTAATAAATGGGGGAAGTGTTTTTATTTAATATACCTATGTCAAATAGACACATTTAAAATACTGGTATATACAATATAAAACATGTGTACCAGTGTTACACATATAAATTGAACAGATATTATTGCCCATTTGGGTTTTGGTTGGTAGTTTATAAAGATGTTTCATAAAAATCATTAAGTTCAGTGTTTCTCTAAGAATAGCTTGGGTATCGATCTAACTGCTAGTTCAGGTTGCCATGTTAATGCCACCTCCCTGCTGCTAGCTCTAAACTTCTCTCCTTTATATACATCTTCATATCTGCTTTAGGGAAGGTGTTGGGAACAGACAGCAATAACCATAACTCTCTATCAAAGGGTAATCTGGATCCCGCAGGGTTCCTGAGAGCAGCCACAAATAAGAGGGGGAATACCGCTGAAGGAACGGGAACGCTGAATACAGAGAAACACCTCCTCTGCAGCTGAAACTCTCTCTCTCTCTCTCTAGATATACTAGATATACTGCTTATAAAAGTATGTGCTACACATGTAAGATGTTTCTAATTGGTTTCTAATCGCTTTAAACATTACATACAATTAGTATTCTGCATGTACAGTAAATTACTACTACTACTACTACTACTAATAATAATAATAATAATAATAATAATAATAATAATAATAATAATAATAATACAGAAGAAGCCTGAACTTACAAGCACTTGTATTATTTTCAATGATTTAATGTACGAGTGTCTTTAACATGACTGGCTTTCACAGTAGCCAGGGGCCCGGTTTCGGGTGCTGTGTTTAGTTGACTGATCAGTTACAAGTGTGGGGATTGTAATACTAATATTAATAGTAGTATTAAACAACCATTGCACAAAAAAAAGAAAAGAAAATTCATACTGTGTCTGTTCCCCTTTGAAATACAGTACACCCTCTTCTCTCACTAAACCTCTGCTCTCAATAAAGGCTACACATTTAAACCCTCCACTTCCAGCCATTTCTGACACATATGCCCAGAAGACAAAAACAATACAATAACAGTACAGTTGTTCTGGGGTTGGTGGATGTGAACACCTGTTTTAAAGTATAGATTTTAAAATGGAGTGTGTATTGTCGAAAGTGACTGCAATGTACTGAACTGTTCAGCAACATTCAATTTTCTGCTATGTAGTATTGTAAATAGAAGCAGACTGTTTGTAGTAAAATGATGTAATTTACTGTGTGCCCAAACTATATTGTATGTGTACAAAACTGTATTCTAATCCATGGGCTTAACAATGCTGAAAAAATATAGATTTTTTTTTATTTTATATAGAAGAGTTTATTAAAACTTCGGAAACCATGAATACTTGAAAACTACCCTGCATTTGTGATATTAGGCCTGCATTAACAAAACGTTAAAGACTGGTTTAAGGGCCTATATATGCATAATATTTTTTATTTCAATAAAATAAAAATCAAGGAGTAGCTAAACAAATTGCTAACTCAGTAATGTATCACACCTTTGACCTGTGGTGGGTTCAAATCCCGCTCTGGTCAGAAGTAAAATGAGTTTGAGTGTTTCAAACTAGCCCCTAGTGGCTGCCTGTCCACATTACAAACCCCTCACACAGTTCAACACTAGTAGCCTCTGCTTGAGAGGGGCCCAGGACAGAATGGCAGGGGGTGTTGAGGTTAGGATTGAGATGTGCTTGCTTGCAGAGCTGTGAAGGGAAACTCATGCCAGTACTGTGCTTAACTGCAACCAAGTACCATTGCTGCTTATCTTTTTGATCATTGTGTTCTGTGCTGAAGCCTGGCTTGGTCCAGCTTAGCCTAGCTGTATTGTACAGTGCCCAGCACTTCCCTGCATTATTTCAGAGAGGGTGAGAGGAAATGCTGGGGGAGACATCGTCAATATTGGAAACTGCAGGGAGACACACAGGCTAAAATGGATGTCTCGTTCTGGCGGGGGACCCAGCTATATCATGTACCTCAGTCATTTCTCTTGTGTGCTTAGAACTCAGTCAGGGGTTTAATTGGAATCCAGACTTGAAAGAATCCCTTCGCTAGCCCCCTTCTCCTACTCCAAGTCTGCCAGCCAAACTGTATATTACATACATATACAGCTATGGACAGATAGATAGATGAATCAATGTTATCAACACCAGAAATCTTAGTTGTTTCAAAGTTATATTTGATATGCATTTTAATAGAGCAGGCCCACGGGAGTAGACGAGTGGGGATCATTCGGTCAGTGTATTTACATATAAAGAGGGAAACTGCATATATAAAAATATATTTTTGTATTATTCATATAACGATAAAAGACCAATTTGTGCAACAATTAGAAATGGTATGTGACACAAACAACCAAAGTGTTGAATTGGGGCAGTCTGCAGTTCTTGTGTCTACCTTAGGACTACTGTATATTATTTCAATTTTCATCACTGTGGGCCCTATTTTGAAGCACAAAGGTTTATTTTTTTCAGATATTTAAAACAAATCTAGTATAAAACTAGCAAGAAACAACATATGCTTAGTTGGTGGAGAAGCAGTTCAATTATTATATTGACTCATTTTTTATATTGACTCCTTTCTAGTTTTTATTTTGTCGAATTTAAAACGCGACCCTGTTTATAACCAGATCCCTTAAAAACACTTATTAAAAAAGGACATATTTGTTATAGTATTATGGATTTCAAACCTGTGTTGTTTGTAGACTAAAATAAAACCTGGTTATTATTATTATTATTATTATTATTATTATTATTATTATTATTATTATTATTACTATTATTTTCTGTATTATTAAACATAGTTTAAACACATTTTGCACCCCAAAAAACATAAAATATGAAGAGAAAATATAATTCCAGTATTAAAAACCTGTGACTGTGAGGTTAAATTACTATTATTTTTTTAAATATTATTTTGTCGGTGCTTAAGAAGAGAACAAGGGAGAGTCCAAAAGATCAAGGTTTGAAAAAAAAAGAAGAAAAAAGAGAAAAAGAGACAGAGAGACCCTCAAATCACAGGAACGTCTGCAGTGCAACACAGCAGGATGTTAGTTTAAAGGGACTGGACCATTTTTACTACCCAGGCATCAAGCAGCTCACAAACACCACTGCTCACACATTTAGAGCTGCAGCAAGCATGCTAAACTTCAACTCAGTTATTTATTATTTTTCATGTTTTGTAAAACTAGCGCATCTATCCTGTGTCTCAGTTTTTTCTTTCTTTCTTTCTGTCTTTCTTTCTTGGAAATCTGCATGGGTATTTGTTTTGCCAGAGCCTTTCACTTCCAATGCATATAGAAGGGCTCAAAACCAGTCTGGATTCATTAGGAATACCAGATTCATAAAACACAATAAAATATTCACAAAGATGGGCCACATTAGAGTTTTAATTCATAATATATATATATATATATATATATATATATATATATATATATATATATATATATATATATAAATAAAGAATTCAGTATAACATAATTTTGTTTTGCCTTTATAATCCTACATTTAAATATTTTGCCTGTATGTAAGAGAATCTGTGCATTACAGCTATGACCAGCAGGAGGCAGCATTCCCACAGACAGGCCTGGGTACAAACACACTCAGACATCCACAGCTATTCACTGCACAAAGGTCTGCCACTGAATTTTTAAAAATACAGCTACAGTATTTGTGATAAACCTAAGGAGTAAACATTGGATTAATGCAACAAAAAAGAACAGGAATTCCATTGGAAAAGTCCATACAATCTGACTGTTAATGTACTTATAAAAACACCTTTGTGCACATTTAAAGAAGAGGTAACAAAAGCTTTATAATTCAACCCTGTGTTAGCAGTAGCTGTGTTGGTACTGGTTCTTATGCTGGAGATCTATGCATTCTGCATTATGATAGTTTTTTTTACATCAATGAAGGAATGACTACACTGCCTTTTCTTGGTTCCTACACATTGTCTTACCTCCAGTGAGGTATATTTAAAAATCTGCAAATCCATTAAGTAAAAAAAAAAAAAAAAAAAAAAAGAAACAGAAAAAGAACAAAAATATATTCAGAGCTATGATGAAGGGGCCAGGGATGGGATTTTAAAGCCTTGGTAATCACCCATTTAAGTATTATATTAATCATTTATAATATATCATCTGATTAAAGAAGGGGGTCACTGTGCATAACATATCACCTTTCAAATTGATCAAAGTAGACTAATTTACCTTGAGATCATACTGAATTCAAACCCTATTTTATAAGTTTGTATGCGTATGAGCTTTTTCATACTTAATCTGAATACATACAAAATTTATAAAACCATATCTCTTTAGTTCAAAGCTATTTGCTATGATAATAACCAAGTTCTGTTGCTGTGTGTTATTCCTGGAGGTAAATAACTTCTTAAAACAGGCGCAAATGCTTTTTAGTATAACACATGTGACTAAGTCTGCTTAGCAACAGCGGTCTGATTGTATGGGTCAAGAGATTACATTTTAAAATAAAATGACATTCCCTACTATTCGTTTTAGGAGGATGGGGTACCGGTAATCTGTAATCGCAGTTGCAGCAACGTTAGAACAGCAATAGCAGTACAATGCAGTTTTATTGTCCCTTCCAGTAAGCAGAATTTGAATTTAATATTCCATGAAATTAGGCAGCCTATCAAGCCATTGTAATCGTGTCAGGTTAATAGAAGAAGTAAAATTCTCTACTCTCTCTCTCCCTCTCTCCCGCCAAGACATTTGAGCCTGACAGCATTATTATAGCTTTTTTATATTCTTTTTTCCTTCTTTTTTCCTTCTTTCTTCATTTCTTTTTCTTTTTTTTTGCGGGTAGACTGCTAAAAGAGCGTGTGAGTGGCTGACGTAAGTCCTTTTCAGACAGGGGTGACAGCTTTTCAAATCTTAATAGGCTGTTCATTTTGGAGCTGAGAGGGTTTCAGTGCTCTCTTCCTCCTTCACTCCCTCCATCCCTTCCACACACAGACACGCACGCGCACATGCGCACACACTCAGGGTGACAGTTTGGTGGGGAAGCTGACATTACGAAGTGTTGCCTTTCATCTAAAGCAGCCCTCCTGTTAAGTGGTCCTCTCCAGAATGGTGTCAATAAGTCAGCAATTAGAATTTGCATCCCGCCAGCCGTGTGGGAGAGCGTGGGCCTGTCGCAGATTTGTTGAAGTCCTATAGTCTGTATTATATATGCATACAATATACATTGAATTCCACTTCACTGCACATCTGAGGCAGGACTAGGTAATGCTGCATAATAAGAAACAAGGTAAGGTTGGATCCAACTCGATAAAAATCTGGAAAGGAAAATAGATTAGCAGTAGTTGACATGTTTGGCTTCATGACTATATTCCAGTCTAGAAGCATGACTAACTAATTGGCTCTATGTTTTCTTCAAGAATGACCTAGAAGTACAGTAAGAGTAAGCACTGCTAGCTATAAAGCCTACTTCAAGAATAGCAAGATAATTAGCTGCATAGCTGTGATTGCCTCCTTGAATAAGAACTATATATGGAAAATTGAACTATGCCCCTTTGCAAGATTTTGTTTGTGGATTATATAGTTGGTGTTAGTAGTGGGATGTATAACCTGGAAAATAACACAGTTGTTTATTGGTCTACATGTTTATTGTGATACTATTCCTTGATTGTTTGAAGAAAAATGCCGAGCAGTAAATTGCCTTAAATTAAGGTCACATTTCACCTGAATTTATGATTCATTTTGGCAATGTTTATTTTGCAATTTCTGTTCTGAGATTGAAAAGTATCACTACAACTTTAAGTGATCCTACTATAAGGCTGTTTAATTTAGTTTTACATTACTGTCAAGTCCTTGGATGGTAATTCCTTCTAAAACAACAATGAAGACACAGTGAGGATTAATTAAGTGGTTCAGACAAATTCGATTCTTCACAGATGTGCAGCGTGACAAGGCAAGGATTAAAAACGCAGAGGCAAAGAAAAAAAATACTATTGGTAGTTTAAAAATAATGTTTTGCCAAGAGGGAAACTGTGACTCTAGTGCCGTAAAAGACTAATTTTGAAACAATTACGTGTGACAATTTAAACAAATTTTGTAATTGCCTCTATATTCCATCAGTTTTAAAATGGTATGTGTTTGGTAATATTTCCATCAGTTAGATGTCACGGAGAAATTATGTTTCTTTGCATGTCCTAAAAAATGATCCAAGATCCACTTTGTCACCTGTCTGTCAGCATCAAGTTAAAGTTTAACTGCCTTTCTTTGGAGTGTACCCAGTGCTTTCTTTCTGAAAAAGCTGAGCTAACTTAATCCAGGAACATCCATACTGCAGCAGAGCGCTTCCTCTGATCACTGTGCCCATACGGATAAAGCTAGAACTGTGACTAGCAGGATCCTTTTCCATGTGAGTCCCAGAGATTTATCATCCATCAGAGGCTGAAGAGGGGGCATGGTTTGGCCCTTCTTTGAGATTAGCAAGCTTTCTCTTTTGCCATTAGCAGTTATAAACACATACATAAATAAGCTGTTTTGTTTTAACTGTTTGGAAGAACAGTGTTGCCCCAAAAGCAGAGAGAAGAGAGAGAGATAATCTGATTTATAGCCGGGCCAGAGATCACAACCTTGGGGACACCATGGCAGTGCTTCAAAGGGAGATTGGCGGTGGCCTCCTGCTTGATTCGCGACACAAGGTGAGATGCCAAGTGATTTATCTGTCCTCTTCCTCTCATCACCACTCTCATCCAGCCTGAGGGCTTTGGAGAGGCTACTGTGTAGCAAAGGAAAATCAGTGTGATATTTCAAATCCCAGTCCTGATGATTTAAGCCCAGGCCCATTTACAAAATATGGACCAGCGTAGACCTGTATTTGAGGACCTAGACCTGCATCTTCAGGCCATGTATCATAACAACTTGGACTTGAATGATCAGGTCTTGGATGCAGTCATTTGGACTTAAACATTGACTTGAAGCATGGACTTGAATACTTTGGATCTCCCTGTTAAACAACCTTTGGGAATAATGGTACTAAAATGCTCAGGTCTTTTTTGCTTTACTGAATTTGTTGCAGTGTTCGGTCAAGTATGCGGACAAAGAAAATAAAATAAATGTTTTTTGTGACTGCTTGAGGTTGAAAACCTTGGAGAGGGTGTCAGGTGCGGTTTGTACAAAGTGTTAATTGGCTCTCAGTCTGACGGTGCCTCTTGATAAAGATGTCTCCAGCTGTGAGATTGTTTTCTTTGTCGAGAGACAGGACCACAGTATAGCCGGGTCATGCACAATGAGGTGAAAATCATTGTGCCAGACAGGGCTGGGCAGTCCTCAGCTTACAGGGGCCTTCATTGACCTGGAGGCCACCCAGTTATAGAGCAAATCCAAGGGGTCACAGGGGCCAGACAAATACAAGAATATTAATTCTCATTAATTTCACTTTGTATCTTGATGCTTCAAGTCCAAAGATGAAGTTTTGATGATCCAACTCTAAACCATGATGTTTCAAGTCCAATTCCTAATGACTCCAAGTCATGAAGTTTTAGGTCCAAGCCCTGGTGAATCAAGTTCAATTCAAGCAGTTGGCTTGGACTTGGAATTAAACCATGTCATTTTAATGTAATTATACTTCTTAATTCTTGTATGCCCAGCTCTGTGTGTCGTGTATCCTTGTTGTCTATTAATAAAGGGTTAACGGCTGTCGAAATGAGAAATCGGGTTTCATCCAGAGCCGCCTATTTGACGAAGTTGCTATTCTTTCAGATCAATAAACCCCAGCGATTTTCGTCCGTGAAGGCATGTTTTTTAATTGAGAGAAAAGTAACAATTACCTCATTAGCATAAAGTTTTCATCGGCCCTGGTCGTCAGCTTGCTGTTCATGAGAGTAAATGACAGCAGAATGATAACTAGGAGTTATTGAACGCTTTCTACAGTCAAGTCTAAACTAACGACAGACTCAGCAGACTATTTTTTAAAGACATATTTTATTGCTACACTTGCTCTGTTATACAGTTTGACATACCTGTGATTAACACTGCCTATTTTGGAAAAAAAAAATATAGCTTTATATGAAGAAAAATGTTTAATATAAATATATACTCACACAAGAATATATTCTCTGGCATAATCATTTTGAAACAGCACTGTTAAGCAGAGAGCAAGTGAGAGAATAGACAGTTATTATTATTATTATTATTATTATTATTATTATTATTATTATTATTATTATTATATTATTATTTATTTGCCCTGACAGCGGTCCTTTTATTTTTATTTCTTTTACCTGTGTTCACAATAAACCGTTTAGATGAATACTGCCCGTTTGAACATGTTTATTTGGTTTTGCTAAATTGCATTGCCTTTATGTTTTACGCAGTTGTGCATGCATAACATTTAGATTTCATTTTGTTCTTAGGTCCTTAATGGGAAATTTCACATACCACTACAATACGTACCAGATTTAAGTATGTACTGTATTACAGTTAACGTGTGGTCTCTTTAGGTTTGGCACGTGATATTTTCAGAATCATATCGTTCTGAATTAAAATACTACTTCTGTTAAAAAATATAGTACTGTACCAACAAAACCAATACAGTACTTGTAAATGGAAGCCTACCTTTTTTTTTTTTTTTTTAAAAACACAGTCCTTTTTTTCAGCGAACACATAAAAGATAACAGGGTTGGAACGGGCCAAAATGAAATAATCAGATATGCGTTACACGCATTTAACCGTCACTGAAGTCAAAATGTTATAGGGTCGGATATGTAAGTGCTGACTGTACCGGTCCTGCTGATGCAGTCGGTGCGAAACTTGGGCTTGCTTGGTATTTCAAAAAACACAGATCGAGCCTCAGACCGAGGCTTGATGACAGGGGTATTGCTGCATAACGAAGACGGCCACAGTATAGCTCCCACAGGTAGTGCTGCGTGCGCAACCAGTAATAGCATCATTATATGCTATAGCCCGATCACATGATAAGGGCCATACATTTAACTACTTAAACGAGTTTATTTCATAACAATAACCTGTCCCCAAACCTAAGGTTCATGGGGTATTATGGTCATGTGGTAGGGGTGTTGAGGGTCAATGAAGCACTACGTAAATTACGAGTTGCGCACGCAGCACTACCCTGTGTGAGGTACGCTCTGGGAGCCTTAGTTCTGCAGCTATATAGTCTTGTGTGCTCGGTCAGTTTTTTCATGTAAAACTATCCATTTTGTGTAGTGTGCATACGGCGTGAAGCTTTCACTGATTCATAAACATAAACTCGCACCTAATAATAATAATAATAATAATAATAATAATAATAATAATAGTAGAATTTGTAAGATTAACATCTAAAGTTTTCAAAATTATTATTATTATTATTAGTATTATTATTATTATTATTATTATTATTATTATTATTATTATTACTAGAATTACAGTATTATTCAAATGTCCTCCTACAGTGCTTTTTGTTTAGTTTGTATTTTTTGTTTGTTTTTTTTTGGTCCTGCAGTTAAGAATGGAAATCTTATGTGTGCGTATGGAAATGTGTTTACAAGTGTTGCCAAACAAAACTAAAATCCAAAGGATTTATTTAAAAAATACTTATTTTTTTTCTAAATTATGACATGTCGTGAATTTTTGGCAGACGTGATTGGTGCATCGGAATCACGTTTTGCAGACTGCCCGTGACTGGCAGCTGCAGATTTGGGTGTCGGTGGTACTGTCAGTGGATTCTTTTTTCTTTTTGCAACAGCTACCAGGGAACATTGGTAATGCTAATGATGTCATCAAAAAGAGGCGGATTTCTGTTCTTGAACGACTGTATATCCATCATAAAGTGCTTTGCGACAGTCGCCCCTAAGATAATTTTATGAATAGCATTATGGATGACTTTTGTTAGTTTTAAACTGAATTTGTTTTATTATGGCAGTCCGCAAGTACTTTTATGAATAGGGCCCTATGTGTCAGACTTGCATAACCTCTACTCTGGGGCCTTTCTGGACAAGGCAGGACAGAATTAACAGGTGATCTACTGGTGTGTGGACTTCATGATGACCTGAAGGGATAATGTTTTCAAGAAAAATAAAGAAAAGAACCCACCAGGCTCTAGCACAGAAGCAAAGTGCAGTGATCTGCCAATATGCAGTTTATCCTGAATGTATCTCCCTGACCCTGACCCAATGACCCTGTCTTTGACAGTGACTTGTGTATTTGTCTTGCTTGACTGCAGCAGCCACTTTATAAATTAGCTTGGGTATAAAGTTAGATTGCTCACATTCTATAGACACTAAGAACACAATCTATGACACCTCCGATAAATACAGTAACTGCAATACTGATGCACATTGAAAACGCAACGTTTTACATCAGGAGCTCATTGGGCACATACGTAATGTAATTTACATTTAAAATAATGAGCAAGTAGTTTTGTTGATTGTTTGAGTTGTATTGTTCCTTGGGATAACAAAATACTGAGCTCAAGTTGTGTGATTTCATAAAAACGGCAGATGCTCAGTGTTTAGTATTTGAGTTGAGTTAAAATTGCCAAAATGAGTTGGTTAAGAATCTGTATAAATAGCCATTCAAAAAGACATGAATTTAATTAACGCAAGAACAGCAAAAGATACTACCATGTCTCGCTTGAGTATGAGTGAAGGTGGCCTGTCTGTGAGAGAAGTTTCCTGGAGAATGAGATGTTCTATTTCAACAAATCAGCAGACTAGTCCAGAGAAACCAGGAAACTGATTCTGAGGGTTAAGCCACGACCTGGAAGGCAAAGGGTCACTACACGGGCCCAGGACAATTACAATCCATCTGTGTAATCGTTTTCAGACTGCAGTGGCTACAGCACGAGAAATTCCAGGAAGAAATAACCGGCGCATCAGCAGACTGACTATAGCTTGCCATCTGTATGAAAATGATTTGCATGCTCGGAGGTTGTTCAGGGCTAACATGTTGACAGCTGAAAGATGAAATCACCGTCTTCTGTTGTCCAGAGAACATCTGAGGTGGCGGTAGAGAAAGTGGTGGAGTATTTTATTCACCGATGAATGGTATTTTGCCCTTGACAGACGTGACGGAAGGTCAACGTGTGTGGAGCTGTCGTGGCATCCAGTGCCATCCACAGAAGACAACCTTTACCAGCTGGCTGCAGCTGCACAGGAAGAGTGGCAGAACATCCCACAGCAGTTTATCCAGAGGCTGATCTGGTCTATGCGTCAACACCGCCAGGATTGTGTTAATGCTCAGGGAGGTCATACCTGATACTAACCTGAGATGTAATGTCTTCATTTTGACAGTGTGTCATGCTTCATACTGGAAACTTATCATGATTCTTTGATCTGTAGTTTTGGTCACATTTTCTGTGATTTTGTTTGATTTATTTAAGTAAATCCATAAGGCCCGTGTTTCTCTTCTGCATCAGTTTATATAAATATATAAATATCTGTGCACTGTATGTTGTTTACGAATATCTATCATTTGTCATCTATCATAATATCTATCGTTGTCTACACTTATTAAACAAAGTTTATGTTGCATTGATGTTTATATATACTGTATGGAGATGTTAAAGAACCTAAATTCACAACATTTTGAACCCATTTTAAGACTGCATATACAACAGAAATGCATTCCAGTCTGGTATTTCACATGATTGAACTGGAACTTGAATCATTAGAAATTTTACATGAATATTCAGAAGCTGAACTTTGACTAGAATCACAAGGCAGTGGATTAGAATTGTCAAGACTTATTTTAACATGGATTTAAATCTTCAGCAGATAGGCATGAATCATCAAGAGTTTGACTTTTTTTCTCATCAGTTAGCAAATTATATGTACTGGACTTGAATCATTAGGACCCCATGACTTTAACGTGAATCATCTGGATTTGGACTTGAACTTAAATCATCTGGACTTGGACTTGAACTTAAATCATCTGGACTCGGACTTGAACTTAAATCATCTGGGCTCGGACTTGAACTTAAATCACCTGGACTTGGACTTGAAGTGCAGCAGTAGGTTTTATTCGCTCGTATCTTCTCTGCAGTCAGCATAATTCTTGTCAGGATCTCCCTCCTCCGTCTCTCTCTGATGCTTACATTAATGTCAGCAGTGTGGGGGAATCAATCTAATTGATACACAGCAATCTGTCCGTTCAAACATGAGCTCTGAGGTGTATGGAGGTGATTACTGTCGAGCCTGACCCCCAGTCTGTGGGGAAGGGAGTTTGTTTAGCCAATTTGTGTTTATCTACATGTCTATATTCTTGCTTTCACTTGCGTCTGCACTCCAGGGCTTGCCTGAGATTATTAGTGATGGCTGAACAACAGGAAATATAAACGAGAACCTCTCAAGTAATATTCCAGAGATGGTAGAGGACATTTCATGGGGGTTGCAGTTTGCTGGAGTACAGTATAATGTGGTAAGGTGTAATAAATTATAGTTAAACCAAGGTAAAGCACAGGGGAGTATCAAATGTGAATAGTATCAACATGACAAATTACAACCTTACCATTTAAATTTACTCTGGAAATTCTCATCTATAAAGTATATGGAAAATAAGAGGTAAGAAAATGGATCTTAAAACATTGCCTGGCACTCCCATAATAAAGTATAACAACAACGCAAGTCTCTATAGAGCATCAGACTTGCCACCCAATACATAAGTATTGCGACTTTTTGTTGAAGAATAGTGTGTATTTCCAACTGGAAGAGAAGTAATATCAGTGTATGCTTTTCCATGCATTGCGCTTACTAAATGTCATGTTTACCTGTCAAGGTGCTTATTAATGTGAACTATACTTAGATATATGATTGCTACCCATCAAGGCAGCACAATGTTTTGAGGAATACAACAAACGAAACAAAACCGCAAAAAAAAAAAACATTTGATTGTCTTCTCTATCTGTTCCATTTGTTTTAATGCGTGCAGGCATAACAATGGCAGCTCATAATGAATTCTGTTAAATTAAAGATTTTATTGTTGTCCTGCCAACGCTGGCTTTGATCTAGGTACCAATCACGAGTGGTAATTATTATTATTTTTTTTTTTTTAAAGATCACACAATTGTAATATTCTGCAGAGAGTAAAGTGCTGGCACCCTTGTGACAGTTTCTTTTTTTCCATTTTTGTTTTGTTTTAGCATTATTATTATGCATACAATGCTTTTTTATTTTAATTTTTTTTTTTTTTTTTTTTAAATGTGTTGATTCAATTGGAAATGTCATAGAGGAATATTTAACCTGAAACGTATTTATGTTGACTCCGCTTATGAGATTTGACAGATAAGATTGTCTTCATCTCAGCAGAGGTACACAGACAAGTGCATAAATAGTACATCTAAAAATAAGCAAATAAAATAAATAGATAACATTGACGGTGAGGGTGGGAGAGAAGTTGGGGGGTCTGCTTGACATTGTTTTCATAAACAATAAATGAGTTTCTTTTTGCAAGTCAAATCCTTAAAGAACTCACTTCTGGTTTGGGAATCTGTGCCTTTTAAGAAAGAACATTGCACTCAAAGGGCTGGTATGAGACTAGACAACTGCAAAGGCTGGGAGAGTGGGTGGCTATTTTAGTAATAAACAGTACATTAGGAGATAACAGTTGACATGAAAATTGCCCCCGTTCCTCAATGTGCAACGCCTTTTCCCTGAAGTACTCCACAAGTCCCACATGCCCCATTCCTTGTGTGTGTCGGTAAAGAGCATGAGAAATAACATTTGTATGTTTGTTTGTTTATTTATTCATTAGTGTTTGTGTTTGTGAATTTTAGAGCTGAAGAAAGGTGAGGACACTGACTAGGGTCAAAGAAGTGGCTTTATTTCAGTGTGATGAACTGTTATGGATTGTCTTCCCTGTCTTCAGATGATATAACGTTAAACGCTTGATAACAACAAATGCAATCGGCTCTTTTGCATAGTGGTTAAAAAGCATGCTTGTGGTGTGTGTATGGGGCCAGCCCATGCCCAGTCTCTCCCTGTTACGTGAGTTATATTCAAGCCCAGTCTTCCAGAGCTACAAGGCGTGACAGCCTAATTAAATTAACCCACTAACTTCTTTTATTTCTTCATTCAAAACACTCAATGAAAATCCAAGGTCAAGCAGACAAAGTGATTTCATCAGTGTACTTGTCTTTTTTTTTTTTTTTTACACAGCATTCTTATATATAAGTAAACACAAATGCAGTGGAAACACAATGTATTGTAAATGCATTGGAAAAGTATGGAAAATGTTATATTTACTGCAGTCATTTTTTTTTTTAATAGAGGCTGTACTTCCCTCCCTACATGGTCCAATGTAGGGCACTCATACAGGGTTTGTTCTGCTTGCCGATTATGCTTTACATGCCTGCTATGTAACCTGGGGGGTTACTATCGCTGGGAAGAAGTGTTGTTTACTGTGCTTTGATTTGTCTTGGTGCTCTGTGTCTCCCACATGTTGGTTTCCATTATAATAATTCTTGTTTAAAGAGTAAATAGCTTCAAATACCATTTCTGTGTGTTTGCGTTTTTATTTTGTTTTGATGTTAGCATCATTTTGAATGGTTGTGAGTTCCATTGCTTCAATACCAGGTTTGACTTTGTTATTCATATGCAGTAACAGCCCATATCCTATTTTCAGCTTTAAGTACTCCCTCCCTCCCTCTGCTCTAACCTCTAGGCTATACTGCCTTCCTACTAATTCCTCAGCTCTAACCACTAGGCCACACAGCCTCTTTCCGCTCGGCACCCTATCTCTCACACCCGCCCCCCCCCCACCACCACCCCCCCACCCCCCTGGAAATCTAGGCCATTTGAACCAAGCGACTGTGTGGCTGTTTGAAGGCTCACAGGGGGAATTGAAGGTGAATTAAAAGCAAATTAGCTATCACAGCCATCATTCTTCCACCTGTTTTTTTTATATATTTTTCTGATTATTGAGCCCCCCTTCCTACGTGCATTGTGTCCAGAAGGCATTTCCACTAATTTCCAGCTCTCAAGCTCTCTGGCTGGTCTTCTATTTTTGGTTTACTGGATTTACTAAATCAAAATAGGTTGAGTGGGCTGTCCTCAGTCCCTCAGCACAAATGACTATGCCTCCCTGGCCCTCAGTTTATAACCAGTACGACACACTTCTCTACCAGTCTTTTAGCTCAAACCACACTGCCTCCCTCCCAGTCCATCTCCAATAAAACATCCAGGCTCACTGCCTCCCTCCCAGTCCCTCAGCTCTCTGTTAATGTTTTTGTTATTGTTTTGAATGCGCCAATAGCTTGTGTCTGCAATTTGCACATGTGTGCAGTGAAGGGCTTGAGTGTGTCTGCTGTCAGGCAGAGATCCCTCATTGAAAACCTGTTTCCTCTCCTTCATTCTCCCTCTATCCTTCTAAAAGAGGCAGGGAGAAAGAGAGAGCGAGAGAAAGTGAGAGAAAAAAAAACACTCACAGTATCAGCGGCCGCCCAAGCCGTCTGGGAATTGGTTTCCATGCTCGCATTGACAGATCGGCAAAGCAGTTTGTTCTACCAAATTTAACAATGATATATCATTATCGCAACTTTGGGGGAAATCTATAAAATCAATGGGGCTGTAGGCTGAGAGGAATTAGTATTGCTTACATGCTGAGAGGGTGTCAAGGCGTGGGAGTATGGATTGAGTTGCCGGCCGGATCAATGGCATTTGTGGACACTAAGCTCAATAACTAGCCTTTCTCCAATGAGAAAAAAAAGAAAGAAATAGATGTAAAAAGGAAATTTACCGGGAGAAGACCTAATATCCTGTATGTGGCTCGTTGAGCTCAGACTCCATTGCAGCTGACGAGAGAGCGAGAGAGAGAAAGGAGGGGGGGGGGGTCATGTATGTATTGCAGTAGCTATAATATATTGCTATTATGTATGTTTTATACACTACAGTTTACTTGTGTTAAATAAATCACACTTTTCAATTTTCCAAACCAGGTGTAAAATTTGATTTCATTGTTCAATTGATCTTCTTCATTATTATTATTATTATTTATTATTATTATTTTCAGATTTTTTGGATATTTACAGTATAAGTTACTTAGCTTTATTGGAAATTAAAAAACATTTAAAAAATGATAAATGAGAAGAAAAAATGTGTGCTAGCAGTAACAGGTAACTTAATAGTAATAATAATAATAATAATAATAATAATAATAATAATAATAATAATTACAGTATGTTATTTCTGTCTAACAATATGTACTTTACAGTGGTTGAGTTAGAAGGAGAGGCAAGTAATTGAGTGAGATGGAGGGAGCTGGGAGAGATGGAAGGAGGTAGGTAGAAAGAGGGGGAGAAGTAGAGGGAGAGAAGGTAGGGAGGGAAGGAGCCATAACTCCATAACTTCTCATGTTGGGGGGGGTGGGGGATGGGCTCCTTTCATCACTCTGTTGTGACAGTCAGAAGAAAAGAGTTGCAATTAAATGGCTTAATGAGTTTGCAGTTCTTTTGTAGAGAAGATTTTAAAAGGGAGAATAAAAAAGTAGAAAATCTTCTTTTTCAATACAAGTAAAGAAGTTTCTTGTGATGCAGTTATCACAGCATGGGAAATTGCTCTGGCTGGCGAAATAATTTGGATCTTTTTATCTCTGAAGGCTTGCAAAACAAAAGGCCCCCCAAGGGTCTAATTTGCCCCTCTTGGGTCTCCCGGGGTGGGGGGTCTGTGTGGACAGAGAGGGCCCTATCTGTGTGTAGGGATTGGGGGGGGGGGGGGGGGGGGGGGTAATAGAGGCTTTCTGCAATTTAACCCAAAATACTGCAATTGTGCCAGAGTTTGAACAGCATCATGCTCATTTCATTTCCCTTTCATTATCCATAGCATATTTTCTAAGCTTCTTCTCAAAATAGGAGAAAAAAGTATTTCTTGTAGAGCAGGGTTTTAAACAGCCTGGAGTGTATTATACCCTGGCCCCGCAATGCTTTTCAATACTATATGCATGTATAGGTATCAATTTTGTTGTTGTTAGAATCAGAACAATGAGGGTAAAAATGGTAAATATATGATTGTGAGCCCATTATCCGTAAAACAGTTACACTCGCCTGCAAACTTCAAGCTTTTTAAAACAACTTTCTCACTACACAAAGCGTGATATGATAGAGTGGGAGAAATAGCAAGGTGACAAGAGCATTCTCGAATAGTAAAGATGTAACAAGTAAGACCTACCTGAAGAACAGTAAATTGATCCATTTGAATTTAATATTATACATTTGGACAACTATAGTGTAAACATTAAACCCTTGGGTTAGTTAACATGGGGAACAAAGCTCAGTTTATAATAATAATAATAATAATAATAATAATAATAATAATAATAATAATAATAATTTTACAATAAGTAGCAGCCTTGTAATATTGCAGTGGTTAACTTGAGCCTCGCTCAAATAAGGATATAGGGAGAATTAAAATTTTTCTTTTGTTCAAACTTAATTACTGCTACTTCTCTGTAATACGTACCCTGATATGAGCGAGATAATGAATTGGGATATTGTGGAGGGACTCTGGGGGCCGCGGGCTTGTTGAACTGGGACAGGGAGGGGAGGGGAGACGCCATCTTTAAAAATGATTCTAGGTGGTGAGTGCTCCCAAGCAGCTTATACAGCTAAGGCCTTGTAATTAAATTGTAATTTTACCTCCCGGTTCAGCAGTGAGAGGGCTAGGCTTGTCCGGGGGTGTGGGAGCCAACTGGCAGGATTTACACTTAATGAAATAATAAAGAAACACAGCAATATTACTCAGAAATAAGAAGCAAAATTTATTTTATCCTTAAAGACATCCCTAACCTAGGGATGGGAGGCGGGGGGGGGGGGGTGCATGGGGGGGAGTATGTGTATCGCAAGAACTTGGACTTGGACTTGGGAGTATAAGTTCACATACATAATAATTAAAATTAATTTTATTAAGACTTAAAAAAAGTAAAGACATTGTTTCTTCACACAAAGAAGTATTTATTCCTTTAAATGTTTACACTGTACCATCCCACTCTAATAGCGTACTGGAAAGCTTGCAACTAGTTCAGTTGTGCTGGGGCTAACCAGCACAGAGTCAACCTCCTATCATAACCCCAAATTAAACCAGCAAAAAAATACCCATAGGACCCCCACTTGTTAATCAGGACCCCCATAATGTGCTATATGCAGTCCCCAACACATTGGTGTGTGTCTGTATAGTACAACCCTGGGAACAGGCTTGTCCCTAATCCTGTTTCCCCTTTTACCCCAATGGGGGTGACTGGGGTTGAGAATATATATATATATATATATATTCTATATATATATATATATATATATATATATATATATATATATATATACACACACCTCAAAGAGCCATCTCGGTTAGTGTCATCATTAGATAACATATATTGCATTTATAGCCTGTAAATACAGCAGGCAGTGCTCACGAAATTTAATAGACGTGAACTGTGCTACACGGAGCCTGGGCCTCAGCCTTCTTATTCCCTTCAGTAAATAATTTATTTATTGTTTAAAGTGAAGCCTTTTGACATTGTTTGTCTCAGGTTGTCCTTAGGGACTGAGTAAGACCTGGGAGGGGGTCCCAGGGTCAGGTGTGTGTGGGGGGGGGGGGGGGGGGGGGAGAGTTGAAGAGATGCTTGTTTGCTCTTGACTTCTGATGCAGAAGACCTGCTTCATGTATAAAGGAAATGCAGAAAATACAGAAAGAGCAAACTGCTCTCAATAATTCCCCCACTCACCCGCCAGGGAAATTGAGACTGCCTCCTTCTAATTTTCTTCACTCAAAACAACACACGTTAAAAATATACAGTATACCACAAATAAACAGTATACCACAACTCCTCTGTCTCGCAAACACACAGCACCAAAACATCTACATACATATGACATCCAGAGAACAACCTGGGTTAATGAATATTAAAAATGAATTGAGAATGAAGAAGAAGAATTATATAAAAAACATAGTTTGTTTGGGGGGTGGGGGGGGGGTATTATTAAATTATTATTATTATTATTATTATTATTATTTATTGATCAAGAGATCAAAGCACAAAACCCAGCTTTATTTTTTGGCAAAGAATACAAGACAGCTTTAAAATCAAGAGTGTTAAGCAGGATTTTTTAAATGTTTCCACCTCCACTGCTCTCTGAGTATAAAACCAATATTTTGTGACTTTTTTGAAAATGAAAGCAATGCTACAGCATCTTTTTTGATAGGCAGGTGTGGACCTGTATACTGAAATATGCATTAAATATAAACATTACGAATTTGGAACCCTACGTTGTAAGTACAAGGCAGTTAACGTAAGAAAGCAGGATTCGGTGCATGTAAATGAACAACACATCTGTGTTTGTTCAACATTCATTTTTCTAGATCAAATTGATGTGTCAGGGGCTGGGGGATCTAATTTGATAGAGGATCTGTAATCAAATACTAATTGTGTTCTGGAGAGATGCCTGAGTAGTGTGACATTTACAACAAGAGTTCTAACACTTCAGATTCAGGATAGACACTGTTAAGAAAGGCTGTCATTCTTTTTTGTTAAGTGTGCAAACTGGAAAGTTTTTACCAAAAGCTATCAGTAAAAATACAATCTAATGCATTTTTTACAATTTTTTAAAATGTTGTCCATACATACAGAACACGAATACATACATAAAATTTGTAGGTACAAGTCGGTGACCAGAACTAGAAACATTTTTCAAAAGTGGAGTCCAACTAGAGCATTATTTAATCCGAGCACAGCTTATCATAGACTTGTGTTGCACACTTTTGACTATGTATCCTACCATTTCTCCCTCAGATCACACTTACTGAATTTTTAAAGTACAGCACAGCATATATTGCAAAGTGTTCTTAAAAAACATAGTTAACCCTGGCCTCTACTCCCAAATATATGAATGTGATTTATATCAAACAAAATCACATTAATAACATGTTAAGAGAAATACAATTTGTGTCTAAAACGTTTGAGGGATTTATGCTGGGGGTTGAGAATTGAAATCGGCCCAGTGCTGCAGCAGGGAAATATTTCAAATAAGAATAATATCATCATGAAACAATTTGCTGCCTTAAAGGTCCGCTTGCAGGCAGTGATTGGAAGCCCTCCAGATAGCACAACAGAAACACAACAGCCCTGCTCGGAGGGTGTGATGTTTGATATTTCATCCTTGTCATTTTATTAAAGATTTAAACAGTTTTGCATCTTCAACAAATACATATTGAGCAATTTCCTTGACATGTATTTAGATCTAACGTTTGGAGTTTCGTAAGAATCGAGTGCAGCAAAGGGGAGAGGTGGGGGTGGGGATTATTATATTTTATTATATTTTTGGATGTGAATTTAATAAACATAAAGGTTGCATTTTTTGTATTTGTTATTATTAGATTAGGAGTGCTAGAGGCCTTGTGTTAGATTTATCTGGATAGGATTCTTGTCAGCTAAACATTCTGCTTTGATGAAAACCTCACATCTGTTGTGCCTAAATTATTATTATTATTATTATTATTATTATTATTATTATTATTATTATTATTATTATTATTATAAGACTGTAATTACATCAAGAGGTTTTTACTGATAAACCATGAGAGCAAAGAGAATAAACAAGCACCATAATGATACTACTGCAACTGCTATGATTAGTACTACTGTAACTATGTCTAATGCAAACAGTCCAAAACGATACAGTTATGAGCTTTCTTTTTTCCCTCTCTCTTTTTTCTTCTTCTGCTCTGCTTTTGATTGATTTGTCTCAAGCGTTCCTGTTTGCACCAGGTCACTGCTAGTATTTTTTTCCTCAGTCGGATGACTTTCGGACCCCCCCATCTACCTTCTTAAGCCACCCCCCACCACCAACCCCTCACTCTAATTGCAGCATCAATACCCATGCCACTGACGTGACATTGCCAAACCTACATCAATAAACATTTCGGAAAATAACATTTTTTTATGGAGGTGAATAATTTATAGTGCATGATTAGCAGCTATATTTCGTTGAAATACAATCCCTGTTCAAGGATCTTATTGCTGGTGTGTTTGTCTTTGTTCTGGAAAAAAAAAAAAAGCCTTTTCTCTGTCTGACAGGGGGCAGAGGTTGTTCAGCAGAACAATGCAATACCTTGATTCCTGATTCTAGGCTCATTTACTTATATGTCAATGTGGTTTTGTCAAACTGGGGTCTTACATGTGATCCAAATCAGTTTAAAGGTACAGTTGTCATTACAAAAATGTATATTGCTTACAGGATGAATTGTAAATGACTGCAATTTTAATATACTAAATAGATTAAATGATTCAATCTGGCTGTAAGAAACAGCCCAATAACAGTAATGAAGAAGAAAGAGACATGAAGTCAACTTGTTGTGTGGTTTGCTTTTTGACCTTCCTTTGTGTTAAAAAAAAGCAGCGAAAGCACATACAATATCTGAACTCCTCCCCATGATGAGAGGGACGGGGGCTGCTGTTCATTAGCAGAGCGAGAAAGCATGCAAGCATGCCCAGGGGCTGGGGTATAGAAAATGACCAGTTCGCTCTAACTGTCCGCCTGGTGTATGCCTTTGAAGTGAGCTGCTGAACACTGCTGCTGCCTTTGTTCTTGGTAATTGCCTAAATGATCTTCGTGGAGCGCAGGGCTGCACTACAACTGAACTAATCCTGGGGATCCTACTGTTTCCACAGCAAGCCCCTTTGTCTCCCTCTCTGCCCAGGCCCCCTGTTTTAGGGTTATATTAGCGGCTCACGGCTGGGGGTCCAGGGGATCTGTTGTCGGGGTGAGGGGTGGTTCTGTTCCAGCAGGCTCTGCCACACGTTTACCCCCTCCCCACTCCACATTGAAATGTAAATCAGGACTCGTTCCATTCGTAAAATCATGGAGGAATAATTAGTCCGGAGCACTTAGCAACAGCAACAATAAAACACGCGCTGATCTGCACTTTCTTCCTGATTTAACCCCCTGCCGGCAATCCTACAAGCCCTCTTTCTGTCTGCATGCGTTTGCCTTCTGTATATACACCATGTTTTATAGGAGTTGTCACATGGCCATGCTGGAAATAGATCAGATACCCATAAATAAATGTAAAAAGTAATATTGGGACATTTCTGTGTGTATATGAAAGATGATACAAGATTTTTTTTTGTTTGTTTTGTCACGTACATCTCAAGAGATCGTCTTAACCATCATGCATAACAGACAAGCAGGTCTGCAGGTGTGGCTGTAGCTTTAACCCTCAACTCACCTACAGGGATCAGAATCAGTAACAATTGTGCAAAACTAGCTGTTACATGTGCATTGGTGTTTCTCTTACACTACATGTAGCAATCAGCAGAAAAGCATTAGACCGTGAATATCTCTCATCTACCATACATGAAAAAGAACATAGTAAATTATTTTAAGTCATTTGAAGTTTTTGATATACATGCCTGCCAAAGACATGCAGTATGTTTATTTGTACTGTGTAGAAGCAGGTAGCAACAATCACTCTGGCTGTGATGGAATCAGACCAAGCCAGTGATGCATTCTGAACTGGTTTGATCTTGGATTTTTAATTTTCAAAACTCATGTGACATGTACATACTGAGAAAATAGAAATATCAGGTGTGCATTCAAGAAAAAGTATTTGAAAGAAAGTACTGCTCTTATTATTATGCATGTACAGGTGCACTCCTCTTATAACAGACCCCAAGGGACAATGGAAAGATGTAGTAAACACAGTTTGAAATGCTGTATGTAACTGTGAATGTAAGTACCCTAATATAAACAATACAAGAAAGCTTAACTGCCAAAGAATAGTGGTTTATTATTCATTCAGTACATGACTCAGTGGGCCGTACAATGTGATACGTAGTACCATTTTATGAATATATATTTTCACTAAATATAATTAAAACTGTAAACGTTATAAGTTTAAACTGTACTACGGTTGTGCCAACAAAAACAATAAAAGAATAAAAGTAAACAGCAACTATCTTTCCTGCCTGACGTCACAAATGCCGCTGTGACTGTCATTTACTGTATCTTGTCTGTGCAAAATCTACCTGTGGAATATAACGTAATATAACGGTAATGTATATATTAAACTGTATGCATTAAACGCAAAACATCTGCCTGTGGAACAGGAAAATTGTACATATTAAATGATATTTACGTTATAAACTAGTCTGTTTTAACAAGAGTAATTCTCCATTATAACCCATGTGGAGTGCACCTGTATGTATGTAGAGTGTGTGTGTGTGTGTGTGTGTGTGTGTGTGTGTGTGTGTGTGTGTGTGTGTGCGTGTGTGTGTGTGTGTGTGTGTGTATGAGGGAGTTCGTGTTTAAGGGAAAGTTGAAACAGAGTTTTTATAGCATCAGTAACAAAGAGCCCCTCAGTGTCCCGGGACAGTAGCAGTACAGGGGGTATCAGGTACTCCTGGGTCCCATATAAAAGCGGCCCCTATGAATTATAAATCACAGGCCATTGGAGCCACGGCCCCTGGGATCGGGAGGGAAGGGTTTCCCGGAACAAAGGATTGGAGGGGGTTGGATTTAAAGGACCATTTCAATTGAATATTTAGCTGGAAAGAAACATTTGAGAAATAGCATGTTCAAGCAATAATCTCTTGCCCTCTCTCTCTCTCATACACACACTCACACTGCACTGACACATTGTTCTGATGCTATTTCTATCGATGTGAGGAACTCATCAGTGAATAACACAATCCATATGTTTTTCATTAACAATAACTGCACATACTAATCTAACTATTTTTACTAAATGTGCAAACGGAAGATAAAGAGTGAGCTCAGAACAATTTATTTCAATAGCAAGTCAAAACAATAAGCAGACATTTATTCATTGAACCTAACCCAAAGACTAAACCCAAGATTTTGCTGGTTGGGTCTAAATTCCCAAGCTGCAGGGGACTCTGTTTGCATGTGTACCCCTATTCCGGGCTATCTAGGCTCCAATGTTAGCCCACCATGACTGTTGCCATTCCATAGGCCATTCCGAATGGGCAGTGTGAGAGGTAGGATAGCCAGCCCTCAGCTTGCTCAGCAGCAAAATAATGAATTTTTTTTTTTTTTTTCACTGGGCTGATGAAAGGTTGATTGATATGGTGTCAGGCGCTCTGTGATGGATTCAATTGTGTGTGTGCAGGCGGCTGTGGCCCCGACCAGCCATGGCCATAGCTGCCATTCTGTGTGCCACTGCTGCAGCAGCAATAGCCGCTTTGAGAAAATGTGATTTCCGCGGCTCAGAAACCCAAGGCACAGCCCCTCTCTCTGCTGCCTGAGTTCCATTTAGTTTGAGAGTGCACAAGTGATTCTTTATTGGATGAAATCTGTGCTGGATTGGATAAAGTGTTGGAGCGCTGAGCCATCTATCACTATCACAGCCGCGCCTGGGTTCCGTCTTTAGAGAAAAGGAGAGAAAAAAAAGCTGTTATAAGATATCTGGGATTTTTTAAATGAATTGTTTTCAAAACAAATCACAGTCCCTCAGCTCTAAACTCCAAACCATATTGTTACCGTCCCAGTTCTTCAGCTCTGCTTGCCAGTCTCTCATTTCTAACCACTAGGCAACACTGCTTCACCCAGTCCTTCTATTTTAACCACTAGGCCACATATCCACCCTCCCTATTGCTCATAATTTGAATCCTTAAACTACAGAGTTTCTAGTTAAGTTTAAATTTAAGACATTTTGTAAATTGGAGTAAAAACCTTGATACATATTTCCCTCTGTGCCTTGTTTAACCATCCAGAAATTAAAAAGTTCACAGAGAAAGAAGTAAGCATATATATATATATATATATATATATATATATATATATATATATATATATATATATATATATATATATATATATATATATATAAAATTTAAAGGGGTTTTAAAGAATTTTTTCTGGTAGACCATAATATATTGTCAGCTAATATATATATATATAATTATATATATATATATATATATATATATATATATATATATATATATATATATATATACATATATTTTAGCTACCGTCCGGCTTTCTCCTTTATTAAGCAAGACCTATCCCATGATGCCGGTCCTCTCAGGACTGTCAATAAAACATTAAGTTTTTTTGTTAATAAATCATGATTACAGACTGAGAATCTTTTATTTGTGTAGACAATGAGTCCACAGAATGGATAAAAACAACCTCAAGAAACCCATTGCACTCTTTTTTTGAAGGTGTTTAGACAGGACTGGTACAATGCGGAGCTACAGCTCATTTTCAGAGATGTCTGATGCCTTGATTTCATGGCCAAATGTTTACTCTTAGTTTGCTTTGTATGCTGTGTGACTACAAACTTAACGTTAATATACATGGATACCATTTATTGTCTCAAGTTCGCAATGATGCTCATATATTTGATTATTTTTATTTATTAAAGTTATACACTTGCAAAAGAAAGTTCCATTACGACCAAAACTGGGATGTTTTGAATGGCTAATATAAATAATGAATTCATTTCAAATGGATCCTCAGTGGTGTGTGAGATCAATGAGTAAATCAATATTCATTAGTTTACTCACCACTGTTGCTGAAATGGTGGTGTGCATCAGTGTGTAAAACTAACTCTGAACTGAACAGTATCTCACTCCATCTGAAGTCTTTGTATAATTACATATAAAAATGAATTACTCTAACAGTAATTTTTATAAGTTAATATCACTAACTTACAGCCAACTGAGGCTTGTCTGAGTCTGCAATTATACTATGTTGTATTGCACTGTACGTAATGGAACATGGTGGTCTTCATGCCTGGTGCATCACGTGCATCATCATGAGTAGCATACTGTATATCACATCTCAACAGACTGAACTGAACAACGTGTGGTGGACAGCTCATGGATCTCACAGATATTCATTACGATTTTTTTCTCGCAATTTGAGGCATAACACCTGCCTCTAGCATTCATTGATGGCTCAAAACAGTTTGATTTTAGTCTTCTGCCAATGAAAATACAGGGACTGATTTCCATGGCAGATGGAAACATTGCTTTAGCCCCCCCCCCCCCCCCCCCCCCCCCAAACACAGACCAGAGAGAAGCTCATACACACAGTACTTTGTCACATTCCCTTGAGCCAAAGAGAAAAGAAAAACTGGAGATATTTCTTTGACAGACAAAAGATAATAACTTCGAATACACAATGATCTGGAGAGTAGTGAGATTGGAAATAAAGATGATAAAAAAACAGCAAGTAGCAAGTACATTTTTAAGGAAAATGTGGACTGGCATGTTTCATTTAGTCTTTTATTTCAAGTTAGATTTAAGATGACAAAAATCTAAAAATGGACATGTTTTTCTTTATATTTTTTATGGAAGACCTGCCCTGAGCTCATCCACTCATAAGCGAAATGAAATATGTTTTAAAATCATTTTGAAAAAATAGAGAGAGAGAGAGAAAAAAAAACTCAGAGGATGGAAATCAGAGAAAGATTTTCATCTTAATAATTCCTAAAAAAGTTCCTCAGTCCATTTTCCCCTGGCTGGTATTTGATGAAGAAAAAGGCTTATTTAACAGCATACTGGGTTAGCATTATGAGATCGCTTGCAGATTTTTCTTTGATAGCAAAACTACAAGCCAAAAACTAGCGTAACTCGGAAACACCATTATCTGTACAGAGCTGCATTTGAACAGAAATTTGGTTTGAATCACAGGCAAAGCCCGTGGAATTGGAAGAAAATAAATCATAATAGATTAGAAATGGCTATACATAAGCAGAAGGTTGTTTGCCTTTACGTAACTCCTTGATAAAAGTTTAGCAGTTTTACAGTTTAGCATGCTTTATGCATGCTCATACAATGTATTCACAGAGCTCCTTTTTTTTTACCATACCAGTACTTTATGTGATTAACTATCCTTGCCTCTGCTTGACCATAGTATGCCATAGTAAAAATTAAGAATGGCAGGCTGATTTTCAATGGTGTGCTGGGATATGCAACCACTGAGCAACCCAATCCCAATGTCTTCCATGCTGCAACCCAGCGCTGGCTTTTTCTAACCACTAAGCTACTGAAACCCATAAACTTCCACATTGTAGCTCAGCTCTCAAACTGCTACCTTTCACCCAGCAGCCCAGCAATCTATATTAAGATGCTCACACTCAGGGATTGCAGCCTGTGCTTGCCTCACAGATCGCTGATCGCACCCTTTGACTTGCTGTAACATGTTGACACTGTGTTTTGGAAACACTCTGTGATAATGCTGTTCTATTGATCAGTTATCTGTAGTGCGTGTGAAGAGATCTGAGGTCTTAAATCTAGACTGATTACTGATACCAATGCCAACCAGACCAACTTGCAGACTCTAGTACTCAAACTCAAGCCTCCAGATGTGAAAAGCTAGTGCATTGACCAAATATGCCACCTAGTTCTGTTCTCTGTATCTGTTTGTATTTGTGTGTGTGTGTGTGTGTGTGTGTGTGTGTGTGTGTATGTGCGTGCTAGACAATGAGACACGCTCCCTCACAGGCTGTGGCAGTGTGAAGGGGTATTAATGTGTGAGCCTGTGATAAATCTCACGTGTATCAGTCATGGTGTCAGGATAACAGAGCCGCTCACTCACACAGAGGCACATCTTTCTACTTCAGTAGCAATGCTGGGCCCAGAAGAAGCCTTTTAAAATAAAATTTAACACTGGGGGTTATAGGGATGGATAATTAGATAAAGTACGGACGACCAAACGGACTGCCACTGCTTCGATTTGCAAACCAAGGTATCCCCTTTTATTCTTCATTATTATTGCTACATCAATATTATCTAGTTAGTTTCAAAAAGCCAATTCTGATCGCTGCACTGTACAGTACCTCTCTCTCTTCCAGATCTGAATATCACTAACAAATGCTTGCGGAGATAATTGACAGTTATAAGAAACTAGTTAATATGGTAATCATTATAAAAAAAAAAATGAAAAAAAAAATGAATGAAATCATTTTTAAAAATGTCAAGTATAAGTGTATAATTAATATCACTTTTATTTGCATCACATCATACATTTTTGTGTTTTTTAAAGTCTGCATTGTCAGTTTTAACATATACTGGCATAAATGCTGTGTTTGTACAGTATATACATGTGAGGCATTTGATTGGTCTGGATGTCGATGATGAACTGTATGTATTACAGATTTTATTGAAAGTAAATTAGGACTTGTTTAAAGTGCAAGGGGCTCTTTTAATAGGTATAGAGTTGTGGGTCTTATGACTATTATACATTGCCTGATACATACTGTTATTCTACTCAGCTACAAAAAGCTTAATTTCAATCATGCTGTGTGAATGTAGCTAATTATTAAAACAATTATTTGTTTATTTACTATCCATCATCTGTAAGTATTTCTAGTGATTGATGAGTATACTGTTTGACCCAGATTATCCTTGGATATAGTGGTGTTTGTGTTATTTTAAATATATATATATAACTATATATATATATATATATATATATATATATATAGATATATATATCTATATATATATATATATTATATATAGTAATGAGTTTCATAAATATTAACCCGTGTTTTACTCCACTTACTGCTGGAGTAAACATATTGAAAAACTAGCCCTAGGTGTGTTACGTTTCTTGTTCAATGTAGTTTAAAAAATAAATCACAAAAGATGAAAGATACATATAAAATACTATAGGCTTGAAAAACATTTATTTATGGGAATAAAACAATTGTATCCCATCTAGTATTCTAGTATTCTAGTATTATAATGAGTCGATGTTCTGTATATTTCTAGTATTCTACTATTATGAGTCGATGTTCTGTATATTTCTAGTATTCTACTATTATGAGTCGATGTTCTGTGTATTTCTAAAGTGGGCTAGTGGAGAGGGGCTAGGGGCTGTGATTCAGGCAGATATTTACTTGCATGCTCATTAGGATTACATTTGGGATTCTGATCATCCCCTGCCTTTCCCCATAATATTATGTTGTTCCTCTTTCTCTATATCTCTCTTCAGTCACATATACTTGTTTATACTGTCCTGTGTTTATTACTTCTAGGGTCTAATTAATTTTCATTTGGTTTTGTATTCAGCGATACATTCAGGTGTTTTGTATGGGTTTACCTAATTGCAGTTTAATAATAGCTGTCACATTTTAATTCAATTAGGTTTCATCTGTCAGCACATTTCATGTGATTAGTCTAATTAATGTTTATTTGGATTGATAAATGATGTGTAATTGAATCCAAATTCATATTGCTCCGCCTTTTCTTAATTTATTACACAAATTCATCATTTTCCTAAACAACTCCTTCCAGTAACAGTAAAAGGTGAATTTAAATAGGCTCCTAGAATTGGATTTAACTAAAACCAACCTGGGCCTAGACTAAATGACTTTGAGTTGAACTTAAACTTGGACTCGAATCATTAAGACTTATAAAATCTCTCTTTAAGCTCCTGTTTGTATAACTGAATAAGAGGAGATTACGGACTGTTTCTTGGCAGTAACACACATAATTATACACAGACTTATTGGCAAAACTGGTCTGTAATCTCTAATATTTCCAGATGTCGAGGATAGTATTACAATTATATGCAAATACATTTGAAAGTAGGTAGGGATATCACTCTGGTGGTGAGGTCTCAGGAAGGTTCCCAGGTGAATTTACCAGAGTGTACAAACTAGTTAGGGTGTTTTTTTTTCTTTCTTTCCGAAAGCTACTTTAACCAAACTAGTATTGGGAGATTCTAGTCAAAACAGCTTCTTCTGCAGCGTTTCCCAAACCTCACCAGTATGTGGTCTGGGGCAGCTGTGAGATATGTGTGGAGGGTTAGAATCCACTGCAGCAACATCAGGGGCACACATTTCTTTCAATCTTCAGTATAGCCACACATTAATACAAGAGAAACGTTATTCCTTTAGTCATCCTAGAAAACTGCATTGGTTTTCTCCAAATTGCTCCCTTAAGTGATACTCGATAACCAAACGATACAAGTGTTGTTGAGGTTTAGGTAACACTGGATAATCAGCTCCATTTTAATATAAGTTTCTATTCTTTATACAACTATATCAAATGATTGAGTGTTTAAAATTATGGGAACCCACTACATTTGGCATCTGTCAAAATCCTCTATTTTGAACAACAAGACATAGAGTAGCAAATGCAGTGGCACTATACTCATGGTCACTGACACTTAGGGTAACTAACTGTCTGGCTTTGGTGTCACTGTTGGGGGTAGTTGCAATGCCCCTCAATAAGTGTATCCTGAAGGACCGTTACCATACTGGCAGTGCCGGGTCTTTTCTAAGCAGAGACCGGAAATGATATAGAATTGTATTCAATTTTGTGGTGTGTATGTGTGTGTGTGTGTGTGTGTGTGTGTGTGTGTGTGTGTGTGTGTGTGTGTGTGTGTGTGTGTATTTTTTTTAACACATCTGACTTATTTTATGAGTAATTGTTTTATCAGTTAATAATAATAACAAAATAATTTGTGTAATGTAAATTGAGTCTGCAAACACACATCACATGTGAGCTGGATATTTTTTTTTTTCCTATTTCCTCTTCCAGTTTCTGCTGTGTACACTGCATGTATTACAGTTACTTGTGGTGAGCAGTGTGTTCCTCAAGGCAGGTCATTAGCACTGTGCTGGGGATAACACTGCTCTACACTCTTGTATTACACTACACTTTGTATGGGTTCTCCAGGGCTAGGATATACAGCTTTTAAAAATAGAAACTGTAATTTTATTTTTCAAGCGCATACACAGAGATACTCACAGATTCCTAGACTCTGAGAGTCATTTCTATGAGTTTTAGATCTTTTTTCATGATACACACTCAAAAGCTACAAATGTAGTATAAGAGTGCATCAGAATCAACACGATAAATACAATAAATATAGCAGGTATAATATAAAGCATAGCATGTCAATAAATATAATGAGAATGAAAACCAAATTATTACATGCAGTTAAATTGCACTTTTAAAAAATGTAATTCAGTTTTCTAAACTTGAATTATATTGTAAATTAAAACAATTTTAATATTGCATTTTTACTATTAATCACCCCCCCCCATTTATTATTATTATTATTATTATTATTATTATTATTATAATAATAATAATAATAATAATAATAATAATAATAATAATAATAATAATAATAATAATAATAATACTTATTATATATATTGACTATATCCGCATTTACTATAAATTGTATTTGAACACAAACTGTCACCCGAACGGCAGTGTATTGCTATGCCGTCAAACAAACAAAATGTAAAAGGTTGTTTTAGCCGGATCGGCTCAGTTTAATTTGGAACCTTTGAAACTTTACATATTAGGGGTACAACAACACCACCACCACCTCCCCCCCCATAAAATTTCTTGAGGAGTGTTTGGTTTTACCAAACTTTCACACAAAGCATACGGTACCTCGACTAACTGTGCAGGTGGTTGTTTGTACGGCGTGAACCAAACCAAACGAGTGATGGTATGCGCCCAATCAACAGCACTTGTTCCTATGATTGCCAATAGTTTATTTGTACAAGTGTTGGAGAAGTATCGCAGAAGCGACAACGTTTTAAAATCGATGCCCTGTTGTGAGAGGTCTCTGCAACGGTCTGTTTGCGGCTTTTTGAAAGGCTTGCGCGATCGGGACAATGGCCGGCTTGCTGCAGCTACAGAACCCGGCCTCCAGTAACTTTGTTGTGGGGTTGGAGTTTGACAAGAACGCATGACGTGAAATAAAAGCCATATGCCTGAGTGTCACTCCCGTTCAGTCTCAGCACACGATCGGGACAAGGGCTGGTTGGCTGTGTTCTAACCAAATTATTATTATTATTATTATTATTATTATTATTATTATTATTATTACAGTAGGAATATTTGTTCTGCAATCATATAACACACGCCTAAATAAACACATATTTTGAATGCATCTGACAATGCAGTAACTCGGTTCTTTAACTAATTTGTTATGCATTAATTAATTTGTAATGCATAACTGTATATCTTGTTGGCTACTATTACTTTTAATACTACTACTGATAATAATTAGAATACTAAATTACGACTGGGGTGATTAAAATATGCTTTTATTAACTAGTTGAACCAAAGTATTTGGTTCCATCTCGGATACCTAAAGTAGAGTATGCATAATTAATTATTATTTATTTATTAAAATTTTATCGTTTTTAATTCTCTATTTTTTACTCTGTGAAAAATCTCAAACAGCACCAGTTTATGTTTATGATATGAATTATTGCGCACATGTAAAATAAATAAAACACACCGACTTAAATGATTAATTAGTCTTAATTATTATAATATAGGTAATGAAAGACACATATAAAATTCTATAGGCTTAAAAAACACGTATCGGGGGGGTGGGGGACACATTGCTAGCTTTAATATAACAACTAATTAAACATATTTTGGAAGATGCAAATATAAATCAATGCTTCTGTAACCCTTTAACCAGACTAAACTGTTGAATAAATTATTATTTTTTTTTATGTTATTCGTTTAAAAAACCTGAAAGAAAATTAGGTCGGTATTTTGAAAAATAGACCGAATAATTTAAATGAAGATAGTTAATATTGCGTTAATTCATTCTAAATCAATTATATTGCGTTTAATTAGTAAGATTTTACTGTTTATATATATTATATATATATATATATATATATATATATATATATATATATATATATATATATATTATACACACACACACACACACACACACACACCAACTCTGAGTATTTTTACATTCCACATTGCTGCTATACTTTGGATTTTACAAATTCAAAATATTTTTAAGTGACCAGTCGTTTGCGTTTCTCCAGACTACAGGTATTTCAGCAAAGGTAGCATTTAGATGTAATTAGATGGTTTTAATTACCTTTGTTGTTCTTTAAGTAGCAATTGTGAAGCTAAACGTTGTTTTTTTTAACCCTGTAAAAATGAATATTCTAAAACTAAGCTCAATTCATTTGCGTAATAAATGTAATTATTTATTCACACACAAAATCGTACAAAAAAAAAAAAAAAAAAAAAAAAAAAAAAAAAAAAGCATTTTGAACAAAAAAACTTACAATTGTAATTATATTTTAATTGCTATAAAAACCATGTTTAATTCAGTCTCTGGAAACTGTATTGATAGTTAAGTTGGAAGCGGTTCTGAATTCGTAGCCGAATTCCTGAGCGCTTAGAAATTGGCTAATTAATCCAAGCTATTAAACAGCGATCAAGGATAACAGCACCTAATTGCTTCAAAGAGGTTAAAGCTAATTATTACAGCCTAATTGAAATCCTTTAGAAAACATGGCTTTGTGTATTCACAGCAGCCGCTTTCTGTTCTATTCACATTGAAATGAGAGCCCCAAACTTTGGCACAGAAACAGTCATCAGCAGCACGCCTTTGCGCTCTGAGTCTGTCATTAATGTAATTAACTATTCTCATCCAATGATGTATTAACTTGAAGCGAGAAGTTTACTGTTTGGCTATATTTAGCGTGCTGTCTTAACAATAAAAATACAAAGTATTATTATTATTATTATTATTATTATTTATTATTGTTTTGGTTTTGAGGGCAATCAAGAACAGATTTCTTTTTTTTTTTAATTTTCGTTACAGTAATCTTAAAAAAAAAATAGTATTTTGCCCCGTTTTTAAAATAAAGATAAATATTTTCTGCATCTGTAAAGGTAATCCGCTGCCTGCACACCTGTCTTATTAAACAAACTCGCATGCCCTCCTCCCCCGCGCACTTGTACGCCCTGCTTCATCAAACAATATGATGGTGTAAAGATTTCTTTTAATTTAACGGTTTCATGTATTTAATTTTTTGGCACTAACATGAAAATGGGAGTTTGTATGTAAACGTTTTAAATAATTATTTATAGAGCAAATTAAATTGAATGAAATACTTACATTTACATGAAGGTGTAGTTGCTTTGCAAATAAATAATAACTAAAACTAAATTTAAAAAAATCCGATGTAAGTACAAACATTCAAAGAATACAAAATTAAACGATAATAACCAACTTCACTGTAAAACTATAAAGATATTTTATGCTAAAATATTTAACCCGTCATTTCTGTTTTCGGAACCTGCATGCGAACTAAATACAAATACAAGGTATTGCAAATGAGTTTTTAGCGATTTCATACACGTGGAACACAGTGCGATTCTTTTAACAATACAATAACAATGTAGGTACGGATAGGTTAGGGACTATTATATTCCAGATAGACAGAATGTTCTTTCGACCTGCTATCTATTACATTTCTAGGCTGCGTTTGTTATATGTAAGCTAATAGATTCCTTTCATATAAATATATGGTATTATTAAGATGCATTTTAAATATATACAAGTGGTCAAAATATATCTCATACAGCCAAGTTATAACATATATCTTTGATATCTATATTCATATGCACTTTAAAGTGCACATCATACAGAAACGTGCTAAAACTGACGCAAAATGTGATTGATTTAGAACTTTAGAACATGTAATAACGAACTGTTTAAGAAGAATAATCCATCAGTGCGTTAACATTCAACGTTGTCTTTTTATCAACACGATTACTGTGTTAATTTTGTATACAGGTAGGCTATGTTAAAAAAAAAAAAAAGCTTTCTAAGTATGGCAGTAGGCTCCAAATATATTGATATTTTCCATGTTATACAGTATACATGTTTAGGGACTCTGTGTGTGTGTGTGTGTGTGTGTGTTTGTGTTTGCGCGTGCGTGCGTGCGTGTGTGTGTTTGTGTTTGTGTGTGTGTGTGTGTGTGTGCGAGTGAGGGGGAAAGTGTAAGTAATGAATAATAAGTAGAATAATGCATTTAAGGCATATGAGAGCGTTGGCTTCCATGGAATAATTTTGAATGATAAAAACCAAGTGAACAAACTCCTGGGAGCCACAAGGTCAAGTCCATGACCCCTGACCTCTGGCAGTCTCCGTCTGGAGGGACAAGGACTAGAGGGGGTGGGGGTGAGTTCTCTCTTCAGCAAAGCGTTTTGGTCCCAGGTCCTCTTAGCTCCAACGTACACTTTATTTATTATTTATTGTACTTATTAAAAGCTATTTTATAAGAGCCAGGTCCTTAGAGATGACACAAGCATCATTTTTTTTCCCAAGCCTGTTACCATAAAATGAACACTCAAGCGCTCCTAAAAATCTGAAATATAATAATAATAAAAAAGGAACGCTGGCTTTAATTATTCAGTATTGGTTACATTTAAAATACAATTGTTTATTAAAAACGTCATACTATTTCCAGAGCAGCCAATATAATATAAAAAAACAAACTTTCGGAACAATAATGTTTGCGTTTTTCTTCAATTATATTTTATATGATATACAAAACTAAAAAAAACGTTATGCAGTCTGTACTTTACTGGATCGTTTTCTCTAATATGCAGGGACGTGTACATTCTTTCTTATCAATTTGAACATTCGATGCTGACTCACTATCCATAAATCAATTTCTAACCCAAAATATTAGATTTGCAAATTGATGAGCACGGGCCACTCACAAGCGCACAAATACATACAAACAGCTGCGTCTTCCGAGGCAACACAGAAGGAGAGAAATCTAGGGCTTGAGAGGTCAAGAAGGCAGGAGACAGGCGGGACGGCCGGCTGCCGCATCTTGAACCTAACAGATGGTGAAGGTTAGGTGACATCCCCTCGCTTGGTCTTTCCCCAGTAATTGAGCATAATTTGAGCGCCGAGAGAGCGGACCTGGACACTGTCAGGACGAGGAAGGAGAGACGAGGTTAATATGAAAATGATTTCGCATTACCGGCGGCTTTATTTATTTGGCCGCTTTCTCCCCGGGCTGCCCTCCCGCTGTGTATGCTTGTGGAAAGAAGAGAACAAAGAACTATGTACCAAAGCCACTATATCCTGTGGTATTCTGAATTTACAGTTTGTTTATATCTAGGCTGTACTTATGTGTTTTATGTACAGTATCTGAATAATAAATAAATTATTAAAATGGGGAGTCTTGTTGGTACTGTAAAACATGTTTTGATTGAGGATAGTTTTAATACAAACTCAACCAGTATAATTCAATCTCTTATAAAAAAAAAATAAAAAAAAACAGTTCTCAACCATTACAAATTCTCTCAGATTTGAATAGGCAGACCCTACTCAAATATACTACATTTGCACCAGATTTGAATCCTTATTATTTTCATAAACCAAACAGGAAACTACTGTACCATAGAAATTCTGTGTCAAGATAGGAGAAACTTGAGGACCAATCTAGCCAGGAGGGGGTGGCTCTTTGGTGTGATGAAGTCCTTTACAAGTATTGAACTAATAATCAAACTGAGAGATTTAACCTTACAAGCTCAGGAGATTGTTTCTGGGGGTAGGCTATATAGGCACTCCAGGGAACCTTGTTTCAGTTTAAAGTAATCTTGATGAATCTGATTTATAGTGTTAGTAAAGCACATAACTGAAGCTGAGATAAAACAAATTCTAACATTTTCAAGACAAAATACTATTTTTTTGTTAGTGCATGTTGCTCATTTGTAAAATAAATAATGTATTTACTGAACCACTTCCATGCTCCTTACCTGACTGTGTTCTGCACTGACAATGTTCTACTCTTGATAAGAAACGTTGTGTTTTTATTGGAACATGTTGGAAAAAGAAAATACATTTGTTGAAAAAAAAGCTAAGATAATTGTATTGCCCCATGGCAGATAATATTTAGTGATTTGAGTTTATCGATAACTGTTATCAATTCTCATCCCCTCCATTTTGCATGTCTTTATATATCAGCGCAACAATAACTTTTTGTTAGTTTGTTTTTAAAATTAACCACACATGGGACACTGAAAGAACAGGGATGGGAAGACATTGAGATAGACACATGATAAAACGTGGTAAATTATGAAAAACACTTGTGGACTGAATATAATACAAGCATGGTAAATATGCAAAATCACCGGAAATTGGTTGTGGCAAACATTTTATGAGGTGATACAAGCAAGTATAAGATGTTACAGTAAGCAGCTGCTGCTGAAACAAAGGTATGGACCAGTTTGCATTTCCAATGTATATAAAGGACAGTAAACTGAAGCTGCTGTGTGGTGTGTTTGTACCCCAGTAATTGCTAAACCTTGAGTTAATATTTGAATTATATACCATAATTAAATGAATATAATCTGAATCTTGTGTAGAACATGTATCCCGTGTATAACACGCATATTTGACCAACTTCGGGTGACATCACTTGTGTAGTGTGTACATCTTGAGTAACACAATAGCATACTATATAGTATACCATAACCTTATTATAACATGCACATCGTACATAACATGCAACCCCTTAATAAAATGCAGAAATTCTCCCATATATTGTTAAAATGACAGTACAGCTGCAAATGCTATTAAGTAATGATTATGTCTACAGCTGCTTTTGAACTTGAGTCAGAGAATACATTTTTGTGGCCATTGTCTGTACCTAAATTGTACTTTTTTTGGGTAATTCAGAAGTGTGTAACCCACAAATTAAATTTAAATTATGGCACACGCTATCCTTATAGCAGCTTTTAATCACAAATAACTGTGACAACTGTGTGCAATTTAAAAATACTAACACTGCATAGAAAACTGAAAAAAAAAACACCCGTTATCTTTATCACAGTTGTTGTGCTATTTGGTACTTTTTATGTTATAAGGATTATTACAAACACAGTGGCACCATCATTAAAATTGAACCCAAGGGTGAGTGTAAATGATAGATATTCGTAAACAACATAAGGTGCACACACACACACACACACACACACACACACACACACACATATATATATATATATATATATATATATATATATATATATATATATATATATATATATATATATTTCTTTTTTTTATTTTTTGTATGACTTATAACTCTTGTCGTCTCTCGTAATGGAACACATTTTTAATGGTGTTTTTTTTTCGTAAGATTTTTGAAAGATTAAAGATGTCAAAACAACCCCTTTCCATTTCTCAAAATAACAAGAGTGCAAGCAGTTAAGGGTGTCTACCTTCTAGGAGGAACATTACCTTCACAAGGAGCTTGAAATCTCTCTCAGCTCTCCAAAACATCTTCAAATAAATAATAATTATTCCCCCCCCCCCCCCCCCCCCCCCCACACCACACACACACACACACACACACACGCACACACACACACACACACACACACACACACACACACAAGGTTGTTACTGACTACCGCTGAATGGTAGACAGCAAAATAAGCCAAATTAAATAAGGCCAGGCCTTATACTTCCCTATCCATACGGCTACTGTGTGTTATTAACGTGCAGTAAATACAGTCAGGACGAGATCTGTAATTGTATTTCTCTTTGTAGTAACCCTTTTTATGAAGGAATAAACCGAGGCTAGCCGAATAACAATCCCCCATCAAGTATGCTTCGGCTGTCACCAGATGTTCGACTCTACTTTAGTAAAAAAAAAAGAAAGAATAAAAATCCATGGCCCATCTCTATTTTTTTTTTCGTCCTTTACTTTAATCTTATTGATGATGTCTCGACAGGCTGAGGCATGCTTTCACAGGCAGCAATTTCACTGCGCAATATGCGACTCGCACACAAGATAGTGAGGCAGAATAGGTCCTGGCAGGGAGGCAGCCAAACACACACTCCACAGCAATGGAGAGAGAGACAGAGGGAGAGAGACCATCATTTTGTACTTAACCCTGTGTCTAGAACTAAGGACATGTTCAACGTAGCTTTCATATACTAGCACCTGGATAAAAAATGGTTCACTGTTAAATCGCTTTAAAATAAATACAGTTCAAATACAACACATTTTATTCTTGTCAAAATTTTTCAGCTTCAGTTTTATTTATATGTGTTAAAACAAACAAACAAAAAAAACCTGAATACTAGATTTGGGTTAATTTGAATTGTCGTTAATCCACATAACAAAATCAACCCCCAATTTGACAATCTGGCAAACTTAGAAGTCTTGGTTTACAGTGCAGGACTTAACGGCAGGCGGTGTTCAGGTCAGATTTGAGGTGTGCTTATGTCAGAATTGTGTGTGGAAGCTCTCATGGCGTCTGCCTGACTGGAGCCAATGCCATTGTCAATCACCTTCCATGAGCACTAATTTCACAAGAGCCAACAATAAAAAATATCCCCAATATCATCATCCATCTTGTTACTTGTATGTGTGCTGTCCACTCTAAATGCTGACACAGACAGCGCCTCTTCTTTTGAAACCCAGATGACTTACAGTATTCCTGTAGTTTATATTAATCTGACCAAAATATTTCACTTGTACGAAAACAGCCCAGTTAGATAAAGGGGATCAGCTATATAACGTTTTGTTATTGCTTTCTGCAAAAAAAGCCAAGTTCCACAAAGATATGCTTTAACAAAGGATTAGCTCAATAAATAGTGATAGAAAAAAGTAAATCGAGAAACAATTTGGGGTTAACTATGTACATTGGGCTCTGTACATTATACTTAAAAGGCCCTTTGTTTAATTTTTTAAAGGGTTTTATAAAGTCTACTGATTTTAACCAAAAACCTGGCCTTCTCAAGCATGTCAATTTTTTTTTTTTTTTTGAAAATATGAAAAAAATCTTCATCTATATTCTTCAGCGACAATTTAGTCCACATTACCAATACAAACCATGACTATAGCTAATTATTAATACTTGTACACAATTTAGCTATAATAATGTATGTTTATATAATAGCCATATAACTCCTATATGTTTTATTGTCATCTTGCATCATTATCAACTACAATTTAAATAACACATTGTCATTTACCAGATTCCCTTTACCAGAATTAGCTTTTTTTCAGCCACTTTCTTTTCATTTTTGAAGGCAAACAAACACATTAAGCAAGAGGGGGAAATTCACAAATCCTGTACTTCATCCCAGTCATTACATGTAGAACATTTACTGTGGAAAATGAAGAGAACAAGTAGAACTAAACATTTTAAAAACACTTCTGAGCCCTTGAATTAAATTCACAATTTGTTTATTGTTTGTTATTGTTTTTTTTATATAGTTTTGTAACATCAATAAGTGTTTTTCTTTTAAGAAAAAAGTGTGCTCATATATATACAGTGGCTTGCAAAAGTATTCAGACCCTTGGCCAATTCTCTCATATTACCGAATTACAAACGGTACATTGAAATTTCGTTCCGTTTGATATTTTATTTTTAAACACTGAAACTCAGAATCAATTATTGTAAGGTGACATTGGTTTTATGTTTGGAAATATTTTTAAGAAAAATAAAAAAAATGAAATATATTGATTGCATAAGTATTCAACCCCTGTGCTGTGGAAGCCACCAGTTTGCGCCAATGAAATAAATTGCCCTAACGAGGACACAATTACCTTACCATTGGCCTCACATCTGCGAACCATTAAAGTTGCTGTCACATTTTCTGGATAAAAACCCCACTGTTGAAGGATCATTGGTAAGGCTGTGAATCTGAAGGAAAATGAAGACCAAAGAGCATTCTACAGAAGTTAGAGATAAAGTAATACAAATGCATAGATTAGGGAAAGGGTACAAAATAATATCCAAGTGTTTGAATATCCCTGTGAGCACAGTTGGAACAATAATCAAGAAGTGGAAGCTGCATCACACCACCCAGGCACTGCCAAGAAAAGGCTGTCCCTCAAAACTCAGCGCTCAAACAAGAAGGAGACTTGTGAGAGAAGCCAACAATCACTTTGAAGGAGCTACAGAGTTCAGTAGCTGGGAGTGGAGTAATGGTGCACCAGTCAACCATATCAAGAGCTCTGCGTAACACTGGCCTGTATGGGAGGGTGGCAAGAAAGAAGCCGTTACTCAAAAAGTACCATCTGAAAGCACGTTTGTAGTTTGCCAGAAAGCATGAGAGTGACCCAGCTGCGATGCGGGAAAAGGTTTTGTGGTCAGATGAGACCAAGAACTTTTTGGCCAAAACTCAAAGCGCTATGTGTGGCGCAAACCTAACACTGCCCATGCCTCAAGACACAGCACCCCTACAATGAAGTATGGTGGTAGCAGCATCGTGCTGTGGGGATGCTTCTCATCAGCAGGGACTGGGCATCTTGTTACAATTGAAGGAAGAATGGATGGAGCAAAATACAGGAAAATACTGCAAGAGAATCTGCTTCAGTCCACTAAAAAACTGAAGCTTGGGAGGAAATTTACCTTTCAGCAGGACAATGATCCCAAGCACAAGGCCAAAGCAACACTGGAGTGGCTCAAGAACAAAAAGGTGAATGTCCTACAGTGGCCCAGTCAAAGTCCTGATCTCAATCCCATTGAGAATCTGTGGCACTATTTGAAAATTGAGGTCCACAAGCGTCGTCCAACCAACCTGAAAAACCTTGAGCAGATCTGCCAAGAAAAATGGGCCAAAATCACTCCGACACTGTGTGCAAAGCTGCTACATACTTACCCCAAAAGACTTAAAGCTGTTATTGCAGCGAAAGGTGGCTCTACCAAATATTAATGTGTGGGGGTTGAATACTTATGCAAACAAGATATTTCAGTTTTTTATTTTTCTTAAAAATATTTCCCAACATAAAACCAATGTCACCTTACAATAATTGAATTTGAGTTTAAGTGTTTTAAAATAAAATATCGAACAGAAGGAAATTTCAGTGTACCATTTGTAATTCAGTAATATGAGAGAATTGGTCAGGGCTCTGAATACTTTTGCAAGGCACTGTATGTAATAGATGTTTATTAACGTTTTTTGTGTATAGATATTGCTGCTGCCTCTCGTCAGGTTATGTGAACAAACATTTTTAATGAAAATGCAAAGTGGTGTTTCTGTAATATATATATATATATACTATTGTTCTATTTGATTATTATTATTATTATTATTATTATTATTATTATTATTATTATTATTATTATTTATTTTGCATTTCATATTATAGTGTAAAGTTTAAAATGTATAATGCTCTATTTTCACTTGACAGTAACTGCATTATTTACCTGGATGTAAATATAAACATACACGGGTTATTCAGCCACCCTCATTTGCAGAATAACTACGGTACTCCATTAACATATATTAATTGCAAAGAGGTATTTCTCTATTATGTGGATTTTTATCTATTTATTTATCTTTATCTATTATGTGAATCTGCAAATAATGGCATTTTTTTAATGTACAGATAATACACAACATAAGTATACTTTCAAACTGCATGAATTACTACACTATAGTGCAAACTCTCAAATGGCCAAACTGTAGCTGCTGTTGCTTTAATGAGTGAAGTGAATATATTCAAATTGGTTAGAAAGTCCCAACATTCGTAAAACACCCATCAAGACTGAATACAATTAAACAATCAATAGGTTTAGAAGTTAAATAATCAAAGCGTACTTAAAGAAAGGCAAGTAATAAACTCTTCATGGTTCCAATGCAAGGCAGCTTTTCAAACGCAATCTGTGTTTTTTTTTTTTTTCCTCCTGAAGTTATTTAGCTCTATTGCATTAAGCCCCTGGCCATTCAATTCGAGTTAGCTCCAGTGAAATCAAATAAAATCTAAACAGACAAAAGATCTCCGATTGGAATGATGACATAAGAAATAATACATCCAGTATCTCCTTACTGGGTCGGTAAAGAATGCCTCCCTTTGTATTTCTACAAACTGGTGAAATAGAGAGGGGGGACTAGGACGGGACACTGGTTATTCACACTCCCATTATATTACCAGTGCATTACCCCTAGCTGAACCATTAGTATATCACAGGGTTGCCAACAATGGCAACACAATAGATGTGGAAAAAATACTGTACACAGGTCCTGATACACTAGCACATTGTTAAAGATAGCACGGTCCTACAATGGATTACCACTTTGATTTGGTTTACTATTGAGAGGAAGCAATCACTAACTGATTTATGATTATTATTAGTATCTCTACAACTACAACACAGGCACCCAGCAGCCAAGCCAGTGGACATCTGATCTTTGTTATCTTCTGACAGTAGCTGTGGGTGAAAGATGAAAAGGGCAGAGGCAAGGTTGTATTACAATATTGCTTTTTTTTTTTTTTTTTTTGGGCAGAGGGCTAGATTTGTATTGATTTAAATTTGATAATGATTCTATTAGGTCTATCAAATTAGTATTTATTTTGGATTGTGTTACAAACCAAAAATAAATAAATCAATAAAAAATTACCAGAGGAAACAAATTAGGGTATAACAGTGGATTCTGTTACATGTAACCTTAGATCGAGGTTACTGATCAGAATTAGAAGACGGGACGGTGAACTGTGTGGAATTGAAGGAGGTCTGATAGTCACTCCTGCTGCAGCTTTGCACTGGTGTTTTAGCCCTCTGATGCATTGGATTCAAATTGACAGACATTTAACTAAGCGGTCCCCATAACGCTATCGATAAAGTGCGGGGGTCACCATGGGCAGCCATGACAGCCCTAAATCAACAAGATGAGTCTGTGAGGTGTTTAAATTGTTCTGGAGGGATACAGGGGCATTTCTCAGTGATTACAGACTCTAGTTCCTTCAGGGAAGTTATAGAGGATATCTGTAGCAAATCCTGTTTTCTGGCATGGCCCACCAGCAATTTATGCAAATATCCCAGTGTTTTCATGAGCAAGATGTGTAAAACGGTGCTGGGTAGTCTTGGAGCATCTATTTGGAGACCTAATCTCCTGTCAACCAAATGTCTACAATGTGATTTGATATTTGAGCTGCTGTTATTTGATATTTGAGCTGCTGTTTTGACGACCATATATATATATATATATATAGATATATATATATATATATATATATATATATATACACACACACACACACACACACACACACACAGTACCATGAAAAAATATTTGCCCCCTGTTTGATTTTCTGCATTTTTGCACAGTTTTCACATTTAATTTGTTTGGTGCTTCTTTCATTTGTTTGGTGTGCAAGGTAATCAAACATGCAATCTTCAGGTGTGAAAAAGTTACTGCTCCCTTAATTAACTCAACACAATTAAAGGGATAATTAGGGTCAGCTGTTTGAATACTTTGGTTAACATTCACGCCTGATTTGGGCCAGCCCTGCCCAATATAAATCTGACTAACTTTGGCTGTTACCATCAGAGCACACAGGTTCTAGAGGCACATCATGCTACGATCAAAAGAAATTCCTGAAGACCTCCGGAAAAAAAGTTGTTGATGCCTATTAGTTTGGAAAGGGTTACAAAGCCATTTCTAAGGCTCATTCAGATCCATATTGTCCACATGGAGAAAGTTTGGGACAATAGTGAATCTTCCTAGGAGTGGCCAAAATCTCTCCAAGAGCAAGGCATAAAATCGTCCAGGGAGTCACCAAGAACTCTTGAACAACATCCAGGGATCTGCAGGCCTCTCTCGCCTCAGCTAAGGTAATTGTTCATTACTTCACCATCAGAAAGAAACTGGGTAAAATTGGGATTCATGGCAGAGTAGCAAAGCCGAAACAATTGCTCACTAAGAAGAACTTGAATGCTCCTCTCAAGTTTGCAAAAAAGCACCTGGATGATCCTCAAGAGTTCTGGAACAATGTTCTATGGACAGATGAGTCAAAAGTGGAACTTTTTGGCCAACATGGGCCCTGTTATGTCTGGCGAAAATCAAACACTGCATTCCACAGTAAGAACCTCATGCCAACGGTCAAACATGGTGGTGGTAGTGTCATGATTTTGGGATGCTTTGCTACATCAGGACCTGGATGACTTGCCATCATTGAAGGAACCATGAATTCTGCTCTGTATCAAAGAATTCTACAGGAGAATGTCAGGCCATCCATCCATGAGCTGAAGCTGAAGCGTAACTGGGTCATGCAGCAAGACAAGGATCCAAAACACACAAGCAAGCCTACATCAGAATGGTTGAATAACAAGAAATTAAAAGTTTTGGAATGGCCTAGTCAAAGTCTAGACCTAAACCTCATTGAGATGTTTTGGCAGGACCTGAAAGGAGCAGTTTATGCTCGAAAACCCACAAATGTCATTGAGTTGAAGCAGTTCTGCATGAAGGAGTGGGCAAAAATTCATCCAAGGTGCTGTGAGAGACTGATCAATAACTACAGGAAACGTTTGGGTGCAATTATTGCTGCTAAAGGTAGCGTAACCAGTTATTGAGTCTAAGGGGGCGATTAGGGTGTTGCATAACTTTCTTTAATAAATAAATGAAATAAGTATCAAAATTTTGTGTTATTTTTTCACTCAGGGTCCCTTTTATATAATATTCGACTTTGGTTGAAGATCTGAAAACATTCAGTGTCAAAAATATGCAAAAATGCAGAACATCAGACAGTGGGCAAATACTTTTTCACAGTACTATTTTCTCTCAGAAGTATTCACTCCCTTTGGACTTTTCCACATTTTATTGTGTTACAACATGGAATCAAAAGGGATTTAATCAGGAGTTTTTACTACTGATCAACACAAAAAAGTTCATAATGTCAAAGTGAAAAATAAATTCTACAAATTGTTCTAAATTAATTACAAATATAAAACAGAAAATAATTGATTGCATAAGTGTTCACCCCCTTTGCTATGACACACCTAAATAAGCTCTGGTGTAACCAGTTGTCTTTAGAAGTCACATAATTAGTTGAATGGAGTCCACCTGTGTGCAATTAAGGTGTTTCACATGATTTCAGGTTAAATACACCTGTCTCTGGGAGGTCCCACAGTTGATTAGTACATTTCCTAACAAAAACTACATCATGAAGATGAAGGAACATTCAAAGCAAATCCGGAATAAGGTTCTTCAAAAGCACCAATCAGGAGTAGGATATAAGAACATTTTCAAGGCATTGAATATGCACCGGAACACAATAAAGACCATAATTGAAATGGAGAGAATATGACACAACTGTGAATCTGTCTAGAACAGGCCGTCCTCAAAAATTGAGTATCCGGGCGAGAAGGGCACTAGTCAGGGAGGCCACCAAGAGGCCTATGGCAACTCTAAAGGAGTTACAGTCTTCCAAGGCTGAACTGGGAGACACTGTGCATACGGCAACAATAGACCGGGTGCTTCACAAAACTGGCCTTTATGGGAGAGTGGCAAAAAGAAAGCCATTGTTGAAAAAACTCACATCAAATCTCGGCTAGAGTTTGCCATAAAGCATGTGGGAGACTCTGAGACCAAGTGGAAGAAGATGCTACGGTCTGATGAGACCAAAATAGAACTTTTTGCCTCAACGCTAAGCACTATGGATGCAGCAAAGTACAGAGAAATCCTAAAGGAAAACCTGCTGAAGTCTACAAGAGACCTGGGACTTGGGAGAAGATTCATCTTCCAGCAGGACAATGACCCCAAACAATACAGACAAGCCACACTGGAGTGGCTTAAAAACAAAAAAGTCAATGTCATGGAGTGGTCCAGTCAAATCCTGGACCTCAATCCAATTGAGAATATGTGGAAAGAGTTGAAAATTGCTGTTCACCAAAGGTCCCCATCCAACTTGACGGAGTTTGAGCAATTTTGCAAAGAAGAACGGGCAAAAATTGCAGTGTCCAGATGTGCAAAGCTGGTAGAGACTTATCCAAATAGACTCATGGCTGTAATTGCTGCCAAAGGTGCTTCTACCAAATATTGACTCAAGGGGGTGAATACTTATGCAATCAATTATTTTCTGTTTTGTATTTGAAATTAATTTAAAACAATTTGTAGATTTTATTTTTCTTTGACTTTGACATTATGGACTTTTTCAGTGGCAAAAACTCCTAATTAAATCCATTTTGATTCCATGTTTTTAAAATGTGGAAAAGTCCAGGGGGGGTGAATACTTTTGAGAGCCACTGTGTGTGTGTGTGTGTGTGTGTGTGTATATATATATATATATATATATATATATATATATATATATATATATATATATATATATATAGTTATATTTATCTATTATTATGTATTCAAATTTTTCAAATCAATTATTCACATTTTTATATATATATTCAGCAGATCCCATTAAAATATATCGCCAAAAAAAACTGTTGTACATTTAATGTATATATAGCACATCTTATTTTGTATTACAGATACCCACAGTGAAAGATGTATGATATTTATTAGCGTTAAGGAATTAGACACGGAACAGGACAAAGTATCCTATAGTTTTGAATGCATTTTATATTCTGTACACTCTGAAACTAAAAGTAATTTTTGGTGACAGACATGTACATTGCTTGATTAAATATAGGATTTAAATCCCTTTTTTTGACTTTTTCAGGATGATTCACAATCATTTCTAGGTCTGTTGTATTGCCGTACTGTAAGTAAACAGAACAACTCTTTGACAGCTACATGCCATTTCTACAGTAAAACTGAAGTACGACCATCTCACTTTTACCTACTCTATTTTTTTTTTTTTAAACTTATTACCCAGTTAGGGAAGGTACTGTGTTACAGTAAGAGTAAAAAAGCAGACATTATTTGGCACAGTTGTCTGCAGAATTAAATGGGGTTTCTCTGACTTTCTCTTTCTCTCACATACTCTGTTAAAGGCTTGTCCGCAGTCAGGGGCCAGGACTTTGCCCCCTCCCCTCTCCCCCGGGGGTCTCTGTTATTAACACACTCACCACTTGTTTATATAAGACTTCACAGCCATTGAATGCTCTCCTGCCAATACCAGTTTACTGTCTGTATCGGCTCTGGCTCAAGGTCTTGATTGCTGCTGTCGGATGAGCTGTGAGCAGTGTCCTTCGGGAGTGACCACAAACTGACCTCGGGTCAGGGCAGGTCAGTGTCCGATTAGCTGATCTGAGTGAAAAAAACAACCGCAAGGCTGACCACTCACCCCCCCTGACACATACCCATGAGCTAGAGCTCCGACCTTTTGAATTGATACAGAACTACTGAGCTGTCCAAAGTCCCAACAAACTTTGCCATTTTAAGGCTTCATATGAAATATTGTGTTAAAGCATTTCAAAGTTCACCAAATAGAAATCCTTCTAATGTAATTAAAAAAGGGGCAGTAGCCACAGAACTTTAAGAATGCATTTGTTACCTTGTAAGTATTCGGTTATCCAGACATTATTTTCACTTTGCCTTGATGTTCAGCTCCTGTGCAGCAGCTATTTGAACCCTACCAGCACAGAAATATAGGAGCGACACAGGAAGTGAGTCCATAGTGAAAAATGATTAAAGGACTTGCAACAAAGGTGATTTTGCAATGTAAAATATATTTATTATTATCATGTGCATTAGATATATTTCTGCTACATAATTGGTTAAATATCTGGCAGGAAACCATGCTACATTATATTCCTAACCCAACTGATTTCTTATTATAAAATTCTAAACACAGTCAGGGTCAATGTAATGTTCTATATAGATAGCAATACAAAAATGTGTGTACGTGCGTGTACGTGCTTGTGCTTGTACTTGTGAATGTACTTGTGTGTGTCTGTACATGCTTGTGAATGTACATTTGTGTATGTGCTTGGAATGTAAGTGTGTGTACTTGCTTGTGAGTGTGTTTGTGTACATGTGTCTGTAGGTGCTTGTGAATGTACATGTCTGTGGGCGTGTATATGCTTGTGAATGTACATGTCTGTACCTGCTTGTAAATGTTTGAGTGTGTGTGTGTCTGTACGTGCTTGTGAATGTGTGTGCGTGTGTCTGTGCCTGCTTGTGAATATACGTGTGTGTCTGTACGTATGTGCTTATGAATGTACGTGTGTGTGCAAGCTCAGGAGTGCAAGGCCAATAGATGTGAGAGCCCAGCTGCTTTCAGAAGAGCTTTCTGCTGTGATGAACTTGAGCTTTGGCCTCCAACCCAGGGAGCTGTGTTTTTAAAACTCTATCCCTCTCCCTCTCTCTCAGTACCAACAGCTCCGTTACAGGCTACAACACAGCTCTGTTTTGCACATTTTGCCCAAGAAAACACTGAGATGTAAGGATTATAAAATGGCCTTGACTTTCACATATTTGTTTTGAAATGGGCTGTTGCTGCTGATAGAGAGTATGAGATTATCTAAAAGCTGTACACAAATTAATTTTTCTATATGAATAATAAATTAATATATATATATATATATATATATATATATATATATATATATATATATGTATAAATATTCTTATGTTATGTTTAGTATCGCCTCTCTTTCTGTCCTTTCCTCTTTTCTCTGTCATTTTATTATTACAATCTCACTTTCCTTTTCTCTCTCTCTTTCCTTCCCCTCTCTCTCCCACTCCCTTCATCTCTGCTTGGTTATTACTGCGGACCTTCTTTCCCTCATACCCTCTGTGCACGCATGTCTTATTATCTAAGAGACAAAGGAAGAGGATCTTGGGGAGAGACAGGTGGCTATGCTTGAGTGATGACAAAATCATAGCAGAAAAACTCAGCCCTAAAAATTCCCTTTATCCCTTATAATAATAATAGAAAAGAGACATAGAATTTCCAGGCTCCCCCTCCTCCCTCAGACGTTACCAGTAATACCATTGTTTGTGAGGGGAAGAAAAATGATTTTTTTTCAGATTTAAAAACCCTGCAGAGGTCCAAATGGTCGTCCTTGTTTATTTTTTTTCTCGTTCCCAAAGTCATTTGGTTTTCTTCATTATTTACAGCCCTTGTAGGGTTTTGCAGGTTTATAATGTCTCTGTAACATCTCAATTTTTAATAGTTTCTGTAAATACACTCCAAGCCAGTGAAACCTGAAATGATTATCATCAAAGCAACTGAATATGTGTGGCTGTTTATTCAAATTCATATCCATAGTATTATAATACATAGTTTGATTCACTACCATTGGCCTTTTTTTTCAGCAGTGAACAACCTTTTTTTGTCTATTACTAGTACTGATGTCTGTGACATGCCTTGTAAAAAGTCTGCCAGGATTGTTAATGGACACTATTTTAATTAGCGTTATGTGTTTTTTAACACTGGGGCCTCAATTAAATCAAAATTATGGCACAGCCATAGCCATTAAATAATATAGATGTGGCAGCGTTATTAACTTTAATTCAGGCCTGGTTTAAATGCCATTGCAACCATCAGAATAAGTTTTGGTTAGAAGAGTGATTACTTTCTCCATGAAATTCATTATGTATTTTACTTCAATATTTTGACGTCAGTTTTGGTCAGATATTTTTTTTAAGTAAAGTACTTAGATTACAGCACAGTTTACTTCACTGTCTGAATGTACAGTTACTGCAGGCAGTTGCTTACTCAATTGACATAACTTTCAAAAATACTACTTGTTTTACCATTAGTTCAAAATAAAAATGAATAACAGTTATACTGTCTTTTCGGGTCTGTCTGTCTTTTTATGCCTGCAGGTCTGTCTGTCTGTCTGTCTGTCTTTACATGCCTGTGCACCAGTTGTATGGTACTGCTTTGCCTGTGCAATGCCGTTATTATACACCTGCTATTGCTATCGTTTCTAATCACCTGTAACAGACACCTAAACCAAAGTGTTACCGAGTTCTATCAGATCACATGACATATCACGTGGTCAATGACATTTGCAGTCATTTTCACATTTGTCTTTCATTCTTAAAAGTTGACAGTGTTCACCAGTGGTGTAGTGCTATATTTATAGTATCTACCCCACCCCCCTCAACCCTACCATGCCCCTGCAGTCCCTGTTTCCTCATACCCTCAACAGAACCGTAGTTTATCACTAGTAGTTACGGTATTTGAAAGGGCTAACAAGTGTACAAATTGATTCCAAATTCAGACAATCAGATATTGAAGTATTATTGTAACGCAACTAGACTTACAGCTATTTATATTAAAGATAAATAAACACACAAATACTGTACATATTTTCACAACCAGCTTCATACACCAATACACACATGATTAAAACTGTGCCATTATTATAATTATTATTATTATTATTATTATTACTAATCATATGCATAACACTCCCCACTCCCCCTTCTTGTATATTGAATGGTTTGGTCCAGAATAAGCTTGTCTCCTATTGCAGCTGCTTAAGCGCGAGACTGAGGTTCTGAAACAGAAGTGCATCCATTTACCAAAAAAGATGTTTAAGGCCACAGGTACTCTTTATTTGCTTTTTGCGATTGAGTTTTAGATTTTAAATAATTGTTTAGCTTATTTTATCTACATTATTTCTTATATATGGGTCTAAAAATAAGAACTGTTCCAATTATTTCATCTAATTGTATAACGCTGACACCTCAGCACAGCATTAATACAGGTGCCCTTCACCTCTCTACATTATTGACACCTGTTGTTCCAGACCAGGCATGCTATATTAAAACTTTTTTCATTATGTATCTCTCAAGGGTTTGTTATGGTTATTGTATTCTTTGCGTATTTGTATGGGTTATACACATGTGTATCTCCATATATTAACAACAACAGGAGCAAACCAGTTCAATATTCTACATGTGAAGTACAGAAGAAGTCCCCTCCCTGCCCAAGAAAAGTGGGGGGGACCCCCAGTTCACATTGTATTACATTCTGATGGAGTTGTGGGGTTTCCTGTCAGCGGTTATCCTTACAACACTGTTTCGTATTTTCCACTGACATTGTGAGTTCTTTGAAGATCAGGTTTACAGAGTTCCAGAAGTGACTGTTGCATGAGTCCTGTTTTGCTCATGTTTTGTAGTTTGAATATCATTTTGACATTACATAGTATATTGCTTGTTGGCAAGAGAACAGCTTTTAACTTTTCGTGAGACTGCCAAAGAGAACTCCCTAATGCTTACGCAGTATTGGCACCATGCTTAGCAGGTGTAGGGACTCAGTGTTTGGTCTAAAGCCAATGTCTGTATTTAGTTTTCTTGAGTAATAAAGCTATGTTTCTATCAATACTATTCTAAATGGTTACACTTTAAATAAATACATGGTGAGGAACTCGATGTGCTATTTTAACAGTCTTTGCTACTGGTACAAATTCAAAACAGAATTCAAAGACCCCAATAAATTGTTCATGGACTGAAAAACGCATTTAAAGCAAACTATTAATAAAGCTAATGCATCAAAACTCAAAGGCTGATAGTAAACATATTGTCATTGTCATTTTAAATGCACTTAAATCTTTAAAAAAATTTTAAAAATAATATTACTGACTGATTGAGCTCTACGTTGTAGATAAGAAAACAAAAGGGGCCTCATTCTTTCGTTTCCTCCATTCTTTAATCAATTCTTTGAAAGGAGAACAAATCATATTGATGTAACAAAATTAAATACAATGCACATTGAGAGTGCTTAAGAGAACTTGAAATATATATGTTTGGTTTTAGTTTTGTAAAATTAACAAATATGTTACCTCTTTCACAAAATATCACTGCATTAAAGACTGGAGAAAGCTTTTCCTAAGGGGTATAGTTTGTCAAGGCCTTTACAAATCTGCTCCATTTTTTGTGTGAAAGGAAAATAAAGTTTTTACCATTGCAAAACTGCAAACAAAAACTTGAGTTGAGTTGACTCCTTAAACTAACCTGTGAGTTGCTTGTTCCTAGATTTGTAATAATAACAGTTTTTGTTTTTTTTACCGTAAAAGTGAATTTTATATATATATATATTCATCCATCTCCCACTGAAAGCATGGTTTGGACAAATACACTGAAGAATGCAATAGCCAGTCATTAGTCTATTTGAATTTCTTATAGTTTTACCTTAGACACATAACAGTAAGCTCAGTGAATGTGTGGTCTAAGCTGTGAAACTGCCATGGAGTAGCATTGCACTACACTTTAAATCAGCACTGGTAATAAAATGTATGCTAGAACCATGGCAGACTGTTAGCCATCATCTCTCCCTTTTCACAGGCCCCGTTCTGATAAATACATAAATAATAATAATTGACATAAATAAACAAATAAATAAATAAATAAATAAATAAGATCTCCAAAAAATCCTCTGCAAAAGACGCAGTTCAATTTCCACCTTTCGGTGCTTCTTGCCATAAATTTTAAAAAGCTGCACATTTAAAGGCTATTCACAGGCACAGCAGCCACCTCTCACTATGGAGACAGAATTAAACTCTGTTTGTTGAAAAATGAGGCAACGGTCATTTTTGGACAGCCTCGCTTGCTCAAGCAATAGTGATGACATGAAGCACAACCCCGTCCAAAAAGGCTGACCAGAAAATACGTGTGTTGAGGGGGGTAAATTGAATTAATACAAAAAAAAAACAACAAAACAAAAAATACATAAATACATAAATAGCTTTTTATTTTCTTCCAGCTGCGTCCAGCTTTTCAAAATCTTAGTCACCTCCCACCTCCACCCCCAGCCCCCCCACTTCCCTCCAATCCCAGTGTAAAAAAGGTGAATAAAATTTGAAAATATAAGAAGAAAGAAAGAAAGAGAAAGAAAGAAAGAAAGAAAGAAAGAAAGAAAGAAAGGGTTTCCTTTACATGGATTTTGTGATGTCATGCTAATAGGGTAAGGTGAGAGAAGGGGGGATGGAGAGAGAGAGAGAGAGAGTGAGAGAGAGAGAGAGAGAGAGAGAGAGAGAGAGGCAAGCATATTATAACTCATCCATGTGGATCACCCTACTAGATTGGGAGCAATGCCTAGTAGAAATTTTCTTTTAAACACTTAGAGAGGAGACAGAGGAGTGCTGACAGACTGTCCCCCTGTTTCCTTGTGTTCTTCGAATCCTCTCAGCTCGTGCCTGGTGAGCCAAGGTATAGAGACCTCTCAGTGATGCATGTGTGAATGTGCCTCTGTCTGTCTGAGTGCCAGTGACTGTGTGTGTGAAGATCTGGATAGATAGATATATATATATATATATATATATATATATATATATATATAATATATATATATATATATATATATATATATATATATATATATATCTAACCTCACACAAGAGCTAGCCAGTACTGTGCTACTGCTTATAATAATAACAACAACAACAACAAAAACAACAAAAAAAAAAATAATAACAACAACAAAAACAACAACAACAATAATAATAATATAAACAAAAACAACAACAATAATAATAATAATCATCATCATCATTAACGTAATCAGCCTAGTGATTGCAAGTTGTAATTACTGCAGGTTTGGCATCAATAATCTCAAGAGTGAAAATAATGATAATGATAATATTATTACAGTTATGCAGCAGGTATTATAAATAAGTTCCAGCTAGGGAACGAGGAGGAGACGAGAAGGGATGATTGGACTTCAGAAAGAAATAAAGAAAAGAAAGAAAAAGAGTAAGGTCAGTAGCCTTTTTTGTTGTTTATTTGAATATTTGTATATCAGCGTATATAATATCTTTTAATAGTTTGTTTAATTATTTGTTTGTTTATGGCCTTTTCGTTGTAGATTTTGTTATTATTATTATTATTATTATTATTATTATTATTATTATTATTATTATAATACAACTAAACCTGCTGTGTTTTTAGTTAGAGTGGGAATGGACTGTGATCTTGGTAGGCCGATTGAATAAGTGTGTGTGTGTGTGTGTGTGTGTGTGTGTGTGTGTGTGTGTGTGTGTGTGTGTGTATGACCTGGTGGGTTTGGGCTGAAATGGACACCGGCACTTTAAGATCAGTGGGGTCAGTCAGCTGGCTGGGTCTGGAGGGGGGCATGTGTTTTTGTTTTTTAAAGGGGAGGGGGGAGCAGAATGATATTACCTCATTCACTTGCACTGTGGGCCGCGGGGGTGGGGGGGTTAATTTGAAATACAATTGTACCATCTCACTGTGTACAAACACACTGATACACCCTCAGTTCTACACTCTACTGACATACGAATATCGACACAAACACAATTTAACAGGGATACACACAACACAGACATGCTTCCGCAGACAAAGCCAGCACTCATGGACATGAATATGAAACACTTCTCTCTTATTTACTTAATTTCCACAGAAGTGCCAGGTTTAACAGGAATTATTTCATTGCTTTTGTCACAATTTGAGTAGCTCTACGCAGCATTGCTATAAACCAAATTCATTTAATGCTTTGCATTATTTGCCAAACTGTTTACTGGTTACATTTGACTTGTTTGTTTCCATTGATAAAATAACTTTTGTTAAAAAAGATTGATAGTATTAATAGAACTATAAAGGCTGTGGCAGCCTAAATCGATTTATTGAACCACAGAACTTTTACAAAGAAAGGAAAAGCATTCAGCTAAATACATGTATAAAACTAAACCCATGTCATCATACCGGGATTTTGCTGTAACACATTTTTGTGTCAAGAAAAAGAAATGTAAAGACTCACAAATGTAAAGACACAACAAAAAAAGGCCCCCTCACTGGGTGTTGAAGATGATATATTTATGTGGTGTAAAATAAAACACATTTGAAATACAACTGATAAATCACATAATGCACACTCACTTAAAATTGATGCCAATTTTGAATTTCTTGTAAATGACTAAAGTAAGACTGTAGACATAATGGGGTTTAATGTCTACTTTTACTTATCACATGTTCATAAACTGATACATGCATACATATATGCATATATACATATATCCATTCATATATTTTTGTTTCTAGGCATTTACAAACGTACCTACATACATAAGCAATATTGTATATATATTTACACAAACATACACATATAGGTCCTCACTGTGCTCACTGGTATACTCAGTGTTGTTTTACATACGCTCTGCAGCAGGGTGGCCTGCTGTGTCCATTTCTGTGTTTGTAATTCACGTTTTCCTTGACGTATTCTCTTCCTCTCTCTGTCCCCAGCTGCAATGAATTTTTTCCCTGGCTCTCCTGTCATTTTTTATATCACAGATGATAACTCAGGTCCCATACTGTGCGGGCAGATTTATCAGAGCGCACACACCAGCCCCCTCCTTCACCCCCTCACCCCTGTGTTGTGTTGTGTTGGGTTGGGGGGGGGGGGGTCCAGTGATTTTGTGATTTATGCAGATCCCTGGTCAGAGGCTGTCTGCTCTTAATATATTTTGGGCCGCTATCTGTTAAGCCAATCTCAGCCTTCACATTAATAGTCTGGTGAAAAGGGTCCTTGCAGGGTTGTCAGCATCTGAATTTAAAAATAAAGGCTGGTTTCATGGGCTTGTATCTTAGTCCTTTAACAAAACATCTGGAATGGCATAGACAGACATAAATATACAATTCAAAGCAGCACTCAGCAACTCAAGGTCATTCCACTGCATTAAGTTTACGTTGACTAACACAAACAATTGCTATGTTACACTCCACAAAAGATGTGTTAAAATGAACACCGGTATTGCCAATTTAGTTTGTAATTCAGGACAACACAGTTGTGTTAAATAGAACACAACCTGTATGCTTTCCTTAATCAAACCCATTTTGTGTCAGGTTTCACTAGTGCTGCAATAATAATTCAAATGAATTGAATAATCAAAAAAATAGAAAAAGATACCTCTGTGCAGGCAATGTCGATACAGTCTTGTGTGTTAGGAGTGAAAAGTCTAGTTGTATAGATTTAGTATAATAACGAAAAGAAATGCATTTGAAATGGTTGTCTTTGTGGTCTGAATGCTATTCTACACAGTATGCAGCAGCTGAATATAAGCATTTGGGAATGAAATTGTGCACTTGAAAATCTTTACAACTTTGCTTCATTAATTGCAGTTGATATAATAAAGACATTAACATGTTTAAACAAATTGAAATACATAACATGGTTCAATAAAAATGTAGAAAAACACAAAAGACAATTAACATTTGGTAATTGTCCAAAAAAAAAACTAAACAAAGCAATAATCAATAAATCTTTTCAGATAATCATTAATGCAGCACTTATTTTAATACATTTTCTGGTGATGTTACATATAAATGTAGCCAGGCACAATACAAGCGTAATATTCTGATTAAAACCACAAAGTGAGTTTTTGAGAACTGGTTTAGATACTTTAACATTGAACTGTTTAACCTTTATGAATTATTCTTTTTTATTCTTTCTTATTGTATTTTAATTGTCCTAATTTACTATTTTGGTCAGTTTTAGTTATTTTGTTTTGTCATTTTATCCCATTTCCCAGTAGTCAGTTGTATACATTTGAACTCAATTGTGTAACATTCCAGATGTTTCAGAATTACCAAAAAAAAAAAAAGGGGGGGTCACTTTATAGAAGATCTGTGCTATTAAAGGTTTTGACTTTTAGAAACAAGGATGATCAGTTCATTGCAATTAACGGATTAATAATAGTTAATAACATTGTATTCACACATTTCCAGGGTAAAGCTTCATGTCATGTTATAACATGGTTTTAAGCTTCCTTATAAAGGCCCTAGATACACATTGTTACAGAACTGTCTAAAAAGAAGTATTCTGCCATGCAGAGGAAAGAAGTAGTCATGCCTAATGCAGAAACTTGTTTCAGCTTGGGAGAGGACATTTTTCACACATTTAACTCTAATATATTTGCTCACAATTTATTTTAAGGGGTACTTTTTTTAGTTTATCACCTGTTCACAACTAGCTCATTAGCAAATTAACAAACGTAGTTGTGTTAAAAGTTGTAACTATATTGTCAGCTATAGTAACCACATCCCATTTGCTAAACACTAGCACAGCAATATCTTTGTTCAAAGTGCATTTAAACTAATTTCATATAATTTCAATGGTACGATAGATTTAATAGATAATCTGGAAGTAGGGGTGGTTGCTTGCCTTTTTTATTATTGAAGTTGCTACATTGTGTGTAGGATATCTCTTATTGTATAAGGGATGTCATCTCGTGTAGTTTGGGTGAAAGGACTGTGAAGTGAAGCTAAATGAAAAAAACTTATACTCAGGAATCACTGTTAAACATAAAAACAAGATCATTGTGTGTAATGCATGGGATGATATCTGTACACAAAGTAAGATGTACTGGAATTTTGACAAATAAAGAACAGTGATTCGTTCATAGTGTATGTTCTAAATAGTTTATCATATATTAACAAACCATTTAAAAAATATGAACAATTTTTTATGTCATGTGATAGTGCTAATATATATATATATATATTATTTATTTATTTATTTATTTATGTAGATTTATTTATTTACTTATTTATGTACAAGTACTTTTATACCAATGGGGTGGAACAAGCAAATGTTTAGTAAAACTTATTGGATGTTGGAGTGTCAGAAGGTAATTTCTTTCCTGAACTGGAGGGTGACAAGGTGTGGTAGTACTCTCTGGCTTGTCTTGTGCGTTGTTGGGTTGGGGGGGCTGTGGAAAGGTTGGGGGTTGCGTGGGCAGAATGAGCTTGCCCCCGACCATTCATTCTCTGGCCCCCCTCTCTAATTAATGTGCTGGGGGGCTGTCATTCATTAATCATGTGACCTTTGGTGGCATGGTTAATGACCTTGGAGAAGTATATCAGCTGGAAATGGCCGCAGCTTTGGAAAAAAATTGTTACTGGAAGTGCTTTCAGTCACCCCAGGCAATTTATAGAGCAGCCGAGCTCAGGTCCTGGGTGCAGGGCTCGCTGCCTTGAGCCGAATTCACCAAACCGTGTGGGCTGAGCAAGGGCTGCATGCAACCGTTATGGCCAGCTTAGATTTTAAGTAATTTAGGATGGACAGACTAAAGTTATGGATAAAAAAATAAAATAAATTGTGTATCATTTTATACTTGAATCCAGATTGGAGCTTGAAATTCCAAAAGTGAATGTGTTAAAGGCTTCATCTCCTTTAAGGCTGCAACCCTCACATCTTAACCAGGTTAGCCAACTCAGCTTTTTGTCTGCGATCTTTTTAATTATCTAACAGGGATTATTTTTGGTTACTGCATTATAGATAAGAACTACATGCTGGTGGTGGGGTGCATTCCCTTATCAAGTATGATTCTTCTAATACACAGACCCTTTAATCCATTCTTTCTATCCCTCTCCTGTCTCTTCCCCTGCCCCTCATTTCTCTCTTTTTCTCCTGCTTAGCCTCTCCCTCTCTCTTTCTATTCCCCTCCTCTCTCTCTCTATCTCTCTCTCTCTCTCTCTCTCTCTCTCTCTCTTGCTCTGTCTCGTGCAGGCTTGATTAATATTTTCTGCTCTTCTGTAACCATGGCAATGAGGTCAGTGAATATGATACTTAATTTAATCTTTCTAGCGCTTTTGTGCACATCTCCTGCGTCCGGACAATAAAAACCTTTGCCTGCTGATTACCCCTTGCCCCTCCCTTCCCTCTCCATCCATTTCTTTCTTTTTTCTTCCCCTTTTCTGTATCTTTCTCTCTCACCAACATTTTATTTCCCATCTCCCTTGTTCTTTCTCTCTGCCCTCTATTGTCACCCTCAACACTCAAACCTGTTCTCCAGTCCTCCCTTCATCCCCCTCAACCCTCTTGTATCTCCTTTTAGCGGGAATTTCTGTATCATTGTTTTCATTTCTGATAAATGCTGAGGATTAAAATGAATTAAAAAAAATAATGCAGATATAGCTCCACATAAAAATAAGCTACTTTTACAGGTCTCAGAACTGCACTGTGAGTCGTAGACAAGCCCACAAACACACAATGCCACTGTAACATTTAAAATATAGAACGCACAAGCCCAAAGACAGCAATATATCACTTTTGCTTGCAAATGCCAAGACCCCACACCTCCTAGACTACTGCTGCAGATAGTTCAAACTGTTTCTCTTTCTTTTTTGATTTCTTTCTTATTTTGATTTCTTGATTTCTTTTCCCACATTTTTTAAATAATGTGGGACAGTGAGGCACTGCAGCTTTAAATACCCCCAAAGGAAAAAAAAAGAAAAACTGGGGATAGGATTTGAAACATGCACCATAAAATAACCATTAGCAGCGACATACCACCTGAGATGACAGCCTATCAATAATGTTACATTTAAAATGGGACAGGTTTGTTGCTGACTTTAAATCATCAGACTGTTCATACCACTCCCAATGAGACAGGTATGGAATAGCATATTAACACTTCACGTCATTGTGGGAGCTTTAAACCAACCAGGCCATTTCGAACCAAACCAAAGAGACCAGTGGCTGTGGATAGCCATTCCCTACCACCTGGTATCTCATGGGCACGGGAGTGTGTGCATTCTCCAACACAGAGCATGAAGTTAGCTGCTCTCTCCCATAAGAATAAGGAACATGGAGGGCGTGCAGCCCTTTGAAGTTCGTCTCTTATAAAGTTTTGTCACAGAAAACGTGTAAGATAATTTCACATTTTTCCAGGCTTTTCACAAGGTTATTCTTTGCATTTATCGTAGTTTGTCATCTTTTTAAAATATGCTTTGCCATACCTATATGAGCTTTATACTGCTTAACTGTTTAGCTATGCTTTCACACGGCTTTATTGCGCTTTCAATGCTTTTACTATAGTAAACTTTTATAAGGCCAAATCTAAAAAAAAATAGTGATGTTAGTGTTTAAATGTTACATCTTCACCTGGTTAACAATTCCTTGCATTTTAATTCTTCCGTTCTTGACTAAACTTAGTGACTGTGCATCTCTGAAATATATTTTCTGGCCACTTGGATAAAAATAAATGTAAGCAGTTACATGATATTTTCCATTTCTAATTGTACTTTATTAAACTGGTATCACGTAACTAAACTAGCCCAAATAGATCATGAATACTTGTCAAGAAAGTAAAGAAAATGGACGAAACAAAATGAACAGTAAACCGCAGCCAAATTGCAACACGGAGAGCATATGAACAGGCAGGAAACAATGTGGTTCCAATGCCCAGAGGAGCCCAGGGTGGCTGCCAAGCTTTAAACACAGAAACTCACACACATGATGCATACAGAGGCATCAGGGCAACCCTCTTCTGCAAACCCCACCTACCTAATCTCCCAGCCTGGGCCTAACTACTGGAACAGGGAACAAGTGTCTCCCAATTATCACGCTTGCCAGCCTCTTCCTTGGCAGCCTGCCTGCCAGTCCTTCTTGTATATAGAGAAATGATTGTGCCCCGGAGGAAGCGGGGTGGGGGGGTGGGGGTGGTGATTTACATACCACTGCCACCACCCCTTGGATGTTAAACAGCAGATGAAGCTTTTCACAGCAGCTCAGCAATTAGGGATCATTTGTCTTATTGTTTTCTGGCAACAGTGGTGTGCAGCAGACAGCATGTAGAGTTTATAGACAGGCGGTGACAAAGAGGCAGACAGGCAGGCAAGTAGAGAGGGGGGGAGGATGCACTTTAGAGGTATTGTACCGGCACGCGCACCCATACACTCCTTGCTTTGTTGCATTCCTCCGCGTGGTGCGCTGCTTTCGGAAGTGAACATGCTGAGACAGGCTCGGCCCCTCTCGCTTGGCCGTCTGCGGGCACAAGCATGGCACAGCCCTGGGTGCACCCATGGCAACGCAACATAGCTTCACAAACACATAGACACGCGCCAACTGGCTGCTGTTAACCATTAAGCTGCCAAAGTTGGCCTGGTTTTTTTGTTTGTTTTGTCTTCAAAATAAATATTTGTACACTAAAAGATGTGCTTTATTCACAAAGATGTTTTTAAGAACACAGTAAAGTGTAACATTCATTAGACTGTTCAAGACTGTTGTTATTAGTATCAAAGTGCATTTTATTAATAAAAAACAACTTGTGATTTAGAGCCTGATGAATGGGGCACAATGTGTCAAAATTAAATCAGTTCAAATGATTATAATGAATTAAAAAATGGAGAAATAGTACTTTAACCCTTAAATAACTATTGTGCATTGATGTTTTAAAAGTTTAAGAAGGTTACCTCCCATATTGGGAAAACTAGTATTTTAATATATGAAAAATAAAATTTAAAATGTATTTATACTTCATATTTAGAATTATAGTTAACCTTTCTTTATATAAAGTACCATATTTCAAGTTTATATATGACATATATATATCTATATATATATATATATATATATATATAATATATATATATATATATATATATATCTCAGTCCGAAGTCACTCAATATCCTTAAGGTAGACCCCAAAGACAGCTCATTAAATAATTTGACAGTGTCTGGACTCTACAGATGGAATTGTTTTCCTGTAGCTCATTGAAGAGGCCCTTCTATTATTTTTTTTATAATACATGGATACCCTTGTGATGCTAATAGTAAAGAAGACAAGGTTCAGCTGTACAGTTGGGTTTTTTTAAACATAGTGTTTCAAGGCTGTACAGATGTTCTATGTTGTTATCCGTTAGTGCTTCAGCTTTATTTGGATGATTGCCTTTACCTTGTTTTCATTTTCCGTTCCTCTCCAGTTTCTCCGAGATACGAATGTACCAGCTTTACATAATTTTTTTTTAACGTATTCTCATTTTGTTGATCATTAATGAACATTTCTGTACTGTGTGCTGTCAAGTGAAAACAAGACATTTTGTATTTGAATTGAAAGTGATGATCTCGAGGAGTTGAATGGGTCAAAGTTCAAGTATATTTTCCTTTAGAGTAATTATCACTTTTTGACGTCACTATTGTGGTATTATGTCTTTTCTTCGAATGGCTCAGGATGTAAATATAGCCTTCATCCATGTGTATCCTATACATGTAACATATATTACATAACATACAAAATATATATATATATATATATTATATATATATATATAATATATATATATCGGGTAATAGCACATAATACCTTTTATTGGCAAAATATGTCATTATCACATAATTAGGACCAGCTGCTTACAATTAATATGCCACTAGAGACACAATGATAGTTTTGTATAAAAAAAAAATAAAAACAAACAAAAAAACAGCTTTAATAGTACAGACTGTAAAACATTGCTTGATTTCTTATCAAATATTCGGTGCATATATGTTTTCTCTGAGTCTTAACCAAGCATGTAAAAATATTTTCTTCCCTTTTATAAGAATAGCTTGCAAGTCACCTGGCATTATTTTCAATTTGATTAATTCCATTGATAAAGATTTGCTTCCTGCGTACAGAAGCTGGTATTATGATCTCCCCTTCAAAGATCATCATTTACATTTTCATAATATTTAATATATCACCTGTTTAACATCTTATGATGTGTGTTTGCTATCATTCTGTCTGGTTGTTTCTGCTAAGATAATTTTTTTACGAGGTTTTCGTCAATCTTTGGGTCTGGCTTTTAAAAACTGAGCTGGTTTTAGAAATAGCCACGAGGAGTTGGAAATGTAATTTCTGCTTCTATGTAACTGGGGCAACTGTGGGTTGACAAACGGAATATCTCTATACAAACTCACATTTTCAGATGGAACAGATGCTTTACAGCTGCAAGCCCCTAGAGGACGTTTTTTTAAACCAACTCACTTCAGAAATTTGGAGTTTAGAAGTATATATAAAAAAAAAACAAAAAAAAAAAACACTATTTAATAAGCCTAGTAAATAATTAAGCAGCAACAAAAAATATAATGGTGTCCAGTCAACACCAGATAAAACTGAAGTGCAATATCCCAGAACTTATTCAGTCAATCGGTATAGAAAAACACTTACTGCTAATTCAAATAGCACCGTGGCATAAACCAGTGAGCAGACAGAGCCTGGAGAATATCTTATAGTGGCATTGGGATCAATATAACACTATATCTCACTTCTTCTTAATTGGAGACTTATTGCTGGAAGCCGTGGGAATGGGAGTCTCATCGCAGCATTTGTCCAGATTGTGAATAAATCACTCTGAGTTACTACCATTCTTTATGTTATTAAATTGCAAAAGTAATTAGCAAACAGGGAAATATTGTTACTTCCACCAAGGCAATGTCAACTAAAATGACTAATAATAATACTAATAATAATAATAATAATAATAATAATAATAATAATAATAATAGGTGTTTGTTGGGGTCACTATAACTCAGAATAGAGAGTTCTGATGTGTGTTTTTGTATATGCTTTATGGAAACACATATATTTTACACCATATACCACGCCATTTCCTGCATGAAATACAAGGCTGGCAATTATTTAGACATGTTTGTCTTTTCAGGAAAAGCTTGTTAACCTGCTAAGTAAGACCCTTTGTGTCTGTGGTCTAAATGATGTAGAATCTTTCTTTTCTTTCTCTTCTTGTCTGTTAGGGTTAGCTTGACCTCCACCTTGCCTTAGCTACGGAGGTAGGTAAGTGCTTGACTCTACTGCTGGTATTTGACTGTATGGTTAACAGTTGAAACACCTCCTTAGTTGAGACTCTTGCTATGAGGTAAATGGAAGGGAGATTTAAAAGCCAGGATAATATATAAAACTCCAACCATAAGAGCTCATACTAGTTCTGCTGGTATGTAAATATGTATCATTATACAGGCTATAGTGATTGAGGATTGTCTCCGCATTCAGAGAGCTTAATAGTGCCATGTTCCATTTGTGGTCTACAGGTACAGTCCTTGCTGTAAGTTAAATCATAACTGTATATATATATACACACACACACACACACACACACACACACACATATATATATATATATATATATATATATATATATATATATATATATATATATATATATATATATATATATATATATATATAATCAATTATTAACTGCATGGATATACTTGGATATATCTAAGACACAGTTCTCTTTACATGAGTTGGTTTGTTGTCCCGTTCTCATCCAGTCATTGGCTTAGTCTTGAACTGAGCTGTGCGGTCAGAGGTCAGGTCTGGTATATCACATGGATTAGTAAATAGAGGTCAGTTTCTATTAGGGGAGAAAGCAACAGGCTGGCCCAGAGGTAGGACCTCAGATGGCACTATTAAGAGCAGTGGACGTGTCTGTAAACCTTGTAACCAGATCAAAGGGGCTGACCTTTGGTCTGACCCCCCACAGCCTCTGTGGCCAGTGGCCAGTTCTAATCCCTCTTCTCAGGGAGTCAACAATAGAGCACAATATTGATCAGGCAGTTAAGGGCATTGATCTCTGCTTGTAGCAGTGTGTAGTGGGGAACATGGGGGGGTGATATCTTAGTTTGTAATCAGATCTCTCAACAGGTAGCGTAGAGCCGGCAAGGGTATCCAACACCATAGATTACCTTCCTCCCAAACCTAGAATTCTTTGGCGGGGCTGATTTTAACCGAGAGACCACATATATCACACGTTTATATATAAGAAATAGATAGCAAATATATTTTATCATGGTTTGATTTTCATGAATGTAGAATCAAATTGTATTCATAATAACTACTTTGAGAAAACATTATTTTAAATAAATCATGATGTAAAGTGTACATCTCATATATAATTAAACATAATCATGTTATGAAAAAGGCCCACATTATTTTAGCTTATCAATGATATAGTTAGGGCATAATTTGTGTTTAAAACATGACAAAGGTTGAACTTTATTCAGCAGAAGATGTTAAAAAGTCTAAAATAGAAATTTTTACAATTTGTATCTCTTAACTCATTAAGGAGTTTGTTTGTTAATTTAAAAAATGTCTCACTAATATTTGTTTTCCCAACCATTAATGAATAATATATATTTGCAATGTAGTAAGACTTACAAATCGGTGTCCTTAATTTCATTGAATATTATGCAAGAACAAAAAACAAAAGACATGACCTCCCTTTTCAATTACTTATCTTCAAAGAAGAGGACAACCTTTTTATTCCTGTTGAAATTCTACTTCATTTCCCACATTTTTAGTGATAAAAATGAAATCTTGGATACTGCCACTATGTTTGTTTCAGAGAGAAAAAAAAACATCTTCACCACCAATCAATCACTGCTCTCTGGTTGGCTCAGCGTCACACACATATACTGTTACAACCATAGCGGCGTACTCCCAATACAGCCTGAGATGATGCTGTACATATACTAGTCAATGCGGAAAAGCAGTATCAACAAATTCCCATATTATCAGATCAATTTTCCTTTCAAATGCAAACGTAAAAAATATATTCTTGCCAATAATCCAATTAGATAGAAATCACAAACACAAGGTACATTTTAACGATATAAGGATGCAATTGAGGCCTACCTTTTGTTGGAGAACAATTTACCTATCCTTAATATTTTGATTATAATGTGGTTTCTAAAGCTATTGAATTTGAATCTCAACTACAGGTACATTATACGTGTTTGAAATAATATTTAAATAGTGCCTATAACTGCTAATATCTGAAGGTCGTATTCAGTATGAGACACAGCCTTCTCCATCTGTTTTGCAGTATGTAACTGAAGCTGCTAACCTTCTAGGGATCCTTGCGCTAATGCCAACATCAGCCCAACATCTGGAGTGAGAGAGGCGTATAAAAGGGGGTTTCCCTTCTCCCCCCTCCCCCCTACCTCCGAAACACACACATTAACTCAAGTAGCAGGAGGTAGAACAACATCAGCTGCCAGGGTTTGTGTGATCCAGACCCCGATAATCCCTTTCCCTTCTCATTACCAGAGCTTGAATAAACACAGTCTGCTTCCAGTTGTTCCAACAAATTTCCTGTGAGTGTGTCAGGAGACTGCAGGCAGGGTTGCTGGATCAAAGCTCCATTTCAGAGCCTCTATTTGAACTTGAACAATTATGATGGGTGCAAAACATGAAAGGTTAGGCTGATCCCACCTTGCTGCAAATCAAACAGCCACGATCTAGGGTTCTTCAGAAAAAAAAATCTTGGTTTGCCATGTATCCTTCTTCAAGAATAACCTAGCAGTAGGAGTGAAAATTGTTAGCTGTGAAATGTTCAATCTTTCCAGCTACTTCTTGATTAATTTTAGAGAAGAAGTTGTCTCAAGTAAAACAATACCCCTGAAATAATTTATCAGGAACATACTAATGGTATCACAATAATATGAACCAATACACACTAATGGTAATCTAATATGATAGTACCATGATACCATATCTGTACCAGACAGTGTTGTACAGTGTCAGGAACACTGTCTGATAGTTTTTCAAAACCAAATCTGTTGCCATTGCTGCTTGTATTGTGTGCTAGGGTGTCTTTAGTGGAATACACAGGACATTTTGTAATGGTTTGTAATGGTTCTGCTAGGGATTCTAGGGTCATTTGTACTGAGGGGGGTGGGGCTGTGTGTTGATAGTCAGCCAGTGATCAGGCTCTCCATTAGGACTAGGTCTGGAGCTGACTCCCATCTACCATGCATACTGATGAGTATAGGGGCTGCACTGCCTGCCTCTGACATTGTAAGAGAGCCCAATCCCTCGCCATTACTGGGGAGCGTGATATCTATCATGCACACTGACACAAACCTACAAGTGCACACTGGCAACAGCAGTGTGATATACATATGATAGTATATCTCAAGGGTGTGTGATATATAGGAGTCAGACCCTGTGGGTGCTGTATGTACAGTTTATGGTAGTCAGGCTCTGGGGATGCGATACGTACAGGATAAGGCAGTCAAGTATCCCAATCAATATGAGAACCTCTCAGCATAACTGTTTATCATCCATTTCCATGTACTTTTTCAGGTTTGAATGGGGAGAGTTTCAGTTGCTAGCCCTCAGGCTGTGCAATGAGACCCTGCGGACAGCGGGGTTAGTCACACTCTCCGAAACCCCAACACATTACTGCGTCATTTAAAGCGACGGAGCGCCTATTTCCTCCAATAAAAACTAATAACCCTTTCTGTCAGAAATCACTGCAGCCTTCAGTGTTGTATCTGGGGCCCAGGCCTGCCTGTAATTGCTGCTCTGCTGTCCCTTTGTTTTATTTCAACACTGGTTTCAAATTTCTTTTTAAATCTTCTTTGGGGAAGCTGTTTAGTCTCGTGATTTTGTATATATTCTGTTTTTTTTAATCAGCAATGCCCAAAAATGTTGTTCATTTTTTATTATTTTTCCTTGTTCAACCAGTCCAGTTTGTTTACATCCCGCAAAGGTAGCTTTAGTTGAAAGACATATACATGCCCCAGATATCACTTGCAGCGGAAGGAGATTATTAAGGTGTTTAAGCTCTGTAAAGCTCAGCAAGGGGAACAGAATTGACATTTTGTAGGACATGCCTATAAAGCTGATTTTTTCATGGGCTCAAAAGGTAAAACTACCCAGGGAATTACATTATTAGCTAACAGTAAAGCTATAAAGAATATAAAGGTAAACAGTGGGAAACCTGGAGCTTTATGAAAGGGCATGATTGGCAATATTTATCTATCTTGGCATATTGATGGAATTACAACGAATAAGCCAACACTTTCTAGTAATCTATTGCAATGCAATGCCTGGTACTGTCTCAGTAACAGACACTGAGCTACTGCATCAGGGCCATTGTGCAATGCCTGTGCATTTTGTTGCCTTTGCTGTTGTCTGCTAATGGTTATGTTTAGGATTTCAGTTTAATATACTCGTTCTATGGAATACTTTCTGTAAAGGTTTAAATGGGAGACTTGTCCTAACATTATGGACCTGATAATTATGGTCAAGGTTGAGATACAGTTCTGCTATGTGTTTGTTATTACTTTGTCTCTGTGTCTCTTTGTGTCCAGTGGCTAATAAAGAGTGTTGATTGTGTGCGGAGTGAGAGATGAGATCTAATTCACACCTCTGTAGAGTGAGGGAGGGACGAGCAGTGGGGTACGTGTGAGTGTGTGTGACACACACAGCAATTACGCACTGCTGCAGTGCTGTGCTGGACACACACACATTTATACACACGTACAAATGGACCATATGTGCCTCATATTAGAAATATTTCTAATACAGGTCGAGTCAGTGCTAGAGCTGACCGGCATTCACACCTTATGTTTACACCACCGGAGGGAACATTCGAAGGTGGCTGTTCTTGGTTACAGAGCATTGAAATTTGGCATGTAAGATGTGCTCCACATTGCCAAAACTGGCCCATAGGGGCCACTGTGTGTCCCTAATTTACATAACATTGCATTAATTAGCATCTGTGCTGAAGGCAGCTATAGGTTTGGCGGCATGCTTTCCAAAAATGGAGGTTTGTGTTGAGAGCCGGTAATATTCTTCAGGTATCCATACATCACTTCTGAACTTGTGTCAGAGAGCCAATCAAATTGCTAGATTCTTGTCAGCAATGATCGAATTCCTGATAATTTTGCATTGTCGTATTTCTAAAAAGGTTGACATTAAAGTGAAGACATGCATGTGTTAAAAAAATGAATGCACCCAATATTAGAGTGACACCAATGACCCCACTCCACCCCCCACCCGCCCCACCTTGGCTCGACACAGGCTGCAAGCAATCAGCCCTGGATGAATCGGCTTTGAACAGTAATTAACTATTTGCTAAACTTACACAATTGATTTCCATGTAAGCCTGTTTAAATGAAGACCGATATTCTGTGTCGGAGGTTGTGTGTGTGTGTGTGTGTGTGTGTGTGGAGGGATAGTGGAGGGGGGTTAAGAACTCCAGGGCCTGATAAATTGGCCACTTTTTAATTGCCCAATAAAAAACACAACTGGAATTTGGAGGAACTGGAAACTAATTGATGAAGCCGCTTCTCACCGGAGGGGTCAGTGTCATTGCCGTTCATTTCCTCCTGTGTCGCTCAATAGATAACAAGATTCCTCAATCAGGGTTACAGCATGTTAGTGTTAGACAAGAGGCCAGCGACTCTACTTACACCATCTGTCCCTGTCAGGCTCTGTCCCCATGCTGGAGTGTAGAGGCAGTAGAGATGCGCTGCCATCGTGCAGTGGTGTGGAGAGAAGTGAACATGCAGGATTTCTACAGGGAGCCCCTTGGAGTTGCGGTCATGCTGGTTTTCCTTATAATCAGACCTGTCAACAAAACTGCTGTGTGAAGTTAATAAGCCCCGATTCCCAGGTTTTTTGACAGTGTACTTGAGATCCCACGACTGGATATGGAAGCTGTAGCCAATGGTACGACCCCTTATCTGAAGTTCACATGTTTAAAATATTTTCTGATTACTACACGGTTGCTAAAGTCTGCCTTTTTTGATTGTGATGGTGTTGAGGTGGGTTACTCTTCTTCCCCATCTGCTCTTCCCACCTTCTGACCCCCTCCCTCCCCCTGTGTACTTCCCCCAGTCTTTTTAATACCTGCCCTTTGGTCTCAGTGGTGTCACCCTAAGTCTGCGCTGTACATCTCAGGTTAGCTCTTCCCACTTACATGCCAATGAACTTGTCTTTAAATAGGGAAATCCAATTGGAGACTAATTCAGCATTATATATATATATATATCTATATATATATATATATATATATATATATATATATATATATATATATAGATAGATAGATAGATAGATAGATAGATAGATAGATAGATAGATAGATAGATAGATAGATAGATAGATATAACACACCCAGGCAATCAGGCTTATGAATAAGAAATGTAGTTTCCTATCTAAATATCTATTTTTCAAAGTTTTGGCAGAGCCACATTCCTATAATCCCTATTCCAGAGTTTACACAAATGATTTTAAAATTTCTAAAAAAATAAAAATAAAAATAAAATGCTGATGATAATAATGTGTCTGTAAGTAACTGATTAATAAAATAACATGTAATGACACAATAAAGATTATTCTCATATAAAGCAATTATAAGGTTTTTATACCCTAAAATTATTAGTAACTGACTAATATTATAAGTGATGTATAATGCTAATACTAAAATTATATATTGTGATGGAGTGTATGTTTCAAACAATAAACTGCAGGCTTTTGGTCTCTGGGCATGAGAAACATACCCTCCATCACACTAAAACAAGGTAATGGGATAATTGTTTTGTTGAATTGGTTGATTGACAAGTTATTAAAAGGGACGTCTCTCCTGTAGAAGGGGGAATGCGTAAAGAAGGAGGTAAATAATCTTGTGAAGAGATACAGTTTTTGGTTAGGGTAAGAAAACCATTAGTTTAGTGGAGGACCTGACAAATAAACACTCTGTGGTGTTTCATTGTATCTCTGTTGTTCTGGTCTTTGTGTTACAAGAAGTACATTATAAGAAGTTGGGAATACATCACATATGGTACTGGAATTTCTATCCTTCCCCCTTCTCTCTTCTTTCTCCTCCTCCCTTTTCTCCCCTATCCGGTCTCACCCCCTCTCTTCTTTACCCTCTCTGGCAGTAGGACTGTCTCAGGGTGATCTAGCTGCTCTCTCTCTCTCTCTCTCTCTCTCTCTCGCTCTCTCGCTCTCTCAGCCATCATTTTAATAGTGGACCTCAGAACGGTTGCCATGTCGACCAGCCAGCGCATTGCCATAGCAACCCGTCTGTGCGCGGTGAGCCTGCTGATTAGGTGGGGATGTCTGGTGTAGCCTGACCGAGCAACCGAGAAAGAGACAGAGAAAAACTTTGAATACTGTATGTGTCTGTGTCTACCTGTGTATGCCTCTGTGCGTTTCACATTCCTGTTTTAAGTGTTATATTTGAAGTGTTTTTGAACAAAAGAATATTTGCTTTCCTAATAAAAAGAATACAAAATTTATAGCACTATAGCAACAGCCTTCTACACTGCAGTCCAGTGCTTTCTTTCTGTAGCTACTCCAACCCATCAAATTCCACACTGCAGCTTTCTGATGTCTGCATCTGATGACTCAGTTTATAACTTTCTAATGCCTTCAACGGAAACGCCTGTATAGTTGCAGTTACACTTTATTTACATATGTGGCTCTGCAATGATGATTTCTATACCCTAACAGATTTTTTTTTCTCTTCTTAAATTAGGGTTTTACCCAAAAATGCTGAAGTTAGTGAAGTGTAATATTTTTTTAAAAAGTGACATTTTTTCTTAGAAGCGAGGAAAATGTGAATGTTTTTTTTCCTCTTTGAAAAAAAAAAGAGGCTACATCAGTTAAAATAAATGTCTACCTGAGTAATTCTATACCCCACACAAAATCTGAAATGCTGTGGCTCGTCCAAGAATCCAGTTTAAGTGTAGTCTATATGTCTGTAACCCTGCAGCACTGCTGAGTCGCAGGCAGTGCTTGTAAAATGAACTGGAGAGGAGCTGCTCAAAAATTGCCTTGCCTCTGGTTTAGCTTTCGGGTGCCGACCAGTAACTCTCTGATCTATCAGGAAAACTAATTATCAGATCTAATTAAACAGCCACTTGGAGATATTGGAGCAATCCGTTGCTCATGACCTCCGACTGCCTGCACACACCCGCTCAGGACACTAATTACACCTCATATAATATTTATTTCCACCACTAAATAAGAAGCTGACGTTTAATATTTTAAAACTTTGAGTCTGCTAATTGCGCCAAAAGAGATTCAATATAGAGAATGTGTTTTCATTTACTAACAATATCTTTTGGATTAGAAGCATCAGTGTTATCATAAAAATACTGCGGTATAGGATAACCGTTGTAAAAATTCACTGAAAATAGCACTGTAAAATGTGCTCGACGATATGACATCTGTTTGCAAAAAGAATGAAACTAAGCTAACATTAACAATGCTCCTGTATGTAGTTATTGCTAAGTATATTTCAACATATTACAAAGTATATTCAAATATACAGTATGACTGTTTGATATGCATTATATCAGAACATACCAACATTGTAAGATGATAATTTATAAGAAATTGCAGAATTGGTCGTGGAAAACATGCATATAACAGTACTTCAGTGCCAAGCTGATAACATTTTAAGAAGGATTCTTCAGCCAGAGATTTTAAAAGGAATCAATACATTTGTGAAACCTAACTGACAGCCTGCAGTCACGAAAATAAAGTTACCAACTAGTTCTTTATAGATTTAGAAGAATTCAATTTGAACTTTACTGCTATGTCATTTGTATTTGAATGTTTTATAAAATGTTCTCACCTTTGATCTATAGAGCTTACTCTGATAGAGTCGAATAGCTGAATCTTGTAGTGTTTTATTAATGCTTTCATGAGAGCATCTACACTTTCTATTAAAATCATATTGTGGTTTGTTCTTCACAAATACTAACTGCTTGAGTTGAAGTAGCCTGAGAATTTTAATTGAGACACATACTCAGTCAGAATCTAATGTGACTTTTAAGACAACGTTGATTGAAAAGTTGGAAAAATCCCACTGGAGTACCACATCAATGTAAAAGACTGACTTTAGAAGACCTTAGAATAATCAGCAGTGTCAGCTCAATGGAAGTATAGCACCATGGTGGTCCTGATTAAAAGCCATTGTACTGGATTGTATTGAGACATATCATAAGAATAACATCTGTATGCCATAACATTGAAAAAGCTCTGCTGCCACATTTGTGTGGCATTTCTTACATCCACTGTTGCAGATAGACAGGTTACACTATAAAGCACCATATGTACTGGGAGCTGATGCATGACTCCCGTGTACTATGCATAATAACATTGTAATTCTGTGTTATGTATTTAATATGTAACTACTACGTAAATACACAATAATTAGAGACACTTAATATAAAGTGGTACCCAAGATCATTTAGTAATCTTCTGGAATTTGAAAAACATACTCACTTAGTTATCCTTTTACAGTGGCGGTGAAAAAATAAAAAAACTAGACAACAGGACAACAGAATTATTTCAAACATCATACAAGACAAGCAGAGGGTAAAATTCTAATAAATTACTATACACACAACCCCCCCTGTCCCCTTCCCCATCCTCCTGAACTCACCTGAACCTTATTAGCAATGAGAGCCTCAGACACTGTTTGATAGGCTGGAGGTGGAGCATATCACATAATTAGAAGCCGAGATGGCGGTACGCTCATCAGGAATTATAGATGAACGGCCACCCTGCCAAAGAGAGACAGGGAAATAGAGGGGGAGGAAATGGGGGGATTGCGTTACAGGTAGAGAGGTCAGAGGGAGGGCAAGAAGACCATACCCTGAAGCAGGCAGACAAAAAAAACCTTTGGACCTTATTTATAAAACATTTACCACTGTGCTAAGACTGGACTAGCAAGAGCTTAGCTAAATATAGGCAACACTGCTGCTTCTAGGAGGAGGAGGAGGAGGAGGAGGATAAAACAAGACTACTATAACAAGACTTGTTAGGGTTAGCTTGATGCGCAACATGCAGGTTGTATGAAACTAGAGAATATGCTGGTCTATGTGTAGTAAATATTACATGAATGATGATGAGCCACAATCCTGTGTATGATCCTCTGTGCGAAGTGTTTAAACTGGAAACCGCCTGCCTTTCCAAGTCTACCCTTGCCCCTCCATCAACAGAATATACCCCCTACACTGCCCTTGCAAAATGGTCTCAGGTTTCTTTGCTATTTTGTCTCCCTAGAATACCATGCAATTGTAATTCTTATGATCCATTTTTGATTATGTTTTACCAATACACAAATAACAAAAAAAAAAACAACAAAAAAAACACAAACCTAACAATGAACCTCTGATTTTGAGGCTATAGGATAAGCCAATATGGACAAACTTTTGCACAGTGTTTGGTACAAACCTGGTTCCTTCTGGTTTTAAACAGAAGAAGTACAGGTCGTGATAGATATCAGGGCTAGAACTGAATGCCCAATTTGTGTACAATTGTGTACAATTAAAGAAATCAGGTTATCAGTTATCAGGTCATATGACAGTTGTCGTCTGCCCCAGTGATTGACAGGTGTCACCATGCTCTGAGATTAATTATTTAAATAAGCCAAGGAATTCAAGATCTTGGCTGCTAATTTACTTTACCATCCCAATTAATTGAAAAGCTCTTTAACATGCAATCAAGGATTCTGTGCACCTGAAAGGATGCCAATACCAAAGTCTTAATGAGAGCAAGGGTGGAAATATAGCAGTTTAATTATTATCATTATTATTAATATTAGTGTTCAAGCAGAGCTGGGGGTGAGGTTGAATGAGTGGATAGAAATGCAGCCTTGTATTATATTAGATTATGTTACAAAGGGCTGCCTTTATGCAAACATTTTCTACCAGTATCAAATGAGCATTAAAGCCCAATCTTTATGCTTTCAAAAAAAGTGAATTGATCCAATTCTTTCTCGTATTGCCCAGATATCAGATTCCTTCTGGAGTTTTGATATGCTGAGGGATTATAAAAACTTCTCAAATCAAAATAAAATCTCACACTGTAATCAAAGTGCGAGTGGTACCGTGAAGAACGGTGGTAAGTGAAGCAAAATACCTAACTATCACCAATGGATAGTGGCCTTATATACTATGCGTAGGAGTAGTGACAAAGAGAATTCTATTTTTGTCTTGTTATTAGGAGTTGTATTTTATTTCCATATATTATTATCCCTGCTATGAGTACTCTGCTTGCCTTTGGGCTAGGATGGAATGGAGAAATGATTTCTCCCCTGGAGGTGCTATTTTATAGCTTGTGTCCATCAGTGTGCCTGCCCTGGGGCAGGGAGGGTGACAGTAAGTGCTCTCAACATTGCTGACTCTCAAATTCATCTTTACCATGACACCAGCACAGAGAGAAGGGTGGATTGGAGAGGGGGAGAGATGTTTAGGTGGGAGAAGAGGGAGAAATTGAGGATAGTAAAGAACAGAGAGAGGGAGGCTGCAGGAGAGAAGTCAAAACTGAAAATATGCCCCTGTGGCTGGCAGTGTAGTATTTTCAATGTTTTCATTTTGTTTGTTTTGTAACATGTAGAGCTCCTTTATCCAGTGAAAACAAAAGCAACACTCAGGCCTGACTGTTTATTTTTCATCGTTGTGGTTGAAAAATGGGTCTCCTCATTTTTCTTGTCAGATGAAGATAATTTGCTGAATTGTAATTCAGGAGGTAAAAAAAAAAAGCTGTCTGAGTGTCTGATAGGTCACCTCCCTCTCCCACTGTACAGAGGGGCAGGGTGCCCCCCTCTAAACCTGGCTGCTAAATTAGATAACCGGGGCAGAGAGGGGCCAGCCGTGATTAATGAAAGATGCAGCCGGTCCCCGGGGTCATTTTTTTGAGGGTGCAGCGTGGAGATGAGGGGAGAGATAATACCGTCTGCACACACAATGCACAGGAAATGGAGATAGTACTCCTCCACACACCAACAGGAATATGTATACATAATCACACAATATGCTATTATGGAAAGGTTTTTATGGTAATGTAGTAGATTATTTGTTTATTTGTCTGTACAGTGCCCTTTAAAGGATGAAGATAGATAGATAGATAGATAGATAGATAGATAGATAGATAGATAGATAGATAGATAGATAGATAGATAGATACCTTATTTTATTGCTTTTTTAAGGGACTTTAGTATCCAGTTATATCATAATTTAATAGTATTACATACATTTCACAAATGACTTTAGGGTCAAAGCATGGCACTGTCTGTAAAGCATTTATTATGGGAAGCAGCTGGTCCATTATTGACAAAAAATGGATTGTAGAAGGGGAAGAGAGACTCTTACGCTCCAGGTGAAATAACCAGCAAAGTGCAAGTATACCTGCAAGTCAGGCATGCAAGCTGAGAGATTTTTTAAACCTTCAGTGGTACAAAACCAGGACTGCATAATGAAAGTTCTTACTTTACTGAAAAATGAAGGGGAAATGAAGACTATTCCATATCATCTGGGAATTATAAAAGATTGATTTAGTATTGTAGAGCCACCAAACAATGACACTTTAGGATTCAAATTTGGCAAAATTGTCTTTTTGCTAGTGTGCATAAAAAAATTTAAAAAATAAATAAAAATAATTAAACTATTTTAGGCTGGGGCATATGAATAGAAATATTGCTTCCTCAAGCGATGGCACACATACCTTTGTCATGTGGTAATGCAGTCACATTTGCCTTTGAATCTATTATCTTCTTTTAAGATGATTTTATAAAGGCATTTACTGCCCCCCCCCCCCCCTTCTCCCCAACGCACCCCATCCTTCCTTGCAGGACAGAACAATAGCGGGATGATTCTCATTTTCTGCAGGATAATGGCAGTCATACAGAATTGGGAATGCACGGAGGTGAGCAAGCCAGGCTGTGACTGGTTAGTGGCAACCTGGACTGACATTTCTGCATTTTGCACTGATATGCTTGCGAAGGAGCAGAGAGGCTTTAATATCGAGAATCCTGAAGATATGGTTTCAGTATTCTGGTTTGATTTCTATCCTTGACTTGCAATACACCAATCTTGCATTACTACTGGGTTTGGATTTTAGGGATGTACCTCATTATGTCAGGTTTGTAACCCCCAAATGGTTACCTTATTTCCAAAACGTGTCAAAAAGTGATTAACCTGACAAATACCTTCATAATCAACAATACTTTCCTAACCATTTTTTTTTGTATTAAATAAATACTTCTCTGATGTTTTCTTTGTTAATATTTATATTGTTTACCAGTACATCTTAATGGCTTCTTATCTGAGTTCAATAATAACATAATTTAATTTATGTATAAAAAAGAATGACAGTAGGACCCCAAAAATATCATTAGTCATACCAGTCTGGGCGGTCCTAATTTTATGGTTGAACATAAGAACAATGTCCCACCAGTTGATCTGCATAGCTAGAAAATGAGGTACCACTGTACGTGGGAGATCAGGTTTTCTTTAAAAGTGTGTTTGTGTGTGTGTGTGTGTGTGGGGCGGGGGGGTTGCTTTTTTAACCAAGATATTATCAAGGGCTCTGAATGGGGTATAAAATGGACAACAAATGCCCCATCCTCAGCAGTCCTGCTGAGTCAATCTTCAACTTGCCACTATTCACAGACAGGGGTGTGGCTTACTAAGGCCTGAAGATAATTACAAAGCATTAGAGCACGACAAAATACATTTGCAATGCTGCTAATTGCGTGGCAGCGAAAATAATAACACTCAGCATGTGGCTTGGGGCGGGGGAAGGTATGGGGGGCAGGAAGCAATGGCAGCAGGCCAGGAGAAGACCCCACCATCATCATTCTCACTGCTTAAACGAGTCATAATCATAATCCATTTTCTACCCTCTGATTAGCATCAGGAACATTAACGCTGCTCCCCGTTTGTACTTTATTTAATTTCACTTTAATTGGGGACATGCAGATTTTACAAGCACCACACTATAGTTTTAAATATCACTTCCTAAGTTGCTAATGCTAATAGGAGGTAAGAACATTTTAAAGCCTTGGGGGTTTTAAATGGCTTGATAGCGCAATGCTTCATGCAATCATTTTTGCAAGAGAACCTGTTTTTTGGGGGGTTTTTTTGCATTGTTAAGTCAGATGTGTTGTGCGTAGCGATTATCAATGGCCAATGCTTTTGTGCTGCACTGTGTTGCTATTTAATGAGTTTGTAAATGAGCTTTGCAACACCATTTGTATTCATTTGCTACACTTGAGATTCATATTTAAGCTGGGGAGATGCAAGTGCTGCTGCAGTTTTAACATATTTTACATTTTGAAGGCAGGCTCTACATAAACCACTTAAACGTCTTCAAAAGCACAAGAGGGGAAATTATTAATATGTTACCTAATATATTCTGTTTTTAACAATAGTTAGGTAGCACACATGCACACATTATTCCAGTAAGGCTCCATTAAACTATTCTTATTAAATGTTATAAAGCAAGAGAAACTGGTTATTGCATTTTCTAAACAGGCATCAATTCCACTGAACGTTTAGTTTTTTTAGTCTCCAATTTGTGTTTATTTTAGGTAATCCAGTTGTGGTTTATCCATGAATTTTAATTAATCAGAAAAATGACAACATTTCAAAAATAAGCAAACACAGGTAAATAGCAAACACCAATCTAGGCTTGGACACTAATGATAGGGTGTGTTCCCAGCAGTATCATCAGCAACACCTGTTCCAGGTACTATTTGCGATGCCAGTGTGATTTATTACAAATCCCATTGCAAATTAATATCACAAGGGGATCGCACATCATTTGCAACCCATTTCAAATCTACCCCATGGTGAGCACAGCATGAAGTTGAGGTTGAAAACAGGCAACCATTAAATTTGGATATTTTTAAATGTATATTTTACAAAGCAATATAACACATAGAAGAGAGAACCCAAGATCCTAAACTCCTTGCTTGTGTCTTTGTCTGTGCAGGTGGAGTTGGGTTCCTAGAGGAAGTCTTTGAAATTGAGAAAGTGGTCTGATCTCCTGGCCCCGGAATTCTGAGGTATGCAGTGCTCTATTACTCCAGTACTGAGTGGAGGAAACTGATTAATGGATCAGGTCCAGACTTCTAAGAACTATGTATGAATTGATAGGAGGAGAAGGGGTTATTGGCGGAAAGGTTAGGGAGAGTGTCTCCAATGCCGCAAACACTGATCAAGCCTATACAAAGAGTCATCACTTCTTTGACACTCATAAACATCAGTAATAGGAGAAGTCTTGGAGATGGGAGCAACCAAGCTGCCATCCAAGCTTATTCTATAGGCCCTCTCCTGTCTTGTGATACTCATCAGGGAGATGCAGCTTTCATATAGTACACAATGCATGTCAAGTGTTTTATTTGTATTGTAAATGTCTTATTCATGTGATGGGGTAAACCAATTTGGTAATTCCACAAGATTTATGGTGTCTCACTTTTGCACTCTAAGTTGTATATGTCCAGTTATTGAGCAGGTCCTGTTTCCAACTTTGCAGCTCCAGGATATTTCAATATGGTATTCGTGATTCAGTAGATCCAATGTGCACATTTTGCATTACTGTGTTTATAACTGAGCAGTTTCATTGTACTCCATTTCTATATGGTATTTAGAAATAAACATTTCCAGTACCCCTCATTTTGGTATCTGCAAGTCCACTATAATCCATTCCATCTGTTATTTGTAATTTAGCAGGTCCAGTATACCTCAATGGAACATGAAATTTGAACACCAGCACACATTGTTGCCATATGATATTCGTTCACCAACTCAGCGTGTCAGTATACCTAGTTTTCATCAAGTATAGTCAACTAAACCTCACTTCTTTATGGTGTTTGTAGCCATCCGGTACCACTATGGACCACCAAAATTAGGATCCATTCAGTTCAGTTTAGTAGATGATATTGCACCTGATCCAGATCTAAGCTGTTTTAGATGGGATCAGGCTAAGAAGCTGTAGGAGTGTCAATGAGGTCAGGGGTGTGGGTGTGATCCAGTGAAGGGTTGAATTGACCTTTTCTGCACTGGGTGATCTGACAATATCCAATGATCCAGTATGCACCACAGGTATGGCCAAGAGCAGGTCCTGGAATTTGCAGTAATGTACAGCAGGATCCAGCTCCAGGAATAAACAGATCCAGAAAACAGAAAGGTCTGTCTTGTCAACATGTCCTCCAGTTCAGACAAACAAACACATACACAGTCAGACACACACTCAAACTCAAAGTTGCACAAACACAAAGTTAAAAGCAGGAGCCCAGACAGACATACTTCCACACAATCATACACTCACACTAGCTCTTCCACAGACACACAACCACACACACTCAAAACCCCCTAACACACCCACGTGCACACAAATCCAGTGAACCCAGCTATAGAAAGACACCATCACAAACACAGACGGGCACACTCACATTAACAGACAGAAATACAAACACTCCCAGCACTCACACGCAGTCATACCACCACAGAAAGGATGTCTTGGCATGTTGTGTGAAGCCGCTTCCCAGTCATCTGTTACCTCACTGTGTGGGAATTCCTCCTCTCTCTCTCTCTCTCTTCATCCTTGCACTCTCTCTCTCAGTCTGTCATGTTTTCAAGGAACCCCCCCTCTCCCCGTAACGCCACCCCCTTCCCCCCATGCTCGAGGCAACAGAATTACACAGCAGACTACTTAAGACACCCTCTCCGCATCCCAGAATTCCACAGCAGACTCGTTAATGGACCCTCTCCGTTTCCTAATGAGATCTGGATTACTACACAATTCCAAACACTTCTTTCCAGCCTGTGTCATCTCGCTTTCTCCCTTTCAATCATTTCTTCTCTTTTTGTCTTCCTCTTTTCCTTTCACCAACCTCCTCTCTCTAGCACCCCTCTTTCTGCAGCAGACGCTCCTCTCTCTGCCTTCCTTCTTCCTTCTTCTCTCTGCAACTCCTGTGCCTCGCTCCTCCCCTCTCGGATATACCGGCTGCGTGGTGTGTGGTTGATCAATACCGGTATTGATCCACTGGCAAAACGTTTAAAATTCCTCTTCAGCAGGAAAGCCCTGAGTAGAGGGAGGGGGATATGGGGAAGCGAAGGGGTAGGGGTAATGCGGGCCAGGCATAGGGGGTGTCCTTGATTGGCTCTTCAGCCAACCTTGTGTGCCTTCTGTCTCCTTCATTGTTTACATCAGGCCCTGGCTTCCACAAGCCAACTTCCTCAAGCAAAGCGCTTGCTTAGGCAGACAGGCAAGGAGGCAAGATGTAATTTAACCTTTTTACTGCTAGATGTTGGCTGCCAACCGACGGTTGGTTTGAAAAATTTCAGCACCCCCCCCCCCCCCCCCCCCCCCCCCCCCCCCCCCATAGACTGAATCGGGGGGGATTCTCAATTTGCATAAATTAACAATCCACAGGCAGTGCCAGTGTCTTAACAAGTGGCTGTCTCTTTTGTTTGCTTTTTAGTTTGCTATTTTTTTTCTCTCCACGCACATATACTCACACGTGCCGTTTCTTATAACAGCTACAACAGGCACGGGTCATCTTTTGAAAGCATTGACTTGTGATTTAAAGACTGCCCGCTTTAATGAGTTCCATAAAGTTTTATATGCCCGACTGTTGTGGCTTAGTAACAGTTGAGAACAGTTTCATGAATGCCAATCTTTGTTTAATTCAGTAAAACAGACTTTAAAATAAAGCAGTATTTAAATAACTCAGAACTTAAGGGATCCTTGTACCTGATGCACAGACAAATGAATTTACAGTGTTGTGATAGGAATAAAGGGCTTTGGAAAACTATATGTATAGCAAAATGATAAGGGAAAGTTGTTATGTCAATGAGAGTAAAGAAAACTATTTTAAAGTCTTGGTTATTATTACTCTTTTAAGACTCATGGCAATGTCAGTGTTAGAAAGTCAAGATTGGAGTGTTTAGAATGGTGCTTGTTACGATAAAGCAGAATAAGGACAGTTCTGTTTTCAGCTGTACTGCAATAGCTGTATTCCAGCTGTGTAGAGGGAAAGCAGAGGAAGGTGTCAGCCGCTAGTCTCACAAAGAGGTGGGGTCTGATAATACCTCCGCCCCTGGCACTCCCAGACAGGGATGTGGTTTATTGAACCTCTCCCCCTGGCTGGGTCCCCTGGTCCTGACGCCAACCCAAACCACAGATCCTGCACTCCGGCCATGACGGCATGTCATTGCAGGGAGCTCTCTAATTAAGATGCTGTTTTTAATTAACTGCGGCAGCTACTTATCCCCTCGTTAATTACAGAAGGAATTTATCTAAATCTAAATTTAACCCAACCTCAGCCAACAAATTTGCCTGGATTTTCCTAGCATAGTTACACATTAGAAATACCCCCCCCACACACACACACACACAAACGCATTAAACACATGCACACTTTTTCCTACGTTAACTATATATTTGCCATTGATCATACATTTTGTTAGGTTTTAATAAGTACTATACAAAATAAGCATTTCAACAGAAGTGTTTATCAATATCTTTATGTTCAATTCTCATTGAAACATAATTTTTTTGTAATTCTATAAAAAATATATATGGGTCACGCCTTCTAATTTGTATATCCCGCTCCCCAAAATGTTTTGCAATTTGGTTCTTTAAAAGTATTTTGCAATTGTATTTTAAAGCTACAATTATATTTTGTAGTATTTTGCGTTTAATGTTGAAAAGGCATTTCCCCTTGTGCAAATTCCTGCAGGCACTTGCAGTCTATGACTCTCAGTGCTAGCCTCTACCCTGGCACACTGTGACTCAGCTCAGCCTTACCTTGAGCATAAGATACTGAGCCAGACCTGACAGCAAACATCATAGCAACAGGGCTTTGTCTACTTTTCACTGCCGTCAATGGCGCTTTTGAAAACGGCATCAAGCACAACTTAATGTGTGCTCAAAACCAGCACACCAAACCCCTCCCCTGCTAAGTTTTATTGAGCTAAAGAGGAAAAACAAGAAGAAAATAAGAGAGGATATAGCAAGAAAGGCCTTTTTGGTGAAAAGTTAAACAGTCAAGTATGGTGCTGAAAGAGCTAGGTTTTTGCTGTTTTTTTTTTGTTTGTTTTTTTTACCAGGAGGAAAAACACTGCATATGCACGATGATTATACAGCTATTTTGCTGACTGGATGTGTCCTCGGGTCAGGTATGACTTTTCTACAGACACACAGCCTCTGAATGATCTTCATTAGCAACGTAGGCAGCGGTGCCACAATAGCAATGGTTCTGTAGTTGTAATAGTTGCACAAAGGCATGAACCACTGGTAGAATGATAACATTTTTCATATTTTGACAAACCAATCATGCTGTGCAATCAATATACCCTCTGTCAGTTATCCATTGAAGTGCCTTGGTACCATACCAGCAACAGACAGCATTGTCAGTGCCTTCTTTAGGGCAATAGGCTGGGATTATAAAGGGATACCAACTGGGTTTTTCAGTTCTTTTCTGAATGGTAAAATAACAATACCAGTATGCTACTGTATCAGGGCCACTGTGAAATGTTTGCATTCTCGCTGCTGGTTATGTTGTGGTAATATACACTGGTATATTATTAATGCTATTGCGTTTCATTAAGCAAGGTCAGTAGAATCAAAGAACTGTGAAAGAGGACGCTTTGTGATCTGGTCAGCTCACTCTTTAAAAATGTCTTCCTGTGTATTTGCAGAAATCGCTAAGTGCAATTGACAGTGCCTTCAATTATGCAGAGCAGCAGTAACTCAGTAATGCCAAACTCAGGGTTCAAAGACAAGCCATTCACTGCGAACATCAGCGCTCTCACTTTGTTTATAGGGAAAGAAAAACAATGCATCAATGAATCATCAGCACTCCTGAGGTGAGCACAAGACACACCACTAAAGGTCAGCATCCCTGACAACAAACGGATCGCTTCCTAAATTGAAGAGAAATGGTGCTTTTCAAAATTGATTCCAGTTGTGTGCACACAAGGGCCTTGTTGTTTTCTGAGTGCTCTCTGTCTGCAATGGATCAAGGGGGACTGGGGGGGGGGGCTCTCAGGAATATAGTGAGGGTTTATAATGCACAACACAAACACAAGTATACAGCTCATCCACACTTTGATACACACACTGACACACACACACAGATATATTTACAAATTCACTCTGATACACACTCTGACTGGCACACAAATGCACATTTCCAATAAACTGTGTACTCCAACAAACATGTACACAATGTACAGAGACATAAACAGCACAACTTTTAACACAAGTGCTTTGTATTTGTTTTGTATTCATGTATTCATTGGTTGGCATTATTGAGATATTCACAATTTAGACACATCCAAAATAGTTGAAACTCTAAGCATTGGATATTGACAATGTGCTGAATTGCACCCTCTTACAGTGCCCCTCTGTGCTAAGACCCAGGCCAAGAGGTACAGGTCAGGCATAGGTCATGGACAAAGACTGACAGGAGTCCTTGACAGGTGTGCTCAGTCTGAGCGTGACTGATCAGATTTGTGCTGCTAACTGAGAGAGTGAGCTAAAAACAGAACCATCCATAACTTCAAACACTCCAGAGTTCAGTCATTTGGTAATATCTGTTTCTTAGGTTCAGCAGGTTACCATAGGCGATTGGTTTGAAGGTGGGAAATGAAGACAGTGCATAGATCTTCAGTCCACACGATCGCTAAGTGGGTTGCAGCCATGAGAAGACATTTATATTGGAAAACTTATCAAAAATCAATAACAGCAATGTGAACACAAACTCAGAAGTAATCTCCAGTGTTCTTTTACTGTTTACCGGTTTCATTTTATTTCTTTTCATCGTTGCAACCTCAAATCAGAAACCCTAGTTGTATTATATGAGAGACAGTGAGAGCAGAGAATGTGAAATAGTTGCATGGGTGATTTATCTCTCCTGGACACGGATGCCAAATTTCAAGCCTGTTGGTTGAGTTGCTTTGTGCAGCTTTCTCATCATTGGACAGACATTCTTTCCTTGAGAACAAACAGGTTGTGCCTTCTTAACAGAACGGTCCTCTATATACAATCCAAGTGAGCATCTGTGAAGGGTTGGACTTGCCATTGCCATAACTGTCATACGCATGAATCTCGTGGAATCCATGACATGAGTAAATTAAAAGTACAGAGGAAAGAACTGCAGCTAAAATAGGTAACATATCTTAATTTAGCCTTCTATGCACTTTTAGATATGTCTTGAAGTAGTAGCAGAGACACACAATTCCACATGCTTCTAACATGCTATGATGATCATACCACACATTATCATGGTTCATCATGTTTTTAAACCATGCTTTACCTTTCACCATGCCCACCTGTGCTTCTACTATGTTTACTAAACTTTACTTTTATTATGAGACTTTGTCAAATCACTCCTGATTTCCTACTACTACAGTAACATTTTTTTTTTCTTGATGGTGTTTTAAAAAAACAAAAGTGTAAAAAAAAAACTATACAACTACACGGGGCGCTCCACCCTTAAAGTTTCTGAAGTGGGCCCACAGTCTGATGGCCACACCCCTTTTAGGCCACACCCCACCCATTTTTAGCTAATATCCCTCCTCCCCTTCCCTGGTTCCTCCCCTCTCACGGCAGTGTGATTTGTAGGCAAGATGAGGAATTTCATAAGCATCTTGTAAAACAAGGGCAACTATTTTCCCACAACTGTAAAAAAAAAATCGAAATCACATCTCCGGAACGTTGGTGACGAGTCGACGGACCAGAGAATTAAAGCTAAAGGCATACTCAGCCGTTTCCGAAATCAAACGGGAAAAAACAGTAGCACCCAAAAAAGAAGCTAGTGCTGCTGTTAAGTATTGTATTGAGACAGATGAAAAATGACTTTCTGTCATTTTACTGCCGTGGTTAAATTTTGTGCCAGGCTTGGCAGTCACCACTGCTGACATTTTTAGGGGGTAAAATGTAAAATGAAAAACTAATGTCCCACCAAGTTGTGCTGCACTGGTAGCAGAAGGATAGGATTTGCAGTGCCACTGCACTTTTGGGGTGTCTTTCTTATTAAAATCTTTAGCATAGAAGACAAAGATTGAGACAATGATTTATTCAGGGATACACAGATGTTTAGTGTACTGCAGCTTGAAACACAAATAATGTTCTAGGTGGGCTTGCTATAATATGAATTAAGTTGCAATTCCACTCTTTAAACTACAATTCCACTCTTTAAACTTACAGTAACAACTCGAATATGATCCCGTATAACAATTGTGGTGTTATGAATAACAGCATTGGGGATGTGCATGTTTTCTTTATCTGAAATGGTAGGAAAAATTTAACTTTTGGTTTTCAGTTGAACTAAATCAAGGTGGAGTTGTTTCAAAACAGTTGAAAGCAACATTTTATACAAAACAAGATGTTGAACTGAGAATTTATCTGGCATATCACAGACAAGCATGGTACAGCATGATTTAAAAAAAAAAAAAACACACACACATAAAGAAAATACACAGTATAAATATGGAAAAAATGTGGTAAACTATAGCTGTAATGTCAAACTATTCTAAGTAAGACAGATGCTGGGAAATCCAGTTGGACATTCTCCCAGCTATCTGACACAGCAGGGCAGAGGCTACAGTAAGGGGCTGTCCCTGGGCTTGTCTGTCAGTGACCTACGCTCCCCAGGGATTGTCCCCTGCCTCTCAACATGTGGTCTTGATTTCCGCCCTCGATGGGCCCTGCCAAGCAAGACTGTTCTGGCAACCTGCCCACCTGGTCTTGCTCTGTTGCTGCTTACAACTGCAGGCCTCAGGATCTCCTCACTATCTCTCTCTCTCTCTCTCTCTCTCCTCTCTCTCTCTCTCTCTCTCTCTCTCTCTCTCTCTCTCTCTCCCTCTCTCTATCTCTCAGTTCAGTAACATTTTATTACCATGTAAAGAAATACTGTGTTCAGTCTGCTTGTTGTTTTTAGTCTTTTATATTTACATTTACTTAAATAATACTTATAGAGGCTGTCGGTTTAACACACTGTAGTACTCATAACAAAATAAATATCCTCCTATTGAGAGAGTATTGAACAAAAAAACAACAACAAAAAAAAAAACAGCCACATGACAGATCCTATATAATGAGAAAATCACCTGTTAATTTTATAAAACTAGAGCCAAGCAACATTAAAGTGTGTCTTTGGCATTAAAAATTTAGTTAATTACCAACTGTATAAACTCTATATGCATGTGGACCAATGTGTCTTAAGTCATCAAGAATGTTCAGTCATTTTGTGTGACTGGTTATACTGCATGTTTGAGTCTCCCTCTCTTTCTCTCTCTCGCTCTCTCTCTGTCTGTCTGTCTGTATTTGTCTCTATATATTTAACACCCTGTGTGAGGGCTGGTGAAAGCACAAGGGGATGGGAATGAAAACAAACCTGCCCTCTCCAAGTCCTGGTAGCCGGCACTTCTATAAATACCTCACTGAGGCGTGTCACTCCCAGTGCCTGTGGCATGGGAAAGAGCTCTTTGAGCAGGACAAGCCTGGGAAGAGCAGAGGAGTGGGAGGGAGGAGGCAGGGAGGGAGCTGGTTCTTCTTGAACAGATCCTGGATGAAACTTTCTGTCTATCCCAACTTAGCACTGGCAGCGATTCTCAGCTCAAACCTTATTGGACTGTTTCTCTTCTTCTCTCTCTCTCTCACCATCATTCAATTTCTCTCTCCCCTCCCTCCCACTCCCTCTTCTCTCCATTCCTACTTTTTCTCTCTCCTCTTTTCCATTATTTCTCCTCTTTCTCTCCTTCTCTCTTTCTCTCTCCCCATTCACCACCTTTCACTTTCTTTCTTCCCCGCTCTCCTCTCCCTCTGCCTCTCACAAGGAGCACTTGTTATTTTTACGTACAAGGCCCTTTAATTAAGTTTGACATAAGTGAAAGGATTAAATATGCGGTTTGGGAGGGGAGAATGAGGCTCTGTTACAATCTCAAGGCCAGCTGTAAAATGGAGCCAGATTGCGACACTTAGAACAGGAAAGTTTGGGAAGGCAGCCGAGACTGGGCTGGCCTGAGCTCCATCTGTGAAGAGAAGGGGGCTGCCTGCAGGAGCAGACCAGACAAATGCTCCTCCATTAACCCCTTCACTTTCACCAGGAAGTTCTGAGATTGTTATACCTTGTTATCAAACACCAAAGTATGCAGATAGCTTCTTACCCATGTTAAATGTTTTACAAATTAATGCATTAGTGACATGGTAATGCTAAAACATAAGGATTAAGAGACCTTGATTTACTTCTTATATTACTTTAGTTGTTTGGTTTTGTAAAATGAAAATAAATAGGACTTAAAGACAACATTAAATGCTTTTAAGGTTAATTTGTCAATCTGTCTCTCAGTTTCTTACAGTGTTTAAAGAAATGGGTGTATTTTTTTTTTTTGGGGGGGGGGGGGGGGGGGGGGGGGGGGGGGCAGGACAGTGCTGTAACAGAAATAGAATATACCTGGCACAGGAAATACACAGCAAGGTAAAATAAGAAGAAGAGAAGAAGAAGAAGAAGAAGAAGAAGAAGAAGAAGAAGAAGAAGAAGAAGAAGAAGAAGAAGAATACTTTTTAGTAAATTTAGTAGTTTGTCACATCTAAATCATTATTAAAATTTTTTTTTTTTTTTTTTTAATAACACGTAACTATAAGGCCAGAATTCTCAATTATAAAGGATTCTTAAACTGACGTGAATAACCAGATATGATATATTAACACAGTATATGTTAATAAAAGTGCTCTCTTCATTCTTATCCTTATTAGCATTTTTTGAGGAGCCCTACCGCATACAAAACTGAATGATACAATTCATTGCCTTTGTAATATCCCTGATACTGGTTTGTAGTACAGTTTATTGCAGTAATGCTGAAATATGTTTTGGTAATAGTTTTAGTTTTTTTTGTTTGTTTGTTTGTTTGTTTTAATGAATTTTCTGCTTTATATTCATGAAGGACAATCTGAGAATGCACATCTGGTTAGCAGTGGTGTCATTACAATGGCAAATAACATCTGGAGAGGCTGCAACTATCACAGGATACATGATACAAGCTCCCCCTTCCAGTCATCACATACTGTGCTTTATTGATTGATTCCTCAGTAACACATTCCATACGGGATTGCCTTTTCATATTACTTAAAGGGTAAGAAGCTTTACCATTTTATAGTGTTAAGATTCATCCTGAGTGGGTCTTTTGCTCTGATATGGGATTTGAATCATGTTTCTCTGTTGTAGAATCCGCTTGGCATTCTCTGTGCCTGTAGAATCCTAGTTGCCGACTCATTTTGAGGATTTCCTTACTCCAAAGAAGTTGCATGATGCTGTGACCCTTCAACTCCACTGGCCCCACCTTGCAGTTAACATTAGTGGTTGAAAGGTCACTGGAATCATGACATTTTCAAAAGGCGCCAGCAACTAGGATTCCATGGGCCCGTTGCTTAGCTTAATTCTGATTAGAAAATTCAGACCTCAAAGCTGCTCAGAATTATTGTAAACATCATGAAATGGGAAAGAAAAAATAACATTTGATGCTACTTACCCTTCAATATTTTACAAATAATTCCAAGAAAATCTAAGGTATCACTTTATGATAATCAAAGCACTCCAGTAATTACTTTAACAAAGCACACCAGGATATTGTGCTGGATGCTGGTAACATGGCCTGCTGTAGCCTGGGACAAAGGAAGGATTCTGAGTGGAAGGAAACAGCTGGGAAGATTACATTTGACATAGCAGGCTATCTTATAAAAATGGCATTGACCGACTAACAAACTGGTCTCCACAGAGCACTGTCCTGCCAGTGTGAATTGGAAGCATAATAGCAGCTACAATGGTATGCACTATTGGGAGAATGGTAACCTTTTCATATTTTAGCATACCAATAGTGGCCCAATCAAAAACATTCAAAGAAAACAAATATAAAAAACTAATCTGTTTTTTTTTTTTTTTTGTATTTATTTATTTTTTTTACTATGGACGTGCTATTGTATTTAATCTGTTCAGAGCAGATTTTCTGTCGTGCTTCATAATTATTTTGAAAATAAAAATGTAATAACTGAGATTATACAACTACATTTACAGAAATTAGGGCAATCATGAGAGTTTTTGAAAAAAATCCCATTGGTGTAATCCCAGTGTATAAATGTAAGTAACCTTGGTAGAACAATTATCAGAACTTAAATATAGTACAAATATTACACACTGATGCAGTAGCACAGTGGCCCTGACAAGGTACCTTGGTACTGCAATGAAGTAACAGTGTATGTTAGTTCATATTATTGTGATACCGCTGGTATGTAAAGAATTGTGGTACTATTCTACCACTTACTAATACCCTAACTATTGCACTATGCATGTAACCATTGCATAGCCATTTTAGTTTTGCATCAGGATTGACATTGGAGATCATTACTGGAGATCAGAAAACTGTTTTTGATCATTGGATGAGCCCTTGATATCAGTTGCTGTGTATTACCATATCAGGACCACAGTGAAACGGTGTTCCAAATCTACTGTTCTGCTATTGCTTAAGGTTCTGAAAGGGTTTCTCATGGATAATGCAATGGTATTGTCATGATGTCAATGATGGCTAGCTGGAATCAGAGAGCTGTTCGTCAGCATCACCCCCTTATTGCAGAGAGCCAGGCAGCTTTCTGATTAACTCAGGTGATCCCAAGGGTGTTCAAGTTCCACATCTCACACTGACAACTTCCCTCTAGGACTCTATTATCAACCTGCACTCCATGACCTCCCTTCACCCCAGACACGGAGTGATCCAGCTGGTCATCACAGAGAGAGAGAGAGAGAGAGAGAGAGAGAGAGAGAGAGAGAGAGAGAGAGAGAGAGAGAGAGAGAGGCCATCCTCCCACCCAGTCCTTCACTCCTTCATTTTTGTTCTTCAAACTAGCTAACATACAAACATATTAAAGGAATACTTTTCCTAATATTTCTTTTCTGAACTGTTTAATGTCCTATTGTGCAGTCTCTGTATGATCATTTGCTATTGTTTCTGCTTTGATCCTTATTTGCCTTTCTTACCAACTATTCCACCAATTGCTTCTATAAAAACATCTCAAGGTAGGTTGTGGGAAAGTGTGGTGGGGAAGAATGTCAGTATTACACAGGCTCTAGATCAATGGGCTTCAATTTGCTAGTGCAACGCTAATTTGCTTCCCCGCCTCTTTTCAGCCTTGAGGAGTCCTTTCAGAAGCAATTTGGCTGGAAGCATTGCAAATAATGATCTAAGCAAAAACTACAGTGGAGCATCCTACAGAACACACATAGGATTTTTAACAGATACAATATTAAATATCAGGAATATGTAGAAGATATAAAGTATTCCTGTAATGTGTTAGTGCACTCAGGAGACTGAAAAATATGATGACCTCCACAAGAAAAAGGAATGAAAAATTGGGTGGCCTCTCTCCAACTCTGTCCAGCTTCCATGTATTGTTTGTTCCAGTTCATGGTTAGTTAATCTACAGTCAATGATTCATTAACTAAATAGGTATACAGTATATGACATGGCTTTATAATCAATGCGTGACAGAATCATCATATTTTGCTACAGAATCAATGCTAACCGTTATGCTTACAGGTAGCTAACCATGTTTTGAAGAACAAAAAAGTGAAAGTTGAGAAAGATCAGCAAAGTATGAAATAGGGGAACTGTCAAGGGGTAAAACGTTGACGGAGTTCAAAATCAGGGGCTAATACCATTTGGAAACTAGTTCTTACTAGGTAATAAACATAAAAGTGCCCCTGAAAACAAAGTGGATTCATGTTAAGAGTATCCCACTTTATTTAAAAGATCTTCAATTTTTGTAAAAATCACATGTGTTGTTATTATTCGAAGTTCCAATGTTGGATAGTTGTCTTCGGTTTGTAAGAAGTGAGAAAAAGGGTCTATTAACATAAAGAATGTAAGAACACAGTATGCACAAGGGAGAGTTGTTATAAGAGTTTTAAAAGTGCTGAAAAACAACTTTCAACATTTAATTGCAAAACTTTCAAATACTCAGACTGGAAAATATACAATGACTTTATTTATTTGTTTTAATCCAGTATTTTAATGTTCTACAGCTTGGGGCCACAAAACTACTGGCATTTCTCACTACTGCCCCTTTCTCATTTACATTTGTCGACATGTGTAAACGCATACTCTCTCTCCACACACACACACACACACACACACACACACACACACACACACACACACACACACACACACACACACACACACACACACAGAGTCACAAATCCTTATCCACAAGCCCACAAGTCAATGAATGTGGTTAGCAGCCAAAGAGGCTGATAGATATTTTATTTTGCCAGATGAATTAACCCTAGGGGAGCTGGAGAGTAAATAATACTAATTTGTAAAAGTATTGATCACTGCCAGGTCCCTTTAACTTCATGGGCTGGTGAGGGACTCAACTGAACAAACAGATGGTGTTAAATTGACAACGTTTTTTATTTAAAAGCAACAGATTTTTCCTTGCTGCCGGAGCCCATTTCCTCTTCAGTAAGTCAAGAGAAAAAGAACATCTTTTCACCTTGGGGGATTGCACCCATTGGGAATTGATTTCAAAGAGAGAGACCTGAGCTAAAACCCAACAACCTTATTCAGACAGGGGCTGCATTTTAACTCAGTCTGATAGGGGCTGCATTTGAACTTGGGTCCCTCAGAGAAAAACAGAATGAAACGATCTTAATAAAGGCCACACCTCCTCCCTCCCAATACATCAACTCTAACCACTAAGCCACACTACTTACCTCCCAGTTCTCTCACTCTAACCACTAGGCCACATTGTCTCTCATCCAGTTCCTCAGCTCTAACCACTAAATCACGTAACTTACCTCAGATTCTCTCAACTGCTCCTATTTGGCTACCCAGCAACACAAACACAATCAGTAAATGTTTCCAAGGTCTCTGCCCTGTGCAGCATAGTAAATCCAGCTGATGTATTCCAGATTACTGACCTGTAGCGAGTGGGGTGAGGAAGGTCAGACTGTCCAGAGAGGTCTGGGGCTACAGGGCAGTGTACGAGGAACATGGTTATCTGATAATGAAGTGGTCACTATTGCCTTTCTGTCACATAGTAATTAGAGGGGGAGATATGCAGCTGCAGATAGGGATGGGTGAAGAGAAGGTAAGTGATAAATCTATTAAACTGCTTCACTTTAGTGATAAATATACAAGGAGAGATAGGTAGATAGCCACAGTACAATGCACTTAACTTAACAATTTTAACTTTACCAATTTTTACAAGGCGCTCTATCATATTTGCCTGTGGTTGACCTTGCTTTCATAATCTTTTTTATAGGGGCACGCAGAAGAAAATATTTCTATAGTACATAATAAACCATGTATAAGAAATCAGTCTGTTAATGATTTGTCAACATACCAGAACATCTTATCTTATGTACAGATGGCATCCCATACTTCGCAGTGCTCTTGGCCAAACTGCATAAGATGCTCATTTCTGTGTAAATGGGCTACCCCTTGCGTGTCTGGTTCATTTGTTATGCCAATGGCATTTCTGACATGTATTATTTTGTTACATCTGCATCTCCCTGATGCAAGTCATTTTTAGTCACAATGCTCAAGACCTTAGATCTAACCAGCTTTGATAGGGGGTTAACGGAGGATTGGCATCTAATGTGAAACAAGTTAAATAAAATGTAAAAATGCCCTGTGATTGTTTCTTGGGTACGATGGCAAAGTATGATGAACAGCAAATTAACCATAGTAAAGAACAGTGAATACAGTATACAGTAAGCATGGGCAAAACATACTTAACTGGAAATTACTGTGAAAATGCATTGTGGTAAAGCTTTACAAGAAGGTTTTGTGATGGGAAAGTCTGCAGTGTGATCTGCTCTCTTAGCCCCAGTCCCGGCTGTGCTGGGACAGTGCTCCTGACTCCACTGCCATTCTCCCAGCTGGGGGAAAGGGCTGGGAACAGGGCCTCTGCCAGCACTGCCAAGGCGCTGCTTCCTGTGCTCTCGGAGAGTGAATGAAGGCCTGTCAGCAGGGCAGGTTGGTGTGTGGTTGAAACAGGCACAGTAGTCATCCACAGTGAAGAGGAAAACATTTTAGATTTGCCTTGCTTTTTAAGGATATTTGCAAAGGTGTTTTGGGTTATGATACGTTCTCCAATATTGAGGTTTGTTTGCCTAGTCTCTAACTAGCTTTCAGATCAATTCAGCTGTTGAATGCCATGTGCCAAGATATTGTTTATGTGCTTTTCTTCATTCCAGAATATCTAGTGTCACTGTGGCCTTTCAACTAAGTTTACTTATACCATATTGTACTATACTATACTATACTATACTATATATATATATATATATATATATATATATATATATATATATATATATATATATATATATATATATATATATATATACTATGAAACAAGAAGATACATACCAGCCCCACATGACATTCTAGAATGAGGAAATCAACGACAAAGGTAACAACCACAAGCAGCACTGAATGTATCTGAAATATAGACAGCTAAAGGGGGAAATTATTCAAACTCTATATTGGAGAACTCAAAAGAATTCAGAACCATTTAGAATGATTGCAAACACCTTACACACAGACTTTTACAGCTATTTACAGTATATATTTTTGGGATAAGCCTTATTGAAGTAGTAGCTGAAATGACAGCAACAAAGTCTCAAATTGCTACAATCATTACTTTTAAACACTAAAGTAAAAATTGCACGCACACACCACACTGAGCAAAAATATCCATCTCTGTACCTTTTGCAGGCAGATTCCATCTTTGAGTAATTGAATGTTGAACATTCTTTCTTGAAGTCATTCAGCAGCTAACTCTAGTCACTTGTGGCTCCTTTTTGTTCCCTTATAGCTGTTGAAAAGAAGGTCTATAGAAGGAATCAAGCCCCACAATCACCTACCCCCTCCTTTCATTTCCCTGTCTGCTAAATAAGCCATTTGGTTAAGTGCAATTGACTTTTATCTCCGATCCGCTACAAGGCTGCTACCGGCGATACAGATTTCCTCCTTGGCTTCTCTCTCACTCTCTCCCTCTGTTTTCTCTGCATCTTGTCATTTACACCACATTTCTATTGGCAGCTAGGCCCGCCCTGATCAATAGCCAGTGCTGAGGAATGGCCTGGAGCCCTGCTCACAGCTGCCGGCCCCGGTATTGATGCTGTATGTACCCTGTGCTCCTCCTGTTGCCTGGCAGACAGACAAACAGACAGACTGACAGACAGACAGGCAGGCAAGGAACAAAAACCAGCACAAGACTTGAGTCCCAATTTTCAGACTGAGCTGAGGACAAAACATATAAATGAATACTATAGTATTCTAGTGTTGTGGCCAAATCACTGTGGTTCATTACTGTATACTATGCAATGCAATAGGATTCTATAGTAAACTGTTATGTTTTTGCTACAGCTTTTGTATTACTTTTTCGTATAGGTATATTTTTTTATAGAAATGCACTCAGACCGTATCAGCAATATAAATCAAATGAATTTGCTGTGTATTTCGAATTAGTAACTTTCTTATTGAGCTGAGCTTGAGGCAGAGAGAACCTCCCCCTTAATTGAGCTCACTGTGGGAGGCGTCGCCTGGCTTCCTAAGACCTGCCCAGCCCTGTACCCATGCCAAGGTGTCTGTGCTATTTGTTTTTGTTTCAGTTTTAAGTGCTGCTCCCCAGAGCTCCACATCAACCAGTTAATAAGTGCTCGGGGGAGCAATTAAACCCATGTTTTAACTCTCTTCTAACCACAGAGGTAAAAGTAATCATTAAAATGTTGCCAAATAAAAGGGTACCACTGGGACTGTGTGAAAATTACAGACAGGATCTTATTCAATCCTTTATTCAGTATCTATTGAAGTAGTATACTTCAGGCCCTCATATGAATGCGATATAACTGGTGCAAAAAATACTAGAATCATGAAGTTCATGAAGTTTGCTTTTGTTCTTGTTCTCCTAGGTTCTCTGTCCCTGGAAATAGATCTAGCATCCATATGACCAGGAAGAGAGGCACTTACACTACAATCCTAATGACTCACCCGGAACTGTCTGCCATGGGAATTTTTGGAATGCAGGGAATATAACAAACGACACACTGGAATAAATCTATCGGCAAGGTGATGGCAGTGAGACACTATTCAAAACCTCTTTTTTATCTTAAAAAAAAAGATTAAACAAAGCACTGGAAGCATAAGGTCAACCCTTTGTCTAGACCCACCTACCGTTGCGTCTCTAACCTGCTGAGCTCCAACCTTTCAGTCGTCGCTTCAAAAAAGACACTTTAAAGGGAAGGACGGACAGAAGGCCCTTTCTGCTCAGAGGCCAGCTTCACAAGACCCCCATCAGGTAGGGAGGGCACTGCCTGCCTGTGAAGTTCTTCCATAACCCCCTGCTAGACCCTCCTGTCAAAGGGTAACTCCTCTACAATCAAGCAATAAAACATAGGTGCGCCAAGCAGTAAACACACTGCAACTCTAATTCTCAATATCCAAAGTTTTTGGTAATTAGCAATATAGTAAACAGAGTTCCCGGTACTATTTTACCAGCACACCTGAAATTTGCTTTTTGCATAGCTAGATAGCTTTAAAGCAATTTTTCTTTAAACCCTGGTTTATATATGCCTTGTTTTTAGTTTTTTCTTTAATATCAGTCACTTTTTAATGAAACATTGGTACTTAGTTTTACTAAATTGAATTAGAATGTATGAAGCGATGAAATCTCTTGCATCATTTTCTTTAAAGATTGATGATGGGTCTGTGGTTTGCATTCACCCAAACAACTATATAGCACTATATCATGGAATAAGAATAGCAAAGTCAGCAAAGCATACTAAAACCATAAGTTACGCTAGTAAAGCACAGTAAATGCATAGTATTACCTGGTGAAAAAGATGGGAAACTGCAAACTTATTAAGCAGAATTACCATGCTAAACCTTTATAAGGATAGTTATTTGAGGTACAGGGATTAGAAAGGACTGTTTTGACTCATTATTAAATTATGGTGTTGGGTAATGTCGGTGTTGGAGAGCTGAGAGAGGAGAGTCTTGTTCTCATTATGTAGATGTAAGGAGGTGGCAGTGCTAGAGAGCTGGGAGTGGAGTGGTTTGTGATCATTATAAAAGGGCAGAAAGATTTTCTCTTTCTTCCATAAAATGAAGAAAATGTGCTGCGTCTCTAGCTACCGAGCTGTGGTCCATTTGCTGGCCCCTAAATACGATTTAGATTTAAAGTAATTAGTGTCTATAAAATTAGTCACATAGAAAACATGCATGACAAAGAATCAGGGTCTCTCTGCTGCACTCTCTACTCCTGAAGGTCTTTTGTCTGAAAAGTTCATAGTAATTTTGTGGAAAATTAGGTCACTGTAAATTACAAAGACACTGCAGGGAACCATCATTTGTAAAAAACAGCTTTTATATTTTATTTGGTGTGTGTGTGTGTGTGTGTGTGTGTGTGTGTGTGTGTGTGTGTGTGTGTGTGTGTGTGTGTGTGTGTGTGTCTGTGTGTGTGTTTTAAGGGCTGTATGTTAAAAGAAAACACTTCAAAGTTTTTTATGGAAAAATATCCATAAAATTGAATTAGTTAAGAATGTGAGTTTATTTCTAAAAAGCACATTACAGACCTTAAGGGTACAATATTTTCGAAAGGGACAAAGACAAAGTCAGAGAAGTCAACATAAGTATTGAAAATGCCGCAGAACAATGATGGAACATATCATTAAAATGACTGCATTACCGTAAGGAACCACAATTAGCAATGGATCCACAGTACTACTGATTTGGTACCATTGTATTTACCATACAGTGTGCTTTGATTCATATTATTGGGATAGCATTTGTATGTCAAAATATGAAAAAAAAAGTTAACATTGTGGTACCACTAGGCTAAAGGCAGCCTCATATCATTGTAGCTGCACCTGTGCTACCATTGCCTCTTCATACAGAGTCATTGCATTGCCATTGAACATCATTTGGCAAGTGATGTGCTGCAATGATCAATCCAATCAAACAGTACAATGAAAGCAAGTATTTTGGGTCAAGGTGAATAGGGCTTGTGAGAGTGTGGCAGTTACAATTAAAGCATTTAAAATAGCAGTAAACTTACAGAGTGGTATATATGAAATGGCTCTTTTGTACTGAGCTACACTTGAACCAGCTGTGTGATAATTCACACCCTGGTTTTGTCATCTGTTTTTTTTTTTTTTGTAGCTAGTAAAGAATAACATGTACTGATAGCTTCTTTCAACTATTTAGATACCCCATTCTATTATAAGAGTTCAGAAGAATCAAGGTAGATACACTGAAAACAAGATAATGATAGAAAATACCAACAATTGGTTATTGAAAAGGAGAGTCAAAGTGTGACACTTCTGAAAGTTTCAGTTCTTGTGAAATGACCCACTTTTTCTATTGTTCTTGTGTTTTCACTGCTCTATTTCCTGGTGCGACATCTCTCGGAAAGTGCAGAGTTAAAATAGCCCTCACCAAGAAAAATCTTATACAGGTTTACAGCAATGTGCATATCTTTCATAATGGAAAACGGGAGACCTGTGAAGTAGTAGTGATACACCATATTAACTTAGATATACTGGAATTCTTTTGTTATGTTTGTGTCTTACAGCGCTGTTGCAGTTTAGGCAGTATTGTGGAGTTCTAGGCAGGGTGCTGGTGAGCTGAGGAACTCACCCAGCTCTGGGAAGTTCTACAGGGTAGTGTCTGTGTGGTTCTGTATTGTGGCAAAGCACACAGCACCCCAGATTACAGCCAGCCAAAGGTTTGCTTACTTGGGGGGGGGGGGGGGGGGGGGGGGGGGGGGGGGGGGGGGGGGGGGGGGGGGGGGGGGGGGGGGGGCGGGCACAATACACTGGCAGGCATTGAAACTGTCCCCTGTGGTGTTAATGTAGTGCAAAAGTAAACACCTCCCCATGCTAATTACCCTAACGAGCTCACACCTAGCTGTGTAATGGACTCACTAATAGCTTCTTTTATAGGACTGTGGGTCCCCAGGCACACACCTCCCACCATTCAAGCAGTCCAGCCTACTCAGGGTATGGGGGGAGTAATAGTATGCTCTCCTCTTCACATTCAGGATCTTGGATTCAGGCTTGAATGGTGGAGGGAGCAGGTCCAGGTTACACTTAAACAAACACACGTCCTCAGATTAGACACTGGGGTTTAGTTAATTGAATAGAAATGGTGTCTTTGTTGTGAAAATCTAACGGGGTGGATACATCTCTTTAGTGTGTTCCTGGGGTAGCTGTTTCACTCTGACCTGTCCCCTTGTGCCTTAGAGGTTATTTTGTTCCTTGCTGTGCCAACACGTCGTTTCATGTGATGGTTTTAAATTACTTTCTGTTCAGAACATATGTAACTCAACATTTTTGCAACTGGGTCTTTAATTTACCTTTATTCTCTAATTTTGAGTGGTTCTGAGTTGCTCCAATATTAAGATGTAGGGCTGGATTTTCAATTGTAGACAAATGGCCCATGTAATACACTTACTATGGACAGGGCCTTTTGCCTATTGCTTGTCTATAGAGAAAAACACAGGCAATAATTATTTTTCTATAATTGTCTAGTTTTGAGCCTTCTTGGAGAATCCTTGTTGTTTGGTTATTATCTGTGCTTCCTATATTCCAGAAATAGTGTTTCAGCTCTGTTCCCACTGTTTCTTTACAATACAGCAGATGGGGCCAAAAGAGTTGAAGGTCATCCTGTCTAATGCAGATTTAATGATTTATCATGATGTTTGAAGCTAATGGATGAATTATTCAGACAGTTATACTAAGTTTCAAAATCCACAGTGTCAACTGTGTAAAAAAATCAAAGAAGCTGTAGCCATTTTAATACTAACACACCTACAATGTCCTGGTAAATAGCTGGACACACAATAAGCTCAATGTGTTATTTATCAAAGGTTTAGGTATGGCGTCATATTTTTTTCTTGTATTAATTGCTTACTTTATTTAAATGCTTCAGATGTACTATTTTTTTAGTTAAAAAATGCTTAGCTTTACTACAAAAATATATAACTAGAAAATATAAAACTATAACTATTAAAACATAGTGTAAGGGTCTGAAAATATTCTCGAACGTGTCGTTTGTAACCTTCCTCTGCTGCAAGTTGTAGGGAGAGGACATGTGTCCCAACAGCTAACATTTTGGGATTGTAAACGGCAAACGCTTCAACAATGTGAAAAAAAAAGCATTAAATAGACATTAAGGTATGGCTAAACTCAAAATAAACGCGGGACACTTGTATAGTACATGTTTCGAGAAGAAATGTAAGTAAATCACTATTGCATCTTATGGGCTACATTACGCCCAAACTAAAAGACGAGAAGGTGTGATATTAAAATATAACATAACAGTTTCTTAATTCATTACGATATTTGTTTCACCAAACTAAGTTTTTTTTTTCTCCCCCACATCTATAAAAAAAAAATGACATTAGGGACAAGTAGAAGAAATTTAATTGAGTAAAAACCTTAGAATCAATATTATATAGTCGTTGGTTTCAGCTTTCACCCGTGACTGTGAACTTGGAATAGTGTTGCCCATATTGTGGACGCTCTATCTGTCAAAGAAGAATCACTGCTTGTTGTGAATGATTGTGTTTGTTTATTTATTTATTTATTTATTTATTTATTTATTTATTTATTTATTTAAAAACAACGCATAGAATATATATATATATATATATATATATATATATATATATATATATATATATATATATATATATATATTATATATATATTATATATATATATATATATCAAGTAAAATTTGAGTTCTCTATTACGGGTGCTTTGCTTTGTTGAACCACGACCTTTCGAAAGGGTGTAGATATTCACAGCTTTAACTCGTTATTTAGGTCTATTTCAATAAAATCTGAATCTCATTTCTATATTATTCAAATACGATATCATTATTTCGATCAGCTATCACCTGTTTCTATATTCCAGTCGAATCGTAGTTGGTGTCGTGTTTAATCAGACAGGCAGGCTAGCAAATTTTACCTACAGGTCTGAAAATACGTACCTGAATCACATGAACACATGAAATGTATTTTGAATGGTCTTGGAAATCACATTTGCTCAATCAATTTCCATACACGAGACCGAAACTATAGAGTGACCTACATCCCATTTTCTATCTAATTTATGTTGTATATGTGACAGCATTTTATATGTTCCCATGTAATGTACACGTTTGGAACTTGCTTCATAAACACCGCATTGCAATAAAGTGTTATTTGATATGTCTAAATTAATATTTAACTAAATAAGTATTAAATATGTTAGAACACATGCGACACATTTAAAGAACAATATATAATAAGTCTAATTGTTAAGGGAAATTGTGTTAGGAGGCAAACCAGACAGGAAAATCAACATCTGCCGAAACAGCAACAAAAAACATTACACTAACAAAGCTAGCTTGCTGATAAGTAACGTTTTCCTCAAAGAGGATGACAAGGACTGGAAATTGCAAATAAAATAAATGAAGCTAGCGGGTCATAATGTGATCGAACAAAATAAAAGTGCACAAGTTGTAGCATCTTGGCTCCACCGACCCACCCTCCCACAAAAAAACAAAAAACAAAGACAAAACAAAACAAAACAAAAAAACACCGCACCCTGCACGATACTCTAAGCAGAGCAAGAGAGGGAATTCGGAATATTGTGAACATGTGTCACATATTCTCCCTCTTCAAGCTGTCATTATAATTTCTTGATCAGAAACCAAAACGCACACTCTTCCGATGCCCTCTGTCGCTGTAATTGTCTCAGCCTAGGTCTTAAACACACAGCATAAATTACAGCAGCCTTTTTGTTTTGTTTTGTTTTGGGGTTTTTTTGTTTGTTTGTTTGTTTGTTTTGCAATGTTCAATAAGGGAAATGATTGGCATTTATACGCCAGCTAAACTGATGTTGGTGTAAGCAACGTTACAGAAACGCTACTTATTCTGCTCCCGAGGTCGTACTAGACTGATAAACATTGCCTTGGGATACAGAAACAAACGCCAGTTTCGAGTTTTGAAGAAATCAACAACAGTCTAAAACAGTTTCATGTGGGCTACTTGAACTTTGTATATATAATTAATAAGGGTTTCGTTTTGGGGTTTGACCTTTGTGAATAAGATTGTGTGGGATAATTCGTCGGCAGTAGGAAATGTCAGTGAAACGATTTGAAAACACAGGGTTCAATTAACCCCCACTATCCGCAGGAGATGGACTCTTTTCAGTGCACATTCGCCTGGTTAGACGGGAGTGCTGCGCGATCAGAACCGCCTGAGTGCGCAGGTGACTCGCAGACCGCCGCTTCAGACAGCATCAGAAATTAATGTGCCTGGTGTGGCTTTCACGGGCAGTCCGCATGGGTAAAACCCTGTATCCTCTCGTGCATTATTTATAGCATATTCATAAATATTAAGGATTATGTTGTAGATAGATAGATACATACAAAGATAGAAGCATGCGGTACACTATGATGTTTATAAATAAGTAATGTGTAAAGCATGAATTACACTTGTATTCATTTCAGTTAGTAGTTTACCAATCCCTGATTGAACCCTAAATAGTCTACACGGTCTATATATCGATTAACCAGTTATAAAGTGTTTAATGTTTTACTTAAATTATAAACCACTTTCTGGTTTTTCATACAATATTTCCTTTTGTGATATATATATATATATATATATATATATATACTATATTAATATATATATATATATATCGGATGGAAAATTAATTTTTTATTTCGTTTATTTACTAAATCTATCTACATCTATCCATCGATGTATCTATCTATCCTTTGTAGGTAATCTTCAATATTTTTCTGAAGTAGAAGCTAGAACTCATCAGGCTTGAGTTAGCCAAGTGTTGTCCATAAAGAATCTAGTTGGTTTTGGATTAGTGTTGGTGACACTAGCCCCGGACAGCATTTTTAACTGATATTTACAGGCAGCTACACAGAGCACATTGGATTTTGCTGTTCTGGGGTTGGATGGTTGATTGACGATGTGTGACATATGATCGAGAAAAATGTTTTTGTTGTGGGTACTGAGAAAAGCAACACATATACTTTGTGTGTGTGTGTGTGTGTGTGTGTGTGTGTGTGTGTGTGTGTGTGTGTGTGTGTGTGTGTGTGTGTGTGTGTATATATATATATATATATATATATATATATATATATATATATATATATAGTCTTTAAAAATAATGACTGTAAAACGTAACTTTTTAAAATAAATTTATTAAAGAATATACGACTTTATGATAGATTGGACCGAGAAATGGCTGTTAACTTATCGCATGGGATACACCGAACAGTTAAAAAAATCACAACAAAAAACAGGTGTATAGTATTCCATTATCTTCAGATTGTTCTGTGATTGTGTTCGTGTCTGTGTTTCGTGTGTGTGTGTGTGTGTGTGTGTGTAGATAAGGCATGCTAAGTAGTATCGTGTTATATAATTCTACATCAATCATTGTAGCATGTATAAAGCACTATTGTGTGGCATTATAAAAGCAGGTGAGATCTTTAACATGGAAAAAGGTTATAATTTTACCACTTTTTCGAAAATATTTTGAAACGATCGAATAAAACTGGTTTTAGCATTTCAAAACCTACATTTAAATAGAATTGTTACTGTATGGAACTGTACAGTACTTTCTGTAAACATTCGAAAGAATTTGAACTCAAACCAAAACAGCATACACGACGTTCCTCCTCTCGTAGCCTATACACAACGCTTATTTGTAATATTTTTTTAAAATAAGTTTTGTTATTGTATTTTATTGTAACAACAATGACGTTATCTAGATGCAGATGAAAAAAAAAAAAAACATATGTTCGCCATTTCCTCCCAAATTAAACATTAAAAGGTAAAATGCAATAAAATATTCTTCAAGGGAAAGGGTTAAGAGGACAGCCACAGCTGTAGAGTCACATCTGTTTCTAACATTAAGGTTTAGTTTTGAAATGTTTAATAAATCAAAATTCACAAACAATTCTGATCTTTTTTTTTTTTTTAAAGGCTTATTTCGGTAAACATTTACTTTCAATTCATAGTTTAAATATCCACAAGTCGATTTTTTTTATAATGTATTTCGGTTTTTTTTGTCTGTTTGTTTGTTTGTTTACAAATATGTGAGCAGAGAACGCATTTAATGAATCTACATCTGATAAAAGTTCGATGAAATAGACAAATCGTACCAAGAAAAGGCTGAGGATTTATTTATGTATTTATTTATTTATTTATTTTAATAGCCTATGCCTTCATTACAGCACCTGGTTTAACTTTTACAACGGCTCCCTTGAAGATTAAAAATGTTATTGCCATCACCTGATTTTTAGTTAAAGTTAAGCCGAACTTCTAACTTATTTATCTATCATAGTTTTAAATGTTGTATTTATTTATTTATTTATTGCGGTTGGTTAGAAGCAATTTATTTATAAAGTATACTTTGGATAGAATTACCATTCATCCGGGGTTACTGAATTGCACTGCATTTACAGGAAAGCACTGAATCAAAACTATAAATATACAGACAGATTTGATGGCTTGAAATCAGCGAATCCATATGCAGTTTGTTTCAAAACATACATGATACCTTAAATGTTCTCTAACACAATTTGTGATGACTTTTATTAGTATTTTATATTATGAATTAACAAATATATTATAGCAATTGCATTTAAATAAAATATAACTAGGAATCAATATCTCGGTATAGTAAGTTATTTTATATTTGTTTTAGTGTGTTTTGTTTATCCAAACAACGAGCAGGGGATAACAACGTTTATTATTATTATTATTATTATTATTATTATTATTATTATTATTATTATTAGTTTTCATCCATTTACTATTCTGAACAGTATACCACCTGTGTAACTGTCTAAAGGTCCGGGCTCAGACAAAAAGCGCATCTTAATCAAAGTTGTGAACAATAAGAATATATTCTAATTTAAGTAGTGTAATAAAACTCATATTTATAATAATATTACTATTATTGTTACTAGAATTAAACATGACAATAATACTACTGCATAAAATATTAGAATATATGCGCCAGTTTACATACATGAATAAAATATTGATAGACAGACAGACTGACTGACTGACTGACTGACTGACTGACTGACTGACAGACAGACAGACAGACAGACAGATAATTTAATGTAGAAAGAATAATGATAATTGTGTAACGTCTAACTTAAACACCAATAATAATAATAATAATAATAATAATAATAATAATAATAATAATAATAATAACATGCAACTATTTATGGACAGAAAGGATCCGATTAGATTTACATAAATTATTTTAGTGGAAAATAGCTTTCCTTAAAATTGGTCTTTTTTCATGGTAACAATAAGAGGGACGACTTTGACAGAAATTGGATCTGCATTATACATCAGAAGCTAAAAGCGAGTTGGAGTTTTACAACATCAATTCAGATTCATTTTAATGTTATTGCAAAATATATAGATGCCGTTTAACGGGGTTCACAGCAGAAAAACATAATTTAGAAGAAAAAACCCCGTCAGCGAAGGAGATGATCAGATTAAATATGTATTATGTTCACTGGCTAAGCAAACACAAAGCGAGTCCAGATACAGGAAGCGGGGGTTAATAGTTCAGTATAAAATAGCCCCGACATCTAGATCATTAATCAATACTGATCCATTTATAATAACAGATTTTTGCAGGTATAAAAAGTAAAAAAGACACTACCATATTTAATTACACTTTGGCTACCACCCTTACCTGGAATATAGTCAAATACAATGGCACACAAACTAAGCTTGCATAATCTTTGTTTTACTTTCAATGCGCAATGTTTAATGTTAGACATGGGCAGCAAAAGCCTATTATTTTCGTGCATATGTATTTGCATGCATATACATTTCTTAGATTTCAAATGTAAATATTGATATGTTCATCTTTACACATATATTTTTCTTTTAACTATTTTTCAAGCAATTATTTTGAATGATACTTTGAACGTTTTGGTTATGGTACCAGATTAATATTGCATTTTGTGAAATACAAACAACAGCGAACATGCATTTACTGTAGGTTAGTATAAATATAAAGCTGTATAAATATCATTTTTTCTGTCTTAAATCTAAAGATTTTATGGAAACACTGACCTATTGTTATATTTTCCTTTAGAAAGCGTGCCCTCTATTAATTTTGCACACATACAATTTTACCTGCAGGCCTGTTAAGCACTGTCTCGTGCAGTCAGTTTCTATACAATGATATGTTTATGGATTCTCATGACTTTAGTGCATAGCGACAGGGATACCGTTTGGATTTTCTAAAAATCAGAATGTTAAAATTCCATCCCTCGATGTGCATACATGCAAATCAACCGCCGCTTGCCCACCCAGACTAGTGTAGTGGCATGTAAAACAGATGCAGCACATAAATGAGTTGTCAATGCTGGGCTTGGACAGCGGGCGAGAATTAAACGAAGGCAGGTTTAAATATTATTTTCTTGATCCCTTTGGCCAAAGTGAACATAAGAGGGCGCTGCCATTGCACCTGGTGGCTACATGGATGCAATATATTCTGTCCCACCATCTTCAACCACGCAGCCGGACAATAGCAGTGCTACGTTATCGCAATGCAATTATATATACTTTAATAGTTTGGGGGGGAGGGTCCATTTAGCAATTCAGATACTTCATTTACCTGAGGTGAATATATATCGGCCAATTCTAGATTGTATTATCAAATGCAAAAAATATGCATGCCAACAACGAAAAACTCCACCTGTTCGTCTAAAATAGATAGATAGATAGATAGATAGATAGATAGATAGATAGATAGATAGATAGATAATGTGCGTTTAAACTATGTTATCCCGCCTTTATTCTAGGCACATTATGTGGTACATTTTGTTTTCCCAAGAGATGAGGAAGTCAGTATGCGTGCCTAGTTTAAGTAGCAAATATTAATACAAAATATCCCTAAATCCTTAACATTTTAATAATCGTAATCGTTTTATTAAGTTGCGGGGCAATAGCCGTCTGGTTCTTTCATCTCAAAATTCTTGCACTCAACTCTCATTTCCGCGCAATGCAGGGCTTTGTGCATTATTGTTGTTTTATTATTTTTATTCTGGGATGGCACGCGCGGTACAGGCGCCGCAGATAAAAAAAAATAAAATAAAACTGGGCCTGCATAATATTACAGACCAAATAATAAAAGCAGACCCATTTCTTCGAGTCTCCTGGTTATTAAAGCCAGCAGCGGGTTGCATTCCTCCTGAAATTGAAAGGGACACACGGACAGAAAGGGTGCACATATGCCAACTTGAACAGCAAGCATCAATGCCATTACTTCATCAGCCTTAAATTAGTCTTATGCAAACCAATATCTGCTAAAGATGTAAACCGTTTCCAGACTACAACAACATACTACTACATTATTATTGTACTTCTTTTGTTTTCTTGAGGAATACTTTTAGAAAGGTTTCTGCACTCAGCTATCCGCAGCGTTAAATTCAAACCCTTTTACGTCATGGGTAGTTTCTATGGATAAACTTTATGCCGCCACTCTGTTTCATTTATCTCGGGTAGGCTCGGTACATTTTTTTCTCATTTAAACTTGAGTCACCACACAGTTTTGTGTCAAATGTCTGATTAGAACGACATCGTTTGTGTTTAACATACACTGTATTTGCCTTTTCGTTATCAAACACAGCAACAGCGCTGTAGAACTTGGGTGAAAAAAAGACCATTCATACGTCTATGCTGAATGTGCTAACGTTAAGATGTGCGTGTTTTATATGCATTTTCTTTTTTCTTTTTTTTCTGTGGGTTGTGCTACAAATATATTTGGGACATACCTTTGCGCGTGTAACTCACTGTAAAAACATTTGCGCTCAGTATCGATTTTAATGTTATCTTAGGCCTGCTGTTCGCTGCAGGTTTAATACAGGTACATGTGAATTGTAAGCGTCGATGCTATTCTTAAATTTGTATTTTTTATTTTTATTTTTTCGTTTTTACAAATGGTCATTGAGATCAGGCCTGCTTTGTCTGTTTTAAATCTTTAATAATTGTCAGGGCACGCATTGTTAGCGAAGATTCTCCTTTCTGTTTTTCTCGCCAGAGTTTCGGTATGCTAGAAGCAAAGGCAAAATTGAGCAGGCTATCCTGCCTACTGTCTCTCTCTCTCTCTTATCCTTCGTTTCCATCAAGAGTCGGTCTCAGAAGGAGCCATATTTTCTTATATTTTCCAGTGTCAGTTGTTAACTCGTCCGAGGAACGGCTCCTCTCTCTCTCTCTCTCTCTCTCATCTCCCTCCTCTCGTAGAGGGAGAGATTAAGTGAGAGAGCAGGAGAGAGAGGGGGTGAGATGGGGCTCTCTCGCTCCTCTCTCTCTCTCTCTCTCTCTCTCTCTCTCTCTCTCTCTCTCTCTCTCTCTCTCTCTCTCTCTCCACGCGCCCCACTCACACAGTCTCTTTATGATCTCAGTGCCCCTCTTACTCCACTTGCACTCTATTTTCTAGCCATTCATTTTTACAATCTCCTCTTCCCAGGAGATCAGACACATCGCAAATCCTGGAGATCCCCTGTCTGCTTTTCACAGCTCACTATAATGTGATCTCTGTCTCAAGCACAATTATTACACCCTATGGTTGTATACACGTGAATGTATACCTGCACACACATTCAGAGTAATGCATATATACACAGCATGCATACGCTACATGTGGTACATACATACACACATACAAACACATATTCAAACACACTGCTGTACCGTGTATACATACATACAGTATTCAATATTCTTACTTTGACAGTATTTGAAACTGCACTTAAGCCTAGTGCTGTGATGTATATTTATTTTAAGTATGGTGTTATTTATCTAACCCACTGGATTCTGTGGTTCTGTTGGGGTTTTTTTTTGTTTTTTTTTTTGTTTTGTTTTGTTTTTTGTTTGTTATAACAAATATACATTCAGGCCTAAAATGTATTCTAAGGTAATGATTTATACACGATAACGCTTTATTTACCAAACCTTATTTCCTTTCGTGTGCGTTGTGTTGTGTGGTATATAATCTAAACCAGATGCAGGCCTCTTAAAAAACGGCATTCAGTTTTTAGGAAAATATGTAAAGATGCTGTAAAATGCATATCCCAATGTATCCAATCTAAATTTTTAATTTGATTATTACCTATTACTATTATTTTGTCATGGAATAGACTGGAAACTTTAAAAAGCAATTTTTTCATGCAAAAAAATCAACCCTATTACAATTATCAGGGTGATATTACAAATAAATAATTGTAATATTATGAAAACATGCATGTAAAGTGTGTTGCCCACAAATTTAGTTTAGTAAACAGCCATTCTAGTTAATATTACCACTTGTGGGGTTATTGAAATTTTAAAAAGTGATACAATACGATGCAAAACCATGTCTTAAAATGAACACAGCAGTGGGTTTGATCATGGATGACACAGGTTGTTTTATGACAACTGTTTTTGTTTCCTTATTCAAACACATGAGCATTGTTTTGAACTTACTCTTGTATTGCGTTATTCACGCATTTGGATATATAATGCAATGTCCATTGAAGGTATTAAACACATTTAAATGGTCTGTATACTTTAAAATAGACATTTAATCAGTTGGAACATTTTTTACAACTCCGGATAAATTGATACAATTCCGTAACATATAAATCAAACAATACCCTCACTTTTACAAATGCATACTGTACAAAACTTACCACTTCTGATTTTACTTTTATTGTTGTAATGGTGGGTGGTGGGTGGGGGGGGGGGGGGGGGGGGGGGGGGGGGGGGGGGGGGGGGGGGGGGGCGTGTGTGTGTGGGGTGTGGTGTGGTGTGTGTGTGTGTGTGTGTGTGTGTGTGTGTTTGGGGGGGGTGTTGTGTGTGTGTGGGGGCGCAATAATAATGTCCTGCTTTTATAGTGTTTCTCGTGGATAGCGCTGCGGGCCATAACAAAAACTACAATGACAAAAAAAGAAATCGGTTGTAATGATTGTTTTTTTTTTCATCTAAAAGATACAAACGGGTTACTCGAATAAACATATTATGGGGGGGGGGGGGGGGGTGGGGGGGGGGGGGGGGGGGAGGGGGCGGGGGGGGGAGGGGGTGTAGGCGTGTGAGTGCAGCTCCTAAAAGATACAAAAGGGGGTCTATCGGGAGCTCAGTTAAACATATTGCTGTTGTTACTGTTTTTTCTTTAGCCCAACATTAATGAAAGTAAATAGTCCGAATCAGGGAGTATTTGTAATTGTTAAAAGGGAGATTCGTAACCCCAAACAAAAGCTAATCCGAGAGGAGAGTCGAGTGTGTCAAGAGAGGGGAATGAACACCACCACGTGGTGGGGTGGGGGTGGGGGGGGGGGGGGGGGGGGGGGGAGAAATTTTGTCCGTTTCTAAAGGGGATCAAAAATGGAATTATCAACATGGAATTATCATGACAAAGGGGACATTGGGACCCTCATAAAGGTTCACTCTCCAGCAATAATCTTTCTAGTTTCGGGACAATCTAGTTGTTTTTACATTTGAAAAATAAGTGGTGTTCAAAAACAAAAAGAAAAAAAAAAAGAAAAAACGTGATGTATCTCAAAGATCTTTACTACAGTTGTATCTATTGATCAAACGCCACCCGTGTGAACGCAAGCGCTTGAATGACACCGTTTATCGGGAAAATATATAAAATCTAAAAGGGGGAAAACAAAACCTTCCCTCTTTTATAAGATTTATTTTGCTGAACATATGTTATTTACACCTTTTTGCAATTAATTTAATGTAATTAGAATTAAGAAAATACTAATTCTAAATTAAGCATTTGCTGAATTTTAACTGTTCACAACTGTAACAGTTGTAAATCACATGCAATTTTAATTGTGTGCTGATTTAGTCCTGCATTGCATGAACCTAAACTGATGTGCAGTAAAGGGCTATTAAAGAGCAGGATAACAGCGTATTTTTTCTCACTTTTAAAAACTCCCCTGAACCCCTCTCTCTTGTAAATCTAATCTCTGCAGGTTACACAAACTCGAGGGTTATCTGACTGCAAATAACACTAAGCCTTGCCCTGCACCAAGTTGGTAAGGGATTTAGCTAACGCGTACTATAAATACACACCAGGAAGTTTGAGGCTTGCTTTTGTGTTGTTTTATCACAGCTTACACTGTCTGTTCTGTAAAATACATTCTCATCTGTGTTTATTTATTTATATCAGTAGTGAATGGTTGAACTTTCTATCTTCTTTATGCGAACCCGAATCCCACATGAAAGTTACTTCAAAGTCTGAAACCCCAAAAGGGGGAAAAAAAAGTTTGACTCCCAGCCTTTTTATTTCGAATCGGTTCAGACAATAACACGTTCTTGCATTTGCGAATGAAACTTTTTAAATTCATATCCATTATACACCATGTTTATGTCTCACACATCGCCATTCCTGTTTTCTACATCTCCGTATAACACACTGTCTTAATATATCTAAAGAAACATTATTATGTCCAGTATCTGCATCTACCCACTTACCCCTTATCTCGAAACTGTATGTTTAATATATATTATAATCCGAACAAAATATGAATGCATATACACCACGTTTTATGTATTTATTTATTTTAATAGTTTTATTTTTGTTCACCTTAAAACACACACACACACACATCTATCCTCTGGTATATGTAATGTGTATTTCTTATATTACCAACTAGAACGCAAAAAACCCCAAACAAACAAAAGTATATATTTCAAGCTGATTATACCATATAGTATTTTTTTTATTAAATAAAAATAAAAAGGTCGACTTGAATTCATTATGTAATCATTTTCGATCTTTATAATAAAAGAAAGCGAACTGAATGACAACAAAAGATTGCTAGCTGTTCAGTAGCATTTCACATACCCGTTAGCATTTAACTTTACTTTGGTGTCTGTGTTTTTGTACACCAAACTCCAAGCATTTCAGTTCCGCTATCCTAAATTCCCAATATTCAATTCCTGATCATGACTTCTCCCTTTTTCCTCCTCTCTATCTATCCATCCATCCATCCCTCCTTCCCTCCCTCCGTCCCTCTCTCTCTCTCTTTCTCCCTCCCTCCCTCCGTCCGTCCGTCCGTCCGTCCGTCCGTCTCTCTCTCTCTCTCTCTCTCTCTCTCTCTCTCTCTCTCTCTCTCTCTCTCTCTCTCTCCTTTGCTGAATCTTATTGATCCAGAAGGTGGCTAATTAGCCCTTCCCGTCGTGCCTGTGTAATGAAGCACATGCGCACTGAATTAATCACAGCCATTTTTTGCAGGAAACTAATTAGCAGGAATAAAGATCCAAAGAGTTTTTTTCTTTTCAATCATCAGATCTCACTTTCACCTCTTCCTCTCTCCCTCCAACACAAGACACATCGCCTGCTTTGCATCTAAATTATTTTTATATACCTCTTACAACTAGTGCTTCTTTTTTACATTCAAACAACAATGATCTTTCTTTTACCACCCTAAATGCAAACTGACCAAAAGGGACTGCCTTGATGGGATCTTTAGCCAAACCGTCTCAATACTGGATTAAAAAGCGAGGATCACAAAGCGCCAGCAAAAAATTGTAAGTTTCAACTTTGTTTTTTTCTCCTGTCTCCGATTATTATTATTATTTTGTGTTGAGTCTTACACTAACACGGCAGGTTTGTTCGCATGTACCCCATTTCCATTACATTGTACGAGTGTTGATTATTCTCTAAAACGGCAGAATGAATAGGCGATCGCAAGTTTTTTTTTTTTTTTTCAATGTAATTTGTTCATTTATGTTGTGTTTTATTCGTATCGTTACCTGTGTTTACATCTGGATACGTCCTGGTTCCTCTCAGGGCTTGGGAGAAAAACGGAGAAAGACATAGCGATTCCTTTTAAATATTGCAGGGGAAAAAAGAGATTTTGAAACAAAACGTGCATTTTTTTGTGGGTACAAAAAGTAAAAACAATGACAACAGAATACAGATTTAGAGGAAGATCGCGGAAGAAAGAGGTTGTGCTGAGCGGAGCGGGATCTGCTCATGCTCGTACCCAGGAAAGGAGCACATTATTCCAGCGTGCGGGTCTGTCTGTGTCCGGCGAAAGGGAAACGTCGTATGTTTCTCTACTTTAGCAAATCTGGCAGCCTTTCTGTACTCTTCTTTATTGTTCACCCCCATCTTCCCACGTTTGTACGGTCCTGGTTTCTGGAAGCTGAATTCACTTTCAAAGTCCTTTTTGTTTTTTAGTGGTGGATGTTTTTGTCCGCTGTGTTGTTTATTTGGAACAGTACTTTTTTTTCTCTCTCGCTCTCTTCAGTTTGTATTTATTTTTATTCCTTTTTGGATGTTGTGAAGGCTTGTTCATGTCGATTCTTGAAGATTCCCTGCCGGTCACATGTAAATCGATTGACGTGTGTGGTTTTTTTTTTCTTTTTTTTTTTTTTTTTTTTTTTTTTTTGTGGGGGGGTTTAAAACGGAGCCCGGGTCTCCTTCACTCCGGAGACCGGAGAGCGCAGAGCCGAGCACGGAGGGAGTGCGGGGAGCGGAAAAAAGGACAGTCGTGGGGAAAGGTCTAGGGAGAAATAACAGCTAACAGTCACACACTATGTGGGATTATATTTTTAAAAAAGGGGAAAAATATTTTTTCTTAAAAAATGGAACACTGGAATGAAATGTTGACTAAGAACGGAAGGAAGGATAGGTCAAATGACGAATGAAAAACAAATACTACTACTAATTGTAACATATTGTTTAAAATATCATACAAAGCGACGTTAATGGCGTAAAACATAATGAGGATAAATCGGGGAATTAATATTTTTTTCGGTGGGGTGCACAAAAAAAAAAAAAAAACCTACTATATGTAGCGTAAAAAATACAAAGCGAAAGTTTCCAAAAATGTAATTGAAGGGAGACTTGCGATAGTAACATAGGGATAGTGGGAAGTAGAGACAGACAGGCATGCGTGGTTTGAGAAAGAGAACGAGGTGTCTCTCAGAGATAAGGACTGGCAGACACTGGTGAAAGAGGAAGTAAATGCGCCCCCCCCCCCCCCCCCCCCATATAAACAAATAAACAAACAAACATACATACATACATACATACATGCACACATACATACGTACACACCTACCTACTGTACAATAGCAGAACAAGATAGGAGATAGAATTAGGAGAGATACAGCTCCAGACAGAGAAAGGGATGTGTTTTTTGGAGGCGGTAGAGATAGAGAGGGAGATGGCTGAGGGGAAGCAGTTTGCAAGTGGGGATTGGGATGTGTGCCTGGGCTTGGAGGAATGAGAGAAGGGGGGAGGCTTGGAGTCCAGGGGGTCAGACAGCAAGAAACAGGGGACCAGGGGTCATGGAGTGAGAGGGAGAGGAAGAAAGAAAGAGACAGAGCAGCCAGAGGGAAGAGAGAAGAGGAATCAAGGGGGTCGCTGCAAACATGCAGCAATGGGATTGAAGAAATAAGGGATCTGAGGGGTCAGGAATGGAGAGACATTACATCCTGGGGATGGATAGATAGATAGGTAGATAGACAGATAGATACAGAGGGATGGAGAGGAGAGGGGGGCGCAAGGTAGAAGGGGGTCAAATAACAAGGGGTTGCAAAGAAGAGGGATCATACGAGAGGTCAGAAAAACAAGGCGAGATTCCAGGACCTTCACAACTTGGCCTCACACAAAAGGGGCAAAGGGGGGGGGGGGGCGATCATCCATTCACATAGGCAGGCAGGCAGGCCAGCAGATTAATCCAAAAAAGAACCTAAACCGAAAGGAATCTTCTTCTTACAACACCCCAGTGTGGTCAATCCAATGGAGCTTTCTTCTGCTTCGTTGAGAGTGAAGTGCTTAATATTATTCACCAACTTGAGGGCAAGGAAAGAAGTCGTCATTTTTTTGAGAATAGGCAATTGGAGGGCTTTTTGTTTTAAGAGTGCCGGAGACTGGGTGGCTTTGTGTGTGTTTTTGTTTTTTTTTCTTTTGCTGGAAAGCAATATCAGCTGAAATCCTTTGGTCACCCTGTACTTTACAGTGTCTAAATAACTTTCAAAATACAGCAGCTGAGAAGAGACACAGAGCTGTTAATAATTACACAAAAAGGGATATAGCATCTAGTGTTACCCGTACCGCTGCAATTATTACTTCCGATTTCAGCTGTAAAAGAGACAGGGATCTGTTTATTAGGGCTGTTTGGTTCAGAGACTAGTAATGAGGTCACAATGGTATAATAATAAAAAAACAGAAGCATACTATCAATTGGAAGATTATTAGTAGTGCTATTGTTTGAGTTAAAATTGAACATCAATGTCAATTATTGCCATAATGGACAGTCTTTTCAGTTTTCTATGGGAAGTGCACTGTTAATTTATTTACATAACATTTAGAAAATGTAGTTTGACAAGTTGTTTTCAGCTTTTATGTGCATTTATATGTTAACATTTTTTTTTATTAGGTATTTTGTATTTTTTTTTTTTTTTTTTTTTTAACAATCTGGTCACCACATATGCACTTAGAAGCTGAGCAATAATAATAAAAAAAAAATCAAAGTCATTTTCAATGTTATGAAAATTAAAATGCATTATTATATTGATGAGTTAGTGATTTATTTTTTGATTATTCCGTTTATTTTTGCTGCATTTTCCCTACCTTTTCAATAATGTTTTAGATTTTATTCTTGCCATCGTAACGTTGAATCATTTTGTGTTACGCCATACAAACTAGAAAGCTGTATTTTAAAAAGGCAAGACACATAGCAGAAATTTAGTTTTGTTGTTTTCTATTCAGTTGTTTAAAATGCCTTTTATGATTATTGAAATAGATACTGTATGCTTTTGCTGTTTATATAAGCAGTTCATGGCTTATTGATGTGACTAGGAATCTTTAGCGAAGATTCAAAATTGCACTCTCTGTTCTCGACATCAGGTATTACTGTAGGTCACATATGTTATCTTAACTTGTTGGTTATAATTAGAGACGGATTATAGTGTCTGGAATTGCTATTACCACTTGATTAACCTATGCACTTCAAATACATGTTTTTTTTTTTTTTTTTAATAGATGTTTTAAATCGCAAATAAAAGCAAATACGCATAGCTGTGGACAATAGTTGGTTTATCTAATTTTTTTTGATTAGTCATTTAATTTGAATATTGCTGCTCATTTTGTAGTTGTGTAACATTAATGCTTTTACACTTGGATACAATGTAAAATGTGAAAGACCGTTTTTTCAAAGATAAGGATGACAGATAAAATATGTAAAAGGTCTGCTAAGTGACCAGGAGCAGAGCACAAAACATGGTCAGAAAGAGCGTCTTGCGTTGTGTTATGATTTCAAATGAGAATACAGTGATTATGAAAAGGATGATGAAATTAATAGACGATGATGATGATGATAAGAGGAAGTTTGGTACCTGAGCAAGTGTGAAAGCAGCGAGGATAAAACGGTGCATTTAAAATCAGACTGCAGAAAAGAACGATAGATTTTCCTCTTTAGTCTGTTTTAGGTTATTTTGACGACTATTATTATTATTATTATTATTATTATTATTATTGCTACTACTAATGTTACCATTCCTAAATGTCAAATTTGCAAACATCGTAATATATTATATTGTGTGTGTATATATATTACAATCAGAAATTAGGCAATACAAAAAAAGGCAAAAAAAATTACAATACATCTAATAAGAGCAATACTAAAAGCAAGGATGTGAAGATATAGGCCTCTTCAAGGGGGGGCTCTGTGTTTTATCCCCGTATCTAGATGGTCAGACATGGGAAGAGCAGTAAAGGAGAGGGGGGTGGGGGAACCATGGCCTGAAAGGTCAAAACCCATTGCTATTTGTATTCATTAAATTATTTATTTTTTAAATACAACCTTCAGTCAGCAAGTGTCCCATCTATTTACCTGTGTCTGTAATTAAACCCTTTTTTTAAAACTATAATAAATGCCAATATCCACCCTAACAAGCACAATTTTAGTTATTGTTAGGTCTGTTCAGTGAATGGCTGTGTATGTAGGCCTGGTTGGTGGTGTAAAGGTACATTAGCCTTCTGTCCAACTGCTCTTTTTCCTCTGTTTCCCTCCTTTTATTACACCTCTCTTTACCCCTTTTCCTTTTTTTAAATTCTTCATGCAGCTGTTTTTGTTCTTCTCCCTCTTCCCAGTCTTACGCACCACATGATCTGAGATAGTACAGAATCAAGTAGCAGGGTGTACCGATGCCGTCTTTGCTCATAGTGGAGGGGAAAATAAGGTTATCCGCTTAGCAGCAAGAGTAGGGGATCCAGTTACAGCATACGGTTTTGAATATGCAAGCAACTGCAGACTCGACCTGTTATTCCAGTTGTTACAAACTGAAAAATAATGGCGTACGTGTCAGGCTTGTCATTACAGAGAGAGAGGGGGACCTGTTTTAAAAAGGGGAGTTCGTCCAGTCCTACGCTCGGCTCTCCCAGACTGTGCTTTACCTGTCTCTGGTTGGTGAGGTTCAGTGCTACAGTGCTGCTATACAGACAAGACTTTCAAGCCTTGTCCTTCGCTAGGAGCTGGTTTCTAAACTTGTTTTTGTCGTTGTTCCTTTATCTCCTGGAAGTGAAGTTGGCAGGAATACTGTAGTTTGCTGTTACACAATGTGTTATCGTGTTCGTAATCACTAAATCATTGTGGTGAGGTTAGATTTACAATCTTGAAGTATGACAGGAGGGGGTGAAAATGGAAACCGGTGCCGCGTTTTTAACATATCTAATAGCTTATGATGTTACTGTTTTAAAGCGTATCTGAAAAAGATAATTCCCTTCTTTAGTGCTATACCTACCCTATATTGTAGCATATCCAAAATATATTTAAAAAAAATGTAGTTTATACATTTAAAAAATAAAATGACCATTTATCTATCTACATGTGTAAATACACTTGCTTTAAACAAGTTACTGAATTTGTATTTCTTTAAAACATACAATACAAATCTGATTAAATGCATCTACCCCACAGTTGTATTTTATATAATGTGTGAGACGGAGCGCTGCTTTGTAGCATACCTTGCAGTATATTAAAAATAAATGCTACTGTATTTGTTTCATTTAGGGAACTAAATATTAAACAATCCCTCCTCCAGATATGTATTTTCAATTCATAATATACCAATTAATCTGTATGCAATATTTATTATCTCTGTCTATATATGTGTGTGTAATATATACCTTAACATTTTCAGGTATTTTAGTATTTTTTTACAATACCCTATTACAATATAACTGAATATTCACTTATTTTTAGGGTAGGCTATACATCCATATAATCTACACGATATGTAATAAAATTAGTGGCTGATAAATAACAGCTGGCATGATCAGTCCCACAGATTGATCGATTTTCAAAGGTCACGATTTAAGTGATTTTTTTTATTTATTTTTTTTTGAGCGTTGGAGTTTGACGGAGGGTGGAGGATTTCTGAGGTCTGGTCCTGTTCGCCCTGTGGGTGGGTGGGGGGTGGTTGCCCCATGAGCTTGTTACCCCCTTCAGCCTTAAAGACCAGCTAGTTGGCCCTTTTTAAAATGTGTATTTTCCATCACAAAAGATGGAATGCATTGAGGGTGTAAAGACAGTTGGTAGAGATCCCCCCCTCTTTCTGACGACCTCGCGCTGCAGGGACAATACTCCAAGGCCCCGTCCCTGTGACTCTGACATCGATTCAGGTGGGGGCGAAACAGTGACTCTGCCAGCCAGCCGTCAGCCTCTCTTCAGTCTGCATTTCCATATTATTTATTTATTTATTTATTTGTCTGTTATGTAACTGGAAACTCCAAAGCATTAAAAATTCAGAAGTACAAGCTGATTTTAATGCAGCCTTATTAGAGGCTATGGGCGACGGGTGACTGGGGCTTTCAAGGGTTTCTTTTGGGCGACACTGGCATAGAAAAAGCATAGGTCTGAGTTCAACACACAGCAGCTTCACCAATTCAGGCAGCTTACAGCACTGCTTTTGTACAAGAGAAATGTACAGTGTCAAGAAATACACTGAGTACATGTAGATAGTGCAGTGTCTGTATAATTAGTATAGATGTATATTATTAATGTGTGTAAATATTTGAATCCTATGTATATTTATTTGTTAGGCTTTGTATTGTATAGCCTTTCATTTTGAATTAAACAGTTCTTTTTTATGATTTCTTAATTATACAGGGTACTGCACATGTGTCTAATAAAGTATAAGACATTCTCAGTTTAGACGATTGTTTCCAGCCAGTCTGTTTGGTTCAAGGCCACAGTACCTACATGTGGTGTGTTTTTTGTTTCTCCTGTTTTGAGTTTTTCATATATTTATTGATCGCAGTGTGGTATATTAATAAACAAGAGGGTTTTTGTTGTATATGCATTTTTAAAAGAAACAAATGTAACGGTAGTGATTTTTTAAGTAGAGTACTGCAGTTAAAAATAATAATAATAATTATAAAAATCGTTTTGGTTTTGATTTTTAGAATTGTACTGTAAAAAAAGTGGAGGTGTAAGGGAGTGATTTAGAATTTTACAGGTTAGAAACGAAAGGCTAAAATTGTAGCGTACCCCAACATATACAACTTACACTGTGACATATGTTTTATAGTGCATGTCATGTCTTGATATACGGAATACATGTATAATTTATTTTCCTAAGAATGTTATGCTGTGGTATTGTATGAACAAAAAAATGATGTTTCCAGAAACATAGTGACCCACCGTGATAATTTTAAATGAGGTTGGTGATGGAGAATAAACCTAGATTTGGCAGTTGGTGGACTAGACGCAATGGATTGCAGTTCCTGTCAAGGCCAGGGCTCGGCTGGGTAATAAGGACAGACATTAAAGGAGGGGGTGGGGTTACTGTAGACAAGTATTTTACAGAGAGGTTCTGTAGAGGACATGGCCAGTGACAATAATAAAACTGCCAATGAATGATGGGGCTTTACAAAACAGTGTTTTGTAGATCTGTGTATGTGTGAGTGTTAAAGATTTCTTATTATTTAGTATTTATAAGTTGTATTTATTTCTTTTAAACGATTATTTAGAGGTTTATGAGACTGTAGTTCATTGTAATTTGTGTCAGTATTTTTTAAGATGTGTTTTAATGTACCCCTGTGTGTTGGTTTTGTGTGTCGGCATGTGTGTGTGTGTGTGTTTTCCCCTGGCTGTCCTGTGAGCTGGAATGTAGAGTGTGGGTATGTAGGACCCCATCAGCCCCATGCCATTTCCTCTCTGTGTACAGCTTATCCTCTTCAGGATTAAAGGGAGAAAAAGAAGAAAAGAGCGATTCGTAGCCCCCTCCTTCATCAAAAAAAAAAAAGTCTTCCAACAACAAGTGCGATTCTCTTGCAAATGTGTGGCCGACTTGAGCAGTCCCCTGCTGGGCGAGCAGAGCAACCACTTTTCCCTTGCGCCCTCCCTCTGCCTAGCCTCCCCATTCAGACAAGCGCCTCGTCCTGGCCTTGCTGTTGCCTGTGCCCTTGTTTTCCTTAATTTATGCTCAAACAATAATTGCAAGGTTGCAAGGTCCCCCTTTTATTAGGGAAGGGGTGAGTATGGGGGGGGGGGGGGGGGGGTAAAAAGAGAGCCTTGACGGAAAATGACAAATCGTTGTAGGCCGGTCGAACTGAGCAGAAGGAAGCTGTTTACGAAAACATATATCATTTTATTTTTATTTTTAAAGAGTAGCTCGGACTGTGTTTGGCAGCTTTTTTTTGCCCACAGTATTCAATCCCCCCTCCATCCTGTTTCAAGTGGCAGGGACTCTGGGAAGCCAGTTAAAAGCCAGGCTAACCCCTTTGTCCCTGCAGCCCACTCCATTGTTGCGGGAGAATTGAGCTCGGTGGCCCACACTTGACCACAGCAAAGCAATAAAATGGCCTCTAAGTGCTGCTGCTTTTCCAGGGCTTTTTGTTGTTGACGGGCTGCGTGCGTGCGCATGTGTGGATGTACTTTAGATATGAACTGTACAATGACATCTAACTGACATTTTTATAACTTCAATTTTTATAATGCATGTCGTTGTTTTGAGAAAACACCATTTTAATTACTGTGAATACCCAAAAAAACATTTCATTTTTTGTCTTCTGGCCATGGGGTTGTGGAAATTGCCTAATGTTTGTTCTATGTGGAAGCTGTTTGTGATGTTTGATTTTATGTATATTATTACAATATGACCTTGCCTTGAAAGTGTTTTTGAAAAGTGTGTATGTATGTATATATATGTGTGTGTGTGTGTGTGTGTGTGTGTGTGTGTGTGTGTGTGTGTGTGTGTGTGTATATATATATATATATATATATATATATATATATTGGGATTTTAAATACAGAAATGTCTTTTTTTTTTAATCAGTAATTTACAAGGGAAGTACTTGCTTTATTACAAAAATAATTAATTAAAGTTGAGTCAGTATGCAAGTGCATTTTTTTGTTTATGTACACTTGTTCTTCCCTTAGCACATTAAACAGAAGTAGATGTTTGCTAGTATGAAAACTATTTGAAGCTGGCAGTGCATTGTTTCATTAATTGTAACACAAATATGCAAATAAAAACAAGTAGGTACTTAAAAACATTCAAGTAGGGGATACAATGATTGGGTTGCAGCAAACCAACCTGTATTATGACTTTTATATACCAGCAGCAATGCAATCCATATACAAAAAACAAACCATTCAAATGCAATTGTTTGTTTATTTTTCATAGAGTAAGGATAGACCTATGGCTGCTGTCTAATTGCCACTGTCCCTTGCCCCTCCTGTTGTAGCTTTACTGGGTAGTTCTGCCAGGTGTCTCACAGGCTGTACATTAATTGCCCTGCCCTGCCCAAATTACATTTGACATTTTCTTAGCAATGAAATTATAACATTTTAGCACAGTGTCTGGGACAGTGTCTCTTCTTGGGTTGTCTAGGATTGCAGCAGGCATACTGGGAGACCTGAAATCCAGTCAGGAGGACTGTAGATGTCAGGCTTAGCTTGGCTCGGAGAGGGGCAGCAGCAGCATTGCGCTCTCGCACACTCGCTCGCTCACACAGGGAGACAGTGGGATTCAAACAGACCTTCTGCTTCAGTTTTGTCTTACACATGCCCCCTCCGTGTTGTATTGTATGCTTTGCTGGGAACTGACTGTGCACTGAGCTTCAGAGACACCCCCCACCCCCTCTGCTACACTCCCTTACAAGTGAGGAAGATGGGGGGCAAAAGGGAGCCGTGGAATAAGGGTTTTCCTCCCTTAGGAATTTACGTACATACTAAGGCCAAAAGTTTTGCATCGCCTAGAACTATATGAAGATAATTTTGATATTTTATTTAACAAGAAAAAGTCTACTGGAAGCCATAATAATTGTACATTATTTCATGTTCTATTTTGAAATGTCACAATATTCAATTTGTCAGTTTTTTGTTAATTAAATGGAAAACTACAAAGCGGTATGTAATTCATTATGTAACAGTATTCAGCATTCAGCTAGTATTCAGCATTCAGCTAGTTTCATTCAATTTGTTAATTCTATAGGGTGATGCAACACTTTTGATCATAGCTGTACATGTTGTGCATACCCAGGTACATACAAACATATAGTTTACTGTAGCAGTGCGTACAATACTTTTGCTTCAAAATACTTTTGACCAGGTGGCTATTGTATCTTCAATGTCTTATCCAGTGGGATATTGATTTGCACTATACACCAGCCTAAAAAATAAAAAAAAAATTAAAAAAAAAAGCTATTTTGTGTTATGTGGCTAATTTTAGTTTCCCACAGAAATATGTTTTGCATTATCACCTTGTATTTGAGTGTGCTTGAGGTCTTAAAAAATAAATAAAAAATTGAGGTTAGAAAAGGCATCTTTTATATTGTGTGTGTCATTTAGTTTGCGTGCATGTTTTAGTGTGTAAGAACAACAGACGTGGGCATTCGAGTGTTTGTGTGTCACCAGTAACTGATTACAAACACAATGTCTGACATTCAACAGCCTTGTAGGGGCTGGATTCATAGTGTGGATTTCAGAAGTGTGCCAAAACAAATTGTGTACATTTTTAATAGCTTTTTTAGCAGCCTTCTAAACAAGCTGCCTGAATCGTAGTATGTTAAAGCCACATTGCCCAGCCAGGGTGAATGGTGTAACGTCAGCTGTCTGTTGATGTTACTAAATATTTAGACTTTTCCAGACAACTCATTTCAGCAGCCATATAAAAAAAATGCCTTTGCCATTCATGTAATTTCAGTTGAGTTAAAGCATACTAGCTTTCTGGTGCTGCCAAAGTATCCTTAGCTATGGAAATACTCCCAGTTCAGAAAGTTTGCTGCTGACCTCCCTTGAGGGGTTAGTTTAGTGCTTTCATATTAGAAGAGTTGCCAGCTCTCTCTCTCTCTATCTCATATGTGCGCGCACACATTAACTGTCTTTCACAAGCTGTTTGTCACAGTCCTTGGTGTGTGTTATTTTTTAACCAGAATCCTAGTGTGGAGAATCCCAGGCGTGGTTGTCTGCTTCTTGTCCTGACGCCTCCCCATCCTCTCCCTGAGACGAGCAGGCATACACCTCCTTGCCTCTTTTGGTCCTTTTAAAATGTCAAACAAAAATAAATACTGCAATAGGAAGATCTAATACAAAGTTACAGGTAAATGATCTCAGGTCTCCCAACTTTTTCCATTAGCATTTGCAAACTCCACAAATCCATACCCAACCAACGCCCCTTTACCCCCCACAAGCAATTAGTAGGTGTATGAGTATAACAGGTTCTATTACAAGGTAATACCATTGACCTTATAAGTACTTCAGATGTGTTTTTACTTTCGTGGTGGTTTGAATTTGAGTACATTTACAATGGGGTTTGATTTTGTTGTGTGTTGTTTTTTTTGTTTTTTGTTTAAACTGGGGTAATTGGATCAGCTCTTATCCTGTCACACAGTCATAGGATAAGTGACAAATCACTACTGCAGACAAATAAAATAGAATTACCTACTTGTTCTAAAAATTGCAGAACATAATAATAATAATAATAATAATAATAATAATAATAATAATAATAATGATAATAATAAATCCTCTTAAGTAACTGATTCCTATTTATTTCAGTCCAATCTACGTTGTTTCTAAAATTTGCTGTAAATCACTTATTTTACACAGGGCCTTATTTCTTATCAACTTACAACTGTCCTGCATTGGCCAAGCATTGCAGGCTGACATCTCAACAAGGACTAATTTAACCATACAGCTCTGTAGAACAATAACCGCGTCTGTGTATCAAGCCTGTCTCTTGTCACTGTGCATTCTGCCTTTCTGTGGGAGCATCTCCGAGGCAGCCCTCTTTGGATTACAGCGGAGATTTTCCATTCAAATTTGTAAGGCTGCTAATTGATTTGAATAGAGAGGCCTGTTTGTTAACATTCTGGAGTTGTACATGGAAGCGCATTAGCATTGCCAGCTAATCAGTACCTAAAACCAAGCCCTGGGGATTGAAGGGATTGGCAACACCAAGACCTGAACTGAGTTTGAAGTGCCCGCGAGTTTATTCAATCCAGTTTTTAAAACGTGTATCAATTTAAATATTGACACTGTTTTTTTTTTTTTTTGAGGCAAAGGATGCAGTTAAAGAATTAATTCAAAGATCTGTAGCAAATCTTCAAAAATATTTTGCAATAGACTTTAGTGTGGTTTTCTAGTTCTCTTTCATTCTGACTGTGATGAAGTCGTTTATTTTTGCTCCCACACTATAGACCCCCTTGTTGTGCAGCAGGCATCCTCAAAAAGGCTCCTTCACCTACCTGTTAGCTATTCCAGACCGGTTTATATGGAAACCCAGGACACAGAACATATTCTGAACAGGCCCAAGTGCACAGTTGCGGACCCTGTAGGAGTTCTCTGCCTTCCTGGGCAGTGGGGATTCATGCTCCCCCCACTGTCGCACCACCGCCAGAGGGGAGAGGTGGAGCTGACACTGCTAATCACTGTGCCTTGTGCCAGCGTGTTTAACACTTGCTTGTAAGCATTTTTTATATGCAAATGAAAACAGCCAATTGCCTAGTTAATTACAGCAGCCCAATTGTGTCTGTGCCAATGAGGAAGAGGAGGCAGCAGCTAAGGCAACATTCCAGTCTCTTCTGGACTTCCCTGGTTTTGATTTTCATCTCTTTTATTGAGTTCACCCTTTTGTGTATCTTCTGTATATTCTTTTTTCTCGTTCCTTTTATTGTTTATCTGCTTGTTCTTTCTAGTCTTTTTAGAATTTATTTTCTTTGTAGTTTCATGGTTTTCCTCGCTGTCTAATTTTGATGCTACGGAAGGTGAAGGGCAATGGCACTAGCTGCAGTCATACACCGTGCAATAGAGCCTCTCCTCGGCGCTCTCAAACCTAACCTGCGCACCAGTGCAGAGCCTTTCTCAAATTGTGTCCACTGGCGACTCACAAACTCATTTTGCTTGTGACTACATTCATACCCAGGCCTCCAGAAGTGAAAGGGATGAAAAGCTAGATAATTATTCTGCTGAGCCACATTATTGTTATTCTTCAGCTAATTGTTCTTCCCATTCTTTATCACTGAAGCTCCCACTGGTCAGAGAAATCAGACTGTCAGCGCTTCTCTCTCCCACAATGAATGTTAAATTAATTACTCTGGGTGTTAAAAATGCATTTAGGTCACATTTTAATCTCATGCAAATTTATTGGCACACAGAAGCAAATATTAACTGTACAGCCACAGGGCAGCCATTGGCTAGGGATGAAGGTACAGTACTTCTTTTAACTGACAAATACAATCTGTTAACCAGTCTGCTGTAACCTCAACCCTCACAGAGCAAAGACAATCTGCCTGGATATTTAACAAAACTGAGTTTACCAGGAGTAGGTTTACACAGAGAAAAGAAATGCAGCACACATTTCAATCTACACAGTTTAATACAGCATATAACCACTTGGTTCAATTGTGAAGAGAAAAAAAAAATACTGTGTTTTTGAATTCACTTTGGAATGCAGGCACATTAACTAAATGTAGTTACAGTGTACTAATCTATACAACATTCATTTTACACACAATTATGTGATTGTTTGGATTAGTAACAAATGGCGCTACAGTGTAGTGTAGTTAATCCAGCTGTATTTTGAAGTTTTACCATTTGATTTGTTTCTTGGTCCTTAATAACACTCTTAAATTTAACTCTACCAGTTTTGTTTTTCATGCAGTTGAAACTTTAATGTACAGAACTCTAGATTCTGACATTTATCATAATGGTCTGAATTTTTGGTGCTGTTGGAACTTTTGAATAACAGTGCTTAATTAATATGCTTAATTGCCCAAAGGATTCGCTGTCCCTAAGATCAAAATCTCAGAATCCCAGTCTTCCCAGACCTGTTACTAGTCTCCAGGAAGGAAAACATTTCCTGTATTGCTTGGTTTGTTTATTTATTTAAAAACATGTTAACCAGTAAAAAGCTCATTGATATCTCTCTTAATTCCAAGTGTGTCCTGGCTGGATCACAGTGACGACATAACACTCGTACGCTTTAAAAACAAACCTGAGGACTACCAAGCAAGCTGAGTTGTCTCTGCAGACAACGGTGATCACGTAGTTCAGTGTATCTGTTGCTCATATTTTGATGTCGTAGCCCTGGAGTACCTAGCTCTTCCTGGGTCTAGAGAGGTTATGCTAAGATTATACAATGCCCCAGTTAGACCCCACCTAGAATACTGGGTGCAGTTTGGGTCAGCTCAGCTAGGCTGATCCCAGGACTATGACATGAGCGATGAGGAAAAGTTGAAATAATTGCATCTCTTCAGCTTAGAAAGCAGGGGAGGGAGTAAGAGGGACAGCATGAGAGAGCAACAGAGGGAGTAAGAGGGACAGCATGAGAGGGCAGGGGAGGGAGGGAGGGAGGGAGTAAGAGTTGAGGCACTGCTTTGGTACTTCACCTGTACAGCAGTTCATGCCATTAAAGTTCTGTTGAATGTAAACTTGGATAAGGAGAGGTTCAAACTTTGCGACCGGGCTGAGGAAGCAGGGGATCAAAGAGCCCAAGTGATTTAGCATGAACTCTGGCCCCTTACAAAAACAGCTGCTTCTTTCTGTCTCTCTCCATTCTTAATAGCTGATAGTGGGAAGAAAAATGATTCCTTTCATGTCTTGGGAAGCATAGAAACATCTTGGATTAGATTTAACAAGAGCTTTCTCCACTTCGGCACTTTTCTCCCTTAACCCCCCCCCCCCCCCCCCCCCCCCCCGTCTCTCTCACGCAAACCTCGTTTTTTTCTTTATTTAGTTCTCTCTCTATCTGCCCTCACTATCCTTCATTTCAAATTCAAAATCAAAAGGCCTTTTATTGACATGAAAATCTGCAAAGTTGGAACATCAAATATACAGAAATGTGAATGCCTCTCATCCCCTTTCATCATTCCCTCTAACCCTCTCATTTCTTTATCTCTTGGGTTCTCCTGCCCCTTCTCTCTTTCCTGTCTCCTCTTTTGCCCAGCTTGCTGTTCTCTCTCTCTCTCTCTCTCTCTCTCTCTCTCTCTCTCTCTCTCTCTCTCTCTTAAACTGACCAAGTTGCGAAAGGCATTCAGCCCCTAATCCGGGCTCCCTCCATCAGGAATGCAAATGGCTGTGATTGTGTGACCCGGTGGGGCCTCGCAACATCTGCAGGAGCTTCTGCTAACATTGGGAGGCTGTGCACTGTGCTGCAGGCTGCTTTGTGAGCTGCTGGAATTATCCCATTGTTTCGCTTCCTTCAGGTCTTTGAACATTTTTGAACATTAACCCTAGATTGCAGGAATTACACAGATGTCCTGGGAAAAGAGAAAAGGAAAAAAAATATAGATACTTTTATTATGCAGGGGTTAAGGCCTGATTCCAACTTTTCAAATTTCCATGTGTCCTGGTTTTTGTCTTTTTCATTTTTTTTTTATAAAGTTAAAGCATTTAAAAAAGTATTATAGCCAAGGCTTTACAATCATCAATTTTCTTACATTTTGATATCCCTGGCAAAGGGAGTATAGTTGAGGTGTCAGTTGGTTAGGATATTCCCCAAGTACACGTTACGGAAAATCGGGGGCTAAAAGGAGACGGCTGTCTTGAGTCCTGTTTATCCAGTCGGTAAATACTTTAACAACATTTCTTTACCATAAGCTACTATGACAATGATAAAATAAAAACATTATAATAATATTAAAAAAAAAAAAAAATATATATATATATATATATATATATATATATATATATATAATATAATAATTGCTATAAATTTCATCTATTAAGTGGTCATCTCATTTAATAGTCTCAGAATAATATTATTATTATGATTATAATATATATTATTATTATTAAATACGGTTTTTTCTGTGTACACATTACTGGGAACAGGAAGTATCTGATCCAGGACTTGATTTCCCAAGTGATGTACACAGAAGTTTATATAATGTTAGTGTTTTTATTCAAGAACAGCAGTGACCAACAGGAGTTGTAAAAGGGTGTGTGTGTGTGGGGAGGGGGCTTACAGAACACCAGTTCTGCCTATTGTTATCAAAGCCACAATTAATCATTACATTTGTGCAAGCAGGGGCACTGTTGCCATAGGGACCCAAATGATCCATACTGCTTTGCATATCAACAGAAAAGTTTACATTTGCTGGGGCCGAGCTCCTTTGCTCTGAGCAGCGAGGCTGGAATTGAACTTACTCTCCTATGTTTTTAAATTTTATATTTTCTAGAAATCTCTCAAATAAATAATTATCGGGGGGAAAAAAAACTGTAGAAAAAGTTTTCCTTTTGTGGATGAGGAAAGAAAGTTACAAGAAATAGATGTCTGCAATTGTTTATTAATTTTTTTATTTTTTTTGCAAAACTCAAATTGCGAATTCAGAAGTGTTCATATCCAGACAAGGAAAATTAATAGGTATTTTAGGCACCTTTAGCAATAATAACAATATTTGTCAATGAGCTTTTGGCATGATTCTTTAGAGAATTTTGACCATTCTTCAACGCAAAATTGTTTCAGTTCATTCATATTCCGAGGACTTCTCTTGTGCACAGCCTTCAACTCATACTAAAGATTCTCAGTCGAATTTAGATTGGGACTTTGACTAGGCCATTCCAGAACTTTGATTTTATTCTTTAACCATTCTGAAGTAGACTTTGATGTGTGGTTTGGATCGTTGTTGCGGTGAAACGTCCAGTTGCTCTTTAAACCAAGTTTTGTAGCAGAGGGTTTCAGATGATTGGCCAATACCTTTTGGTATGCTGTGGAATTCATTTTAGCATGTATTGGAACTACATTTCCTGTGCTATTAGAGGAAACTATTAGTTCACTTTTGAATATCTTTGGCAGTAAATCTCGGATTGTTATTAGCCTTCCTCACACATCTACTTGTTCTTGGTGAAAGAACCTTCTTGAATTAAGGTCTGCATTATCATATTGAAATTTCTAGCACCTTGTAGACAATACTATCGTAGCATCAAAGGGTATGAATACATTTGAATTAGCTTTTTTGGAGTTTTGCAAAAAAAAAAAAAAAAAAAATTGCTGAAATAAATAAATAATTGTAGATATCTATTTCTTTTTTTTTCCTCAGCCACAAAAGCAAAACTTTTGCTACAAAAGGTTTTTACCTAAAATTATTTGTTTTTGAGAAATTTCTAGAAATTATAAATTTCCACTGGGGTATGTAAACTTTTGACTACAACTGTGTGTGTATATGTAATGTGTGTGTGTGTGTGTGTGTGTGTGTATATATATATATATATATATATATATATATATATATATATATATATATATATATAAAATCATCATTTATAAGGTTGTCTAGTCAGAGTAACAAAGTACCATAAATACTGCTAACGCAGAGGTGCTTGCAAGACAAAATACCTTTCTATTACATGCCTCTGAATTAATGAATAGCATGCAATGGTACCTTTTGTAGGAAAGTGTCATTATAAAAGCATGGTTCCTCTTCATGTGTTTTGGGGGTTAGTTATCAAATATTAGTCAACAGATCTGAGTGGTAAACCTGAGCCGTAGCAACTAAATACTGCGCTGGAGATCTTTTAAAAGCATCTTCATTCTGTGGTCAGTGTAGATAAAAGGCTTTATTTGTTTGGGAAACTGCCCTTTTCAGTACAAACAGACAGTACAATGCATGTATACAGCTATGGTCAAAAGGTTGTATCACTTAGAATTTTAGGATTGAGACGTAATTAAAAAAACAACAACCATAACCATATGAACATTATTTAGGACTTTTATTTAACATCATGCAATTAAAGAAAGTACAAAATGATATTGCAAAAGTTTACCGGAAGCCATAATAATAGTAGAATATTTCATGTTGCATTTTGAAATGTCACTTTTTTTTTCGTTAAGTATATGGAAACCTACAAATCACGGTGCAACATTATTCGGCAGGCTTTACTCAACTTTATGAAGCAGAATTAGTTAATTCTAGAGTGTGATGCAAAATGTTTGTCCACTTCATTCGGACCTGTACCTAACATCCGGCTGAGCCACCATTCTCCCTGATCCCAGTCTTGACACAAAGTGGTGTGGACTCCATAAAGAGCTACAAGTGTCTCTGCCATGCTCCTCAAACCATTCACAGACAGTACTGGAACGCTGGTGCATTATTGTCTTGAAAGCAGCCAGCACCACCAGGATACATTTGCAGTACTGTTTCGTTAACAAGGTCTGCGCACACAAGCAGCTAAACTATGGAATAATGTATGATGCTTTGGCATTTGTGGTAATGTCAGTCTAGTATAGTTTTGGGCGAAAGAGTTAATTTACTGTTGATAACCGGTTTTCCTTTCAACTTGTTGTCTTAAAATTTGTATTTTTTCCTTGTCATTAAGAAACTGTATTTGATACCAAATCACTCCTCGTGCTGTATGTAGGGTGTGTATGGTGTGACTGCAGCTAGACCATTGTGGAGTGAATTTGACCTACAGCACAGGAAGTGGTTAGTTAGGTGGAAGCAGAAATTTTGAGTAAACCTGTTTGTTTGTTTTACTGGTCACATTTACAATTTGATTAGAGCTGTTTAGAATGACCCAAGTTTTATGTGTGTTTGATTAAAGTTGATACGCTATTGTCCGAGGTCTTTGACAAAAACAAGCAAACATCACTTGCCTGGAATTCCTTAATTGCAGGTGCAGTGTAGGTTTTTGTCCTGGAGAAGCGTTTTCTTGCTGGCATGGCATGCGTAGATTGATCAGAGTCTGGAGACATCTAAACAAAGCTGCACCCGGCAACTGGTAATTTACACAGGTGTGGAAAAAAAAATATATAAATACACAATTGATGAAAATTGTTCCACTGCTGTGATAATAAGAATTGTAATTGAAGTGATAACAATAATGGTGACACAGACTGAAGTCTGTTTTGGAAATTGGTATTGTGTTGAGACAATGTATTTGTTTTCATTTATTTAGTTACATGTGTGGTGGAGGGTAAACCCAACACTATATTAGCACCCCCTAGAATCTTGCTTTAAAGTACCCTTTTAAATATCGACATAAATGGTATGCAAGTAGCTAGTCCTGTGCTGTCTGTCAACATACCAGTCTCCAGCTAAAGATAGTGTCTTTATCGTTCCCAATCCCTGTTTTAATATTGGCTCACAAAGTAAAACTTTTCCCTTCGACCAAAAAAAACCCAAAAAGTCCACGCACACAGAAACACATGCACATGCACAATAATATGGCTCCCAGGTCCTTGATCAATTGATAGCAGGGGATCCTTTGGTAAATAGAGTTTTAGACACATTGCTAATAGACCCCAGCTATTGATCAGAGTGTACATTATAAACTTAATCAGGTCTCTGAGATAAGCATTATCTCCGCCCCCCGGCAAATTACAGGGTTTGCTCACAGAGCTGATCAGCAAGTGCCTGCCGTCCATCGGAACAAGAGGGGCAGCTACTACTGCAGCGTCCCCTTTCACATGCTTTATAAAAGAGGTGCAATCGGCAACTCATTTCCTAATGGAACAGCAGACCGGTAATATTCAGCAATAATTGATGCATTGAGAACACTTTATTATTCAAAAGCAAGAAGTAACTTAAACACCACAAAAGGGGCTGTTGGTGGGGACTCGAGAGCTAAATAATCTTTACATATTAACACAGAATCAAACTTGGCACTTTACTTTCCTACCATAAATAAAAAGATACACAGTTATAGAGTTTTCACAAAGTCCCCTTGTTGTAATGATTTAAACAATGGTAGTGATGAGGGGGGGGGGGGGGGGGGGGGGGTGTAAACTAGCTTTACATGTGACAGAACCGGAATACAGTGTAGAAATGTGTTGGAAGAGCTTTGGGTTACAGTGTGGAAGGGAATGGGTGGATGGGAATGGGAATGGAGCTCAGTGGTTAAAGGAAGTACTGAGCTGCAGTTTGGAAGGTGCAGTAGTGAGTTTGAGCAGGTCAGTGGTAGAAGCTGAGCACTTGGCCTCAGTGTGGACTATAAGTAGTTGGGTTAGTGCTGTAGTTTTAAGTACTGCACTTTAAAAAAAGTAGTAAAAGTTCATGAAAGTAGGCAAGAGTAATACTGAGCATCTAATCAGTGGTGGCTGCTGAGCAGTGGGTGTCTGTAATAGACGCTTTGTCTGATAAGCCTTGAAAATACTCATTTAGTTAGCAAAAATGCTGGGGGAGCCTGCCCTGATAAACCTGCCGTTTTCTCTCTCTAATACCCACAAGCTAAAATCAATAGGTAGGATAATGCTGCAGCTCGGCCGCCTGTCTTCTTCTTCAGCTTTCTGAACTCCGTTTACGTTGAGGGGGTGGGGTGGGGGCAGGAGTGAGGGGGGTTATTACACTAATAACACAAGCACTGGGCCTGTTCCAGTTCAAAAGAAGAAAATGGGTCGGGCTGCTTAAAAAAAAAAAAAAAAGCGAGCCATCTGTTTAGTGCATTTTTTTCCGCATAATTTTTGTCTTTTTCTTGTGTGTGTGTGTCTCAAGTTATTTCTGCTGACCCAGGTCTTGCAATGTCTCATTTCCTGTGCTTCCCACGGCTCAGGCAGACAGTTTTACAAGGCAGTCCGAAAGACATTTATTTTCGGAAGTATGTATATATTTATTTACTTATTAGATTATATTTTTGTTTAATTAATAATGAATTATTTTAAGATATTTAAACGGTATAGGTGCATTTTTGTTAGCACAATTACCAAATTTTTTTTTTTTTTTTAAATGTTTAAATCACTGTATTTAACCCTTACTGTTAATGACTATTGACCTGATGCCCTGCATCGGAAATTGACAATTATTTATACTTGACTTTAAAACCACTCTTCTAATATCTCTTCACGCTCATTTTTTCCCCCACACTACCTAAATAATGCACGATCAGTATGGGTTGAAACCACATGCTTGCCATTTGTGTCATTCAAGATCATGTTTTCAAAACATAAGGATGGCACGTTTTATTCAGGTAGTGCGAGTAATTTTGTACCATTAAAAAAAAATATGCAAGCCAAATATATTATTTGATGGCCTGAATCCCTGAATGACCATTTTTAGGGAAGATATCCTAGGCCCTTCAGCAGTAGGTTTTGCCAGGAAGGAGTTTGCCATTCTGTTGTCTGGGCTGTGAGGGTAAAATATTGCCTAAGGTATTAGCAAGCAGAGATGTTGGCCTGTGACAGTTACCCAAAGTGCAGTGTATTAAAAAGCAGTTGGGATCCAGATCATAGTATATCACAGAGCAGAGAGCGATAAGGCCTGCCTTCCTGGCTGTGGATCAATAAAGGTTAGTGACATCATATCGCAAAGTGAAAGCAAGTGCTCTACCCCAAGCTATTTATCAGCTGCACATCACACACAGGAACACCGCTGTTTCACTGTTAGAGCACTTGACTTCTCAACTCGGCCACTTTACCACTTAGAAAAGAGACGGTAACTTTTTTTTCCCCATTGTATCTGAAGCTCTATACATTACCCTAGAAATATTGAACTTGATCTGTAATTTGAAGGGGTCGTGTAGGTTGGTTATAGAGTTATAACAATAATCAATTATCCTGCTGTAAAAGCCAGTTCATTTCTTTTAGCTGAAACTCCAAATTCACACAAATTTAAGAAATCCACAGAACATAATAGTTTCAATAGACAGATTGGCTTATACTTTCTCATACACCGTTGACTGTGAAAATTCAGTTCTTTTTATATTGTCCTCGTGCCTATGATAAGTGCCCCCAATTTCCCTTCTACTAAGGTAATTCTGCATAAGCACAGACTTAGGTGCTCACCCCCACATGAAAAAATATTCTCCTACTATGTATTATTTGTATTCGTTTTCTTGAGAATATAGGAGCAATTGACTCATCCCTGCACCAAATGTTTGCTCCTGAAGCCCAGGTGTGGTTTCCTAGTTCTGTTTCTGTGCCTGTGAGGGTGAAGTTGAGTGTGGGGCTCTTAGCTGCCCAGTCACCAGTTCTGTACTGTATATGTTTTGTGTTTTAGCAGCCTGGGGCTCAGGGCTTCCCCCTCTGGATTAGTGTGTAACCGCTCTGTCAATACCCTCCTGTCCAGGCTCTGACAGCTGAATAAAACCTGCACAACTACACTACACTACACTGGTCCACATAGTGCAGCCACTTATTGAGCAGCCAATAGCAATTTAACTGCTGACAACAGAAGGAGTCTGGATTCCAGAGAGGGCAGCGTTACTCTTAGAGTTTCCATTTTCGAGTTGATCAGAGTGAAACACTGGATCGGCTCGGTGGCTAATTAACTAACCCTTCATGCCTTTCACCTCTGGTTCGAATCCAGCTCTTAAACAAAATGAGTTTTGAAGGCTCAGCTTGGCCCTCAAGGTATGTTTGTCCCATCACAAAACGACCACGTGACTGAAGAGCAGGCAGGGGGTGTTCAGGTCAGGCTTGAAGTGAGCTTGCTTGCAGAGCTGTGTGATTCCTTGGCACTGATGTGGATTGAGCTATTAGTCTATATTACAATAGTGGACCTTTTAAAATCACTGTAACTAATGCAGACTGACAAACTTGTGGCTGTCGAAGGTACTATAGCTGTAGGGGGCTTTTCAGATTATTGGCACTTTATTGTTGTTGCTTGGTTATGGACAGACAACTAGCTAGATGATACAGGGTTAAGAGCAGTTCAGCACAGGCAGTGTCTTTTTAGACATTCCCTTAGACAGGAGGAGGGTCACAAACAGCTGTAAGAGCCTGGGGGGGAAAAAAAAGTTGTTGAGAAATAAGTGTCTGACACTAGGAGAGTTTCCAGCAGTCCTTAAAGGTGTATACAGTACAGCTGTATTTCTGTCATCCCCTTCCCCTTTGCTAGTTTCAGGATGTTTTTACCATCCCCCTTACAGATAGGATTCCAGTGCGTTTTCTTAATTTACCTTATTGTCTCTACAGAGCAGCCCTCACCACCGTGTTGGTCCACAAGTATTCCAGTGCCCCAGAATCTGGCTGTCTCTTGAGGGTGTACATTCACCTCTGTGTTGTTCACCTATCCCATGGTTTAAGGTAAGCAGGATTGCACTGCATGTGTTCAGAAAATTCCAAGTGGAAATTTTTCCATCTCAGAAAATCACTACTGAATTGTCCGTTTCTGCTTGAGAAGAGACCCTAGAGTTCAAATGCACGCTTATAAGGGGAGCTGTTAAAATACCTGGTTTCACTTTGGAAGCTGTCGCTGTTAAAAGGTTTATGAATTGGTTCTTGACAAATTCTCATAAGCAGATTTGCCCACTTTTTGATTCTGTAAACAACGGTATGTTTCAAGGAATCTGTTTGCCATCATCGCTCTCATGTGGAAATCCCCTGCTGACGAATCGCTCTTGCTGGGATGTGAGCAGATAGGATAGGGGGGAATCATGTTAGGACATGTCCTCGTTCAGTCACAGATCTGGGAAACTGAACTACTCCACACCCAGATGCAAGGCAGGGAATCCTGGGAGTAAAGGAGGCAGGAGGCTTAATTCATTGCCACAGTTCAATATTGGACTTGATGTTATAACTGAGTATGCTTCAGATTTCTTCACACTGTTGTGTGACTGCCGAAATACACCTTCTGGACGTCAACCCCATTCCCACTGTAATTGCTTGTGTTCATGAGGTTATAGAAAAATTAATGTGCGGATGTTTAGAAGCCTTGGGAAATTCTCTCTCTGTAAATTCAGCATCTGCCTCATAATTGCTGCAGCACTGCAACATATTAAGATCACCTTAACAGAGTATTTTTTTTTTTATATAGACCCATGCAAAATGTCTTAGAAATAAATCCATCAATACCTTTTTTATTATATACATTTGGCACATTTTTCAACCCCTTTTTATCTGTATTTTTTTGTACAGTTATTGTTTGTCTGAGGCGGTGTCAGTGATTTAAACCTGATATGTTGACAGATGCAGTTTTTATTTATTGATCAGCAGACTTTTATGCAACCCATGGCTATGTCAACAAGGGTAACATGTTTATTTGCAGTGAACTGGGATGTTGGAGCCAAGGTGAGAGTGTGTGAAGGTGTATTCCAGGTGATTTCCGCTTTGAGCTTAGGCACTGCAAAGGGACATGTCCCCACGAGTCGCCTGAAGGCTGCAGGTTTTTATCTTTTGGTATCTGTGAGGGGAATAGGTGATTTATAGGTGATATTTTAAACTTTTAAACATCATTTTAAAAAAAATGGACCTTCCTTTACAAGCTTTGCTCATTTGCTTTTATTGAAAGGTAAAAACTATTTTGGGGTTTGCCAGCTGGAAGGAGTAGATAATCATTAAAAAAAAAAAAAAAGTTTCATTCAGGTTCAAGATTAAAATGGAACAATGACTATTTTGACATTAGCAAATTAGCATGTTGTTTTCGAAGTGAATGGTCTATTCTAATACACAGAAGTTTGATCATGGAATGTTCCCAGCAAATGACACATGAAGTCATTTGTAATATAAAAGGCTTCATGAAAACCACTTGCGTGCAAAAAAAAAATTAAAAGAAAGAAATTATGCAATACAGAAAATTCAGGTTCATATTTGGTGTTTGTAACAATGGAACTTTTGAGATTTCTTTGCTAGCTCTGTTCTGATTGGCCTTGATCTCTGTCTGCAAACAGCTAATTTGGTGTTCCTGAGAAATGTTGGCACAAACACAACATATGGTCCGTGTTTTTGGTGCTAGTGAGAGGTAGAGTGTGTAACTCGGGGAGGCTCTTTTAGTGTTGAGCGGGGTGGCTGGTTAGTTGGGTGAGGAGGAGAGGGTTAGGATACCTCAGTGGTTAGGGAGCCTGGTAAAGACAGCAGACAGCTGTTCCGATTTACAGTATTGATTGTGTGAGGTCACTGCAGGGAATAGGAAGTTGACCTCTGGGCATTTCGGGGGGGGGGGGGGGGGGCTGTTGGATAACCTGCTTCTTCAGTTGTCTTGTGCGTCCCACAGCTGCCTTTACTGTGCTAGATGTTAAACAGTGTGGTTTGTAGCTAGAGCAGAGGGACTTTAATCCGTTTGGCCTTGCACTAATGGATGAGGGACACGGAGGGAGGCATAGTTGACTTTGACTTTGTTAGAGCTGAGGGACTGGGAAGTTCATAGTGTGGGTCATGGTTCGAGCTGAGGGAATGGGAGGACGTGGGCAGAGTGGCTTGTGGTTAGAGCTTAGGACTCTGTCCTTGTGGCCTGCAGGCATAGTTAGAGCGGGGTGCTGGGAGGCAAACTTGTTTAACACTGAAAGGTAGTTAAGACTGAAAGGATGAGGGAGGAGTTGGTTTCAAAAAGTTCAGGTGTGGTTACCACTGACAGGGAATCCTGAAGCCTGGGGCAGTAAACAAGGGAGCAGGCAGTCAGCCAGGGACAATTCAACAAACTTTTAACCTCTCCTCTTGCATTTTCTCTCGCTCTCTCTCTCGCTCTCTCTCTCTCTCTCTCTCGCTCTCTTTCTCTCTCTCTCTCTTCCTCTCTACTAATCCCTTGTTATGTCAGTAACTTTTCTCACTGCCTTCTGTTCTCTTCCCTCTTTCAGTTCAAGTCAGTTCACTGGCATGACCTTTTAAAACAAGTACTGCATCCCCACATCTGTTACAGATTTTAAGCACACATAAAATGAATAAGCCAAACAAACCAAAATAATGTGGTCATTAACAATGTAAAGTATATGTTCCTGATGATTCATAAACAAGGCACCAGGTGAAAACAATATTATCCCTGAACATGTTGGAATTAAGCTCCGCTGTTGGATTGGCACATGATCATTTTCACTTCACGGCTACTGTTTGACTTGACTTTGGCCTATCTGGGGACCACAAGCACATTTGTCCATGATTTTACCATAAATGAACAGGTATGTTCATCAACACTGTCTACTTGTAAATCTGAAATAAATGTAAATGTTTTCTAAGAATGTTTCTTTCCCTGTGGTGTGTTGTTTATGATTCACAATGTATAAATTAGATACACTCCAAGCTGAGATTAAAAGTTTGCTCGGTGTTCCTGCATTTCTGCTCTTTTGGGGGCTGAACCGTCATTATAAATGTGGCTCTAACTCTTGGCCTGTCTCAAGCGTCTTTTTGTCTCTGAGTAAAAGGTTAATTACAGGGCTGTGTCTGATGTCACTGCCTAGGCGTCTCTCCTCTCTCTCTCACACACACACACACACACACAGAGACTCTCCCTCTATGTTGCCTCTCCTTTTTTTCATATATCTCACACAAAGACAGATTTACTTCGTCCTCTGCTCTAGTGTTGCATTAATGGCTAAACCTGAGATTTTAACTTGGCATCTCCTGGCTTCTAATCCTTAAATTTGAACATGAGGCCAAACTACCATGCAATAAGTTTGCATTTCTAATACAGTAAAACCTGAATTAACTGGTCATCAAACATCTGTGGCAACTCATCAGAACTATGGTTCCAATTTAACAGTTACTAAGTGTAGCTATGACTGCTGCATAAACTTTGACTTAATTCAGGCCTGTGTATTTACTTTGTCAATATATATATATATATATATATATATATATATATATATATATATATATATATACATCAAATGTTGATATGTATTATTTTGGAAACATCAAGTTATTGTGTGGCCCTTTGTAGTTCGAGGCAGAAGGTCAAGTTGAGTTTGATTCCCATTGCTCAGGGTGACTGTGATCAAGGGGTAGCTCGGCTAGTTAGCAGTGATGAGGACGGGGAGCCAGAAAACAGTAAACCCAGCAGTGTCCAATTGATGTCTGTCTGGGAAAGAATACTAGAGAATTTTATATTGCTTATAGTTACAAGAATCCAGCTCGTCCAGGCAAAAAAGGTTTTGAATTTCTAATATGTGTATAAAGTTTCATAGAACAATGGCTCTATTGTACAGTGCAGAATGACCCCCCTTCCTTTGAAATATGCATTCAAAGTGCTTGCAGGGCTGCAAGGACTCTCGGGTTTCTGCTATCTTTGTGTGTTTTGTCGTCACTCGCCCCCACAGGGCTAAATGTGCATCACTGAGGGCAAACTGCCAGGGCCCATTCCAGCCAGGGATTAGGAAGAATCTGGAAAACAACCCTCCTGACAAAACGACAGCATGGCAGGTAACCAGACCCGCAGCAGGGCAAGGAGAGAAGGCAGACGATAATTACAGGGCTTTTTGTTTTCGGGGCACCTTTAGCTGGCTACTTAAGTGCCTGATCTGAAATGCGTGCCTTGTAATTACAGTACCGGACCCCATTAGGGCAGATTGTGTATGCATGTGTGTGTCTCGGTGGGTGTGCCACTCCAATCTCTCAGCTCTAACATGGTTTCTGATGTAATGTAGTGGTCTTCAATACAATATTCAGCAGTAGACAACATTTTCAACAAGATAATGTGGTCTGTGTTTTAACTATATTGACAAAGACACTGCCAGACTTGTTTTTGTCCTTTTTTTAAATTTATTTTTAAGTATTTAAGTTTTTTTTGTTACCACTATGGCTGTATCTGATTGTCTGTTAAACATGCTGTAAATGTAAGTTATTAGTATCTGCAAGGGTTTGAAAGAGTTTAGTGTAGCGAATGACCTTGTGACCCCACCACTGCCGTCATATACAGTGTAGATGGAATAGTTAGGCTGATTTAAGTGAGTTTGGGAGGTCTTTAGGCAAGCGTTCTACTCACTCACTAATAAACTCATATAAACAAACAAACATATGTATAAGCCTCCTTGCCAGCTCCTTTAGGGCAAAATCTCCAGGCATCCAGGCCTCAGAGAAACAGATTCCTGTCTCTTTAAGCTGTTAGCTTTTCTAATAGATTGTTAAGCACGGGATTTAGTGCCTGTTAAACCAGGATTACCCAATCAATTATGATCAGTACAAACAAGGATTACTTAAAACACTACATTTTTCTTGTGGAGAAGCTAAAAGCATGGGCGAAATTATAGCTTAAGATAAGAATCTGTGTAGCGAGAAAGCCAATCCGGGCTTTCCAGTTGCTAACCAGCCCGAAATAAGGACTTGAACCTCTAAGGCCAGGGTATCTGCACTATGAAACCAGTAAAACTTTAAATGTCATCTTGTTCCGTTATCAAACTGGGGCTGCCTTCAGCTGGTAATATCAGCAGTCCAGATCGGAGCTGGACGTTACATACAGATAGACAGTATGTATCATGTGCTTGTATCTTTCCCATTTGTACATTTCTTCACCAAACTGTTTCCTTAAGTGCGAGAATGGCTTGGACCATAGTCAAATGCTATACAATAGGCATCTTATTTCCATCTCTTACGTGATTGAAAAGGACATACCAAGTCTTAATGAGGAGCTGGTCTCAATTAAGCAGTTTAAAATATCAGGTAAGTTAATCAGGGTTAGAAACAGCAACATAGTAAAGAGTTATTTAAATCCATTGCTTAGATAACAGTTAACCCCTAGAGGTCCATTTATTCAGTCTTTTTGATGATATCGGAGTGGAAAGGGAAAATTGTAATGTCAGACCTGGTCCGTGTGATGTGCCTGCAAAGTGTTAGTAACAAATAACATGTATATAGAAAGTGTATAGAAAACAATATTAACTTTCTCTGTGGGTGGTCTCCATTTGTAGAGTTGTAAAATGGCAGTTGTCCATTTTAGAATGTAATATTTAGAATCATTTTGCAGCTTGTCCTGTGCCATGTTAAATAAAAACCAAACAAAACTATTTTCTGTGTTTTGCCCCCATTTTGAGATGAGCACAAGTTAATTAAGACGCAATGGGAGTCTGCAGATAGCACTGCTTAATTAGCTTAAGCTGACTGCTGTAACCAGATCCGCTGCATTAATGACAACACGGCCCTTGTGAAAAGACTCTTTGTTCTCCAGATAATTGTCCTTTTAGTTAACGCGGCGAGGGAAGGAGTTTCTCTGTGTTTTAGGAGGTCCGATAGAGGCTCGTAATGGTCCAAGGCGGGGCTGGGAGTGGACCCGAGTTTTGAGCTGGCCCCTTGCCAGCTGTGATGAGCCGCTTGTGCTCCCTGATGAAATCCCTTTGGCAAGCCGTGGAAAAAAAAAAAAAAAATGTAAAAAAATAAATACAATAAATCCCTTGGGGGGCTCCACTAGTTGTGATGTTAATTATATCCCTTGACTGTTAATGAATGAAATGCGATCAATATAATAGGGCAAATGTATGCAAACAGTGTGTTGATTGCTATCTAATGGCATATAGTTTAGTATACAGAATAATAGTTGAACAGTGATCGTGTCTGCAGAATGAGGCATCGAAAGTGTGTTTCAGTACAGAGTTTGAACGGAGTGCAGTTCTGTTGTCGGCACCTCCTATCCATTACAAAATTGGCTATTTTGTAGAGATGTCTAGAGCAATTTAGGTTTTAGAAACCTAAAAAAAGAGGAACTGCCTATTGTGTGGCACTTCTGGAAGAGCTTAAATATAGAAGTGCTGGGACATTTTCTGTTTGCTTTTGGACTGTATTTAAACATATGTAGTGCTCAATGTGTCCCTTTCAACTTACCAGGAGAACAAATTTGGGGAAAAAGACAATCCTCTTTTTAAATTGTAGTTTTGCTTCCTATTTTAAAATGTACAGTACAGGATGACCCTTAATTCAGACAGCATGCTGTAGGCAATACCATACTGTGTATATTATGCCGATTTTAGTGTGTTATTTGCAAATCTGGACAGCCACACCCCGCTGACTGTTTGCCCCATACATCAAACTTGTTTTAATTGGTTCATCTTTGTTTAAAGACATTTCACACCTGACACAGAAAGACAACCAATATTACATTTATGTATATGACGACTGATTTATGAGACCCTCTGTATTTAATCACAGTTTTGGCAGCTGGAGAATGTGGCTCACATGGTGATATGTTGGTCAAAGCTAGTGCCCCTGCAGTTAAAAGTTCCCTTAGTTAATGTAGACACACTACTGTAAAAATGTACAGCAGCAAACAAGTTACTGCTCTTAAAATCCTTTTTTTTTTTTAGCGTTACCAGCATTAGCACTGTCCCCTTTATTGTGCGAAATATCTTTTTGGTGCTTTGCTATTTTTTTTTCAGTGGGATTTAAAAAAAACAAAATAAATGTGAAAAAATATTTTCCTTTTCTAATCACTTTTTGTGCGGTAGTTTGCTTTGCCTGTATTTGCACCTCAACCAATAGAGTGAAACTGAGCTACAGGAAATTATTTGTTACCAAGTGGCAACTAAATACTGTAGCGTGTATGGGGGGGAGGCAGCAGCGGGACTGGTAGGTGACATAACCACACACAAAGACATAAGCCCGATATACGCTCCTTGCAAAGGAGCCTGCTCTTTTGTACAGCGGTATCGGCGCTGTGCTTTAGTGCGAGAGGTCCCAGGTTCATGCCCTCCCTCCGTCTGTGTGTGGATTGCCTCGCCCTGTGTGATGCACCTGCCTGCGTTAACTGAGATCACTACAGTACTATGGCATTGTCTGTGAAATATCAGCATGTTGCAAACTGAAGTACAAAATACATGCAAAGACAAAAGATCAGTGATAATATTGCCTGTGCTAACAAGAGGAAGTCAGTTTTATATATTATCCAGGTACAATGGAGCTTGATCGCGGAAGGCTGCAGCTTTTAAACAGAAGTGCCTGAGACCCTTCGGCACTCATTGCACACGCTGTCCATTGCAGCCTGCTCACCTGTTTGGAGCAGTGCCTGTTGTGTGAGATCTCTATTGTATCCAGACAGCCAGAGCTGTTAGAAATTGTATACGTTCCTTTAAGCAGCAAGGGAGGGCAGCCAAGAATTAACTGCTTTTTCAGTCTGGCAGCAGCTGAGCTTGGTGTCTGATTCAATTCTGAGGAGATCAGGGAAAGAAAAGAAGAAGAAAAAATCAGTGTGGGAATGGAAGCAGAAATGTTAAGTTAGGTGCAAATTCCCCAAAGCCTTGGAATTCTTGGAATAAAATGGGAAATTTTGTTGTCAGGGTCTTTCACGCGAGTGGTAAAAGTGTTTCATGTAAAATGTTTTTGAGCAGCCCTCTATGAAAATTGTTTAATTCTATAACAGACCTTAAAGTGGAGAATGGAGTGAGCGACAGTATTGGCACTGCCCTCAATATGAGTACTATCAATGATAATATCCTATTTGGGCCTGAATGATGAGAGTATGCTGTCTCAGCATATATCTCGGTGGAAATACTGTGCGATACTTTTCATCATAGATCTTAATGAGAATAAAGAATGCTGTTTTTATAAGATCTCAACGGGAATTGGTTGCTACATTGGCATGACCCTAAATGGGAACAGAGCGTTCTTCTGGCATGGATCTCGGTTTAGAGAATATAGAATAAGCTGTTGTGCAAAACCACAGACCTTTTACTTAATACTGGTTTTGTTGACCAGGACTGTTTTCAAGAACTATAGTGGTGGTGTTTGTTTTTTTTTTTTTTTTTTTTTTTTTTTTTTTGCTTTTCTGCAGCAACTTTGGTTTCAGTGGTGTAATAGCTGGAGACCACCTCTTGAAGAATGAAGGGTTGACAAGTTCATTATGGTATTGCTGTCTGTAAAGGTGTCTTATGTAGGAGGTGTCTTCTTCAGGTAGGACCTTAAATTGAGGTCCTGTCTCCTTTTAAACACTCCAACTAGACATTCTGAGGTAAAGTGTCTAAGTAATAAGGACAAATAGCTGGTAATATTATAGATTCCACAGAAAAGCAGGTTGTTTACAAGCAGGTTTGACATACCTGCCACAGGACGGGAATGCACTGGCACACCTGTGTTACGCCAGCACAGGCTCCACTGTTAATTACAAGTAATAATATGGTGGCTGTGAGACAAACAGGTGTTGCTTTGCCTTTAGAAAGTCTCCTTTGCCTTCCGTGACTGTACCTTGACTTTGTCTTATTTGATAGCCTTGATCATCAGGGGAGTAAGGGGTGGCAGCAATGACCAGTCCAGACTGGTTTAATTGGGATATTGTACAACAGATGGGAACAAATTTGAGAGTTGTGTTTTCAGAATGGCACAACACCGACCAATCCTCTAAATTGAAACAAAACATGCAAACTGAAAATATAAAGTAGCTATTTTCCAATTTTTCCAAAGCACAGCAGGCGCTGAATTTGAGATTTTCCAGGCTAAAATACATGTATTTATACCACAAGAAGAACCTTTTTTAGATGCTATTGAATTTAGATAAAATTTTAGCATTACAAATATTCTGTCATCTTCTGAGCAAAGAGGTGAACCGCACCTAAGATATCATATGCATTTTGGAATATGTTGGAGGAGCTTATTTATTAATTTTTTTTAGATGTGGTTTTCAAACAAAGATTTGACTTGGATGAACTAATATAACCCGGTCCCTGGGTTGGTAGGTTGGAGCTGCCCATTACCCCCATGGGTAAACCTGGCATCACTGAGTCCAGCGCAATCAAGAACTGCAATTAGCAGTGCCAATTAGGAAGATTCTCATTTTACATGGGCATGCCACAAGGGCATCTGCTAGAGCTGGACCTTGGGGAGAAGACCTCGGCTCATCCCAGCCAATCAAACAAACTAGGCCAAAAAGGTGCCTAATATTGTGCACATAAAATAGGTAGGGATCTTATTTTTTTTTTTATATAGATCAAGTGATTTTTGAGCAATAAACTACCACCTGCAAACACAGAGTCAAGTAGACAAACCTTTTGATCACTGCCTTCATCGCGTTGGTGGTTTTTGTTGCTTATTTGTTTGTCATGTTTTTTAACCCTCCTGTTATGTTAAATGTGTTGCAGTCCTTGGAAATACTAAACATGGCAGACTTGCTTCAAATTAGGCAAAGTCATAAAATGTCGTATTTAAAAAAAAAAAAAAAAAAATGAAACTGTAAGGTCAAATAGACTTAAAAGACCAAGTACTACTATGACGTCTTTATAATAACGTGTCTACTTGCTTCAGTTTGGAGAGAGCTCAGTACAGTAAAGTAACTAAACTCAGTAGTTGGGTAACAAACTGTTGATGTCACAGATTTGCAAGTTTCCATCATATTTCCCCCTGGCCCAGCTCTGCCAATACAGATGCAGTGTATCAGAGCTGGCTTGTGGCTAATGATTCGCACGCAGCTGGTGGTACAGAGAAAGCATCTTTAGCCCAAGCTGCTGAACCTACTTCCCAAGCAGGGTAACAAGAATTTCACCAGCTTGTTGTAAGTCTCCCTTTTTATCAAAGTCAAAGGAATCTACACTAGTCACACAGTCTGTTTTGACAACACTCAGCATCCCTAACTGCTACGTTAGGACAGTCCCGATTCATTCCATTCTCAAGGTGTATATTTGTAGTTTTAGCCCATTTAAAATGGTTTTATGCCTCTCAAAACAAGGTTTCAGTGGGTCTAGTCATTGAAATCCAACATTTATATTATTGAAACAGTAGTACCTTTCCTGGCTTTTTTTTTCTTTTTACTGACATAACTTTGCTGCATAAAGGGATCATTTTTTAATAGTTATTTGGTTTCTTGATGAAGACATTGAATCGTCATAGTTTCCTACAGTTTTACCTCAAGACATCATGACAACATTCCTGAGGTAAACCGGTTCATTTTCTAAGCTAAATTCATCTGTAGCTGTAAACACTCCCTTCACAAACTGTGCCAGACAAGCAAGTCAGGTAGACGAACGTGTTTTTATGCAAACATGTTAATTGGCAACCATTGTTTTGGAAATATTTATATGTCTGGTAGGTGCATAAAGTTATGGGGGTGGAATACATCTGTAAAAAAAAAAACTAGATCCCAATCGTTAACCTTTCTGTATTGAGTTTTAATCAGTGTGCTGACTCTACAACACAGCCTGTCTAAATAAAAACAGAACACTGACTTGATTGCTTAGACAGAGCGGTTGAGGTAATGTGAATGTGTATTCACTTAACGATGATGAAAGAGTTAAAGCCGTCAGAACGAGATGCTTAGTAAGCGAGTAACATTGCCTGTGAGAGATCACAAGTTGTTTGTGTTCCCAGCTGGATCTGCCTACTGCCTTGCTACCTAAGCAAAGCTGAGTTTTACTGTGGATTTTGCATTTTGGCTTTGTGGTTAGAGACTGGGAGGCATTAATGCTTCGTCATGTGAACAGAGGGAGGCAGGGTCCGTTATGGAAGGCTTAAGTCCTGTAACAGTTTTACGTAATTTCGAAAGTGACCTGCCCAGGAGGATGTTAGCTGTTTACACTCAAGTGTGAGGGAGATAGTGTGCCCAAGTGACTAGAGCGTAAGGACTGGGAGGGAGGCATGTTAACCTAGTGGTTTGCTATAAGGGATTGGGAGGGAGGCAGTGTGGCCTAGTGATCTTAGCTGAGGGACCAAGAGACCTTCATTTTAAAGTAGTTTATTGCTGTTATACCCTCTCTCCTTCAGTTTCAGTGAACACATTTTTAAATAAAATCAAAAACAGGTAAAGTTTGAATCCCTGACCTATTAAACCAAACTTTTTTATTCTCATGGATGAGTTGGAGACACTCGCAATTTTGCTAGTGACCAGTGAAGCCCTATCTCTACTGATCGCCTTTCAGGTCGCTTACAGTAGCTTTATCTCGGCCGATTCTCTCTTGCGCTCTTTGTCTGTGCCTGTGTTTCTAACCACTCGCCACAGTTTACCAAAAGGAGATCCATTTGCAGCTGTGCCCTTATGTGCGTTTTGCAGTTGATCTTTTCATGGATCGACATGTGTGTGGGGTTGTTTTTTGCAAGCCATTTCTCCAAGTATAATGGCTCTTATTGGCTGGGTACCAATACTAATGGTGTGCAGTAGATATTTTGTGCAGAATACTGCAGTTTTACAATTCGGTTCTTTCGTCCTGTGCAGAGTTTAAAATAGAAGGTCCTCGATCATAGTGTTACATTAATCATCATGTTTAAAAAGGCCTTGGGTTTGAGCAGATCAGTGAATAGAGTGCTGGGCTACAGTGTGGAAGGTTGATGGTTCCAGCAGCTCAGTAGTTACTGCTAAGTGTAGTGTAGTGTAGAGTGTATGGGTGCCAATCTGTAGTGCGTTTTATTGAATGCCAAGGTGCTGAGTTCCTGAGCAGGCCTACTTCTGGCTGGTTGGGCTTTGTGCTCCACAGCCTTCCAGCTGTGAACCAGATGTACAAGCCATGTATTTTAGTGCTGGAAGGCAGGAGATAAGAGAATTGAGGCTGGCTTACAGCAGTTCAGCTAGATGTTGCGGTTAGTGTGATCTGAACTTTCACAGCCCATGTCTCGCGTAATGCCTCGCTTCCCAAATACAGCTATGCCCATGATTTATTTTAAACAGGTGCAAGGGTAAAATCTAGAGGCAGGCAAACTGAAGGACTGGGAGGGAGGCTGTATGGCCAAATTGTTTGAGCTAAGTGATCAGGAGGCAGTGCAGCTTAGTTGAGGGACTGGAAGGGAAGCTTAGTGGCCCAGTGTTTAGAGCTAAGGGACAAGGAGGCTGTATAATCTAATGGTTAGGGTGGAATGACCAGAAGGGAAGCAGTGTGAATGAGGAAGGTAGTCACAAAAATCAGTACATTCAATGGAACAAAGTACAGATCGCAGGTGAAAAAGTATAAGGCAGCTGACATTTGGATCTGACCCTTTTATTACATTTTGCATAATTTTATGTTTGTAGTCTCGCTTTCTCCAGAGAGCATTCAAGGTGTAAAAAGATTGCCACAAAGTAGGCTAGTCCTGAAGATCCTTCTTGTAACAAACTCCAGACAAGTTAGGTTATCCTTACATATCCATTTTGTGAAACTAGCAAGAAATCTTGGAGAAAGTGCCTAGTATAACCTGCTTTTTAAAGCTATAGCCCAAAATAAGAAACTGAAAAACTCTGGTTGTAAATGATCCCATATCAACAGTGAAGAAGAGAGTTTCTTACTGTATTGTCAATTGATTTGTATTGTGTTTGCAGCCATGGATGTTTCATATCCCCAAAATTTGATTCAAATACAAACAGTTCCTCATTGAATTTTTAAAATATGTTGTACATATTTACAAGACTGCCTTTTAAGCCCGTGTTGAAAATATCATTTCTATCATTTTTTCCTTGAGCTTGAAGGTGTTATTTATAATAGCCTGTGTAATAAAAGGAACTTGCCTGTTTGGCTGAGAAAGTGACCATTAAGCTTGTGTCCCCACAGTTAACTACCCTTGAGGAATCCAAACAAACTGGACTGTCAGTGTGATATGTATTAAAGCTTAATCCACAGAAGGTTACGTTATAGAACACTGCAAAGCACAATATTAAACAGACACCTAGAGATTACAGTAAAATGTGTGGTTTGCAGTCTCCTGGATTAGTCAATCTTCTGTTTTTACTAGCCAGTAAACAGATAATCTTTGTGAATGAGGGAAGCATCTTGGGTTGAATGGCACTTGTAGTGCAAGAATGAACACGCTTGGACACTGCAGCTTTAAGTTTTTTTTTTTTTTTTTTTTTTTTTTTTTTTTTTTTTTTAAGGAAGTACACAGCTAGGCCGCTTCCCTTTTGAAATTCACTGTGAGCAGCTGACCGCAAGTCGACTTTCAAGGCTCCGGATAACTTCTTCAGTTGTTGTTGTTGTTTCTCCAGTTTTCTGTAAATAAAGAATGAGATAATATGGAAAGACAATGACTCCATTATTCTTCATAAGAATGTTCAGTAATTGCATTTCCACTGTGGACAAATAAACTTCAGCAATAAGCCAGACACGCAGTCAGACTGATGTCTGTAATGCGTAGTCTGTTCATTGACTGATTTTAAACATATCAGGTACTGTTTTGAAGCAAATTGAAATATGTCTGAGAAGTTATTTAATTTCAACTATATACAACTAGTAAGAAATTAGTCTGAACAATAATGTATTCTCCTTCCTGCAATTACAGGACGTTTTGTTGGTTCTTGCTCGTGGTTAATGTTGTGTTTTTTTTTTGTTTTTTTTTTCCTTTGCAGTTGCTTCAAAATAGGATCCATTGTTTCCTTAAACATTGGAGGTAAACAACAAGCATACTGTTACTATTACTGTTTTGAATCTGGCTTTCTATTATAATTTCCAGTGACTTCCTCTTTTTTTTTTTTTTATTCTGTTTTTGAAATTATCCAAGTGACCTTTGTTGAAGAGGTATACCTAGTCATGTTTTCAATATACTACTACTGCTGCACACCAAGTACTTGCAGCTGTTACTACTATTAATAATAATAATAATAATAATAATAATAATAATAATAATAATGTATTATTATTATGTTTATTATTATTGGCTCTACTGCCTTCAGAAGAGTGTGTTAATATTAACCATGGTGTTTTTCATCTGACACAACACTACACCTAGTTTCTTTTATTTTAATTGAGTTTGTTTATTAGAAAGAGCGCTCCCTGAGGTTTTGTTCTTGAAGTGGCTGAAGCTGTTTGCCAGGATGAGAGCCCTAACTAAGCAGGGAGAAATGTGAGCCAGACCCATAAAATAAGTATTTGTGTACCAGAGAGATTTTCGCTTTTCCTTTTTTAAATCGTTGTCATTAATGACTTCAGCACATGTGCAGCGGAAAGTGAATGGAGAGCCACCATACTCCTTCAAAGCCTTTCTCAAATTATTTCTCCAGATACAGTATCCCTGCCTAGAAATCGACCTGGGTTCTACTGGGTTTTCTTTTCTTTTTTTGTTTTATTATTTCACCAGAATGGCTTCACTGGGACAGCCCATTTCAAGTCCTATCTGTGAAGGAAGGGGGCTGCATATTCCCTACAGCTAGGTAGGCCTCAGAATGACTTTACCTCAGGGATTCCATGGCAACAAGGTCCCTAAGCTAAACTAGGCCACACTGCCCCCCCTTTGCTTTAAACACAAGCCACATTGCTTCCCTCCCAGTCCCTCAGCTCTAACCCCTAGGCTACACTGCCTATCTCCCTGTCACTTAGCTCTAACCTCTAGGCCGGACTGCCTCCCTCCCAGAATTCTCTCGCCTTCTCCTGTCTGCCTTTGGCTAAAGTAAGTTTAGAGACACTGTCCCTTTAAGACTGCTATTCCAGGGATACTTGGCTAATTCCAGGTGCCTGTAAGCACTCTGTTCTGTTTTACCAGGTGCAGGGTTTGGTCATTGCTGAGGTATTTGTTTTTCGGATTACTTAAAAAGAGCCGGGATTTAAGGGACATTATCTCCTGCCATTCTGTCTGGCAGCCCCCCCCCCCCCCCCCCCCTCCACCGATGTGATCATTTTAATATCATTGCTGTTCAGTAAAAGCTAGTGCACAACAATGAAATGCGAGGGGTAATTAACTGTAATGCAGCTTTGAGCGTTGAACTTTAGGAGTACCAGCATAAACATGTTTTTATCAACTTTGGCCGGCACTGATTGGACTTGCATTAACTAAGATGTAGTCGGCAATCAGGAAACCCAGACAGAGCATGCAGCCTGGTTTCAAAAATACATCATAAAAAAAACTAAATAAAACAGTATTATTCCCAGGGTTAATAGCTAATTTTAAAACTCTGTTTTAAAAAAGCTCAAATTATATACAGTCAGTTTTCTTTAATGTGCACAATTTTATTTACATGTTGTTTGCCAGGAATACAAGCTTGTCGACCTGCTGCGGATCCAAGGCAGTGTGCTTTTTGTCGAATACACAGAGAGCGCGTACTTGCAAAGCATTTTCAAAACTGATTCGCTGGTAATAGGGACCAGCAAATCAGATGCTAATTAACGCTTCAGCAGGCAAAGAAGAACACGCCCACTGCTTGTCTTTGACAGAAATACTGTAAATAGCAAGGCAGGGTGTAGTTTCTTTGATTAAAGTTAAATGTTGTTACCTATGCGCATTACAAAAATGTAATTATTTAATCGATTATCCTGTATTTATCTCAATGTTTATAGTGAGGAATGGAGTCGATTGAAAAATCGATTTTCAATTTAATTGTAGCAGATCAAGTCTTCACAGACCCAGCTATTTCAATGTCCTGCAGTCTGTCCTTTAATCCTTGTCCCTCCCTGGACAAAGGTCTTGTGGGTCAGAGAGCAGTGCGGTGCATTCCAGCTGTCATGACAGAAGGAGCCTTTGTGGAAATATGTACACAGAGCCCGCTGAGTATCATAATAAACAGTTTTATCATCAGCCTCCCAGTCAATAATGCAGCTTCTTAAGGTTTAATATTTCAATGCTATTGATCACCTTAACAACTCTATTCGCGATAGCTTGTTTAACCTGTCACAGCTTGGTGAGCATGCAGAAGAACTAGAAATCATGTTGGTTTGAATTTATTTTTTTTATTTCCTATTCCTAAAAATCACTGCCATCTTCCCATATGCATATTATTACTATGTTATTAAAGAAACTTTAATAGTTTTTTTTTAATTTAATTTTATTTTACATACAAAGTGCTGTTTGTTCCCCAGGTGTAGCTACTGTATGTGGCACAGTTAAAGAATGCACTAGCCATTTACCTCTAGAGACCTGGGTTCAAATCCTTCTTAAGCCACACATGGATTGTTGGAGCCCTCAGTGAATAGTAGGCCACGTGAAAATGGAGCCATTAATTTAGCGACACAGGCGGTCCAGGATTTGGTATGTATGGAAACTAAACTTCTCGCAGACCCCCTGAAAGATAGGGCTCTCCCTCCAGTCTAGGGCAGGCACGAGGTTCTCGCTGACTCCCTGAAAGATAAGAGTGCTCCCTCCAGTCTAGGGCAGGCGCGAGGCAGGCACTTACATTTGTTTTCTCTTCTCGTTGCTATATAAACAAAAGAAAAATAAACTAGTAAGCAGGTTTCACTTCCAGTTTTGCTACAGAAAAAAGCTGATTCCCAGAGATATAAATAGCAGGTTTGTATAATTAGAGAAAATGTGCTGTCTGGCTGTGTAGCTGTGATCTGCTTCTCTCACTTCCTAGCGACTTTTTATTGTAGAGACAGTTTCTCTCTCTCTCTCTCTCTCTCTCTCTCTCTCTCTCTCTCTCTCTCTCTCTCTCTCCCCCCTTCTCTTTCATTTCCCATCCATACTTTCTCCATTTTAATTAACCTCCCCCTCCCCTCCCTCCCAGTCTGTGCTGCTTGCCCCAGTCGTTTCTCCTCAGCTTGACAGTTTGAGCTGTGTTCTAGCTTCCTTCCCTCTCCCCTGCTGTGTTGTGTGCCAGCTTGCCTGAGGGTGAATGTAGGGTTTGCGGTGTGAGTGTGATTGCCTATCTCTGATTATACATCAATACCTTTATCTGTGGGATAATTTATGCATTTATATAGCACAAACCTTTTAGCTAAATGAATCACTAGGGACAGCACAGGGAAATGATACTGGATGTGTTTCTGTGAAGGTTTTAACAGAGAATCAATAAGGGGCTTCTTATTAGTGATATTATTAAAATAGTAATATTAAAAAAAAAAAAAAAAAAAAAAAAAAAAAAAACACATTTAAAATCTAAATAGTGGATCTGCTGTTTATCTTTTGTACATACCACTATGTAAAAAAAACAACTGTGATCAAATAGGCAAATGCCTAAACCAATGAGAGTGCTTGATTTTTATATTGTGTATACCTATAATTGGAAGTAATGTTCCACAGTAAAGTCAACAAGATCTGATCAATTTTCTTACCAACTGCGTACTTAAAAAAAAAAAAAAAAAAAAGTAGTAGTAACGACTGTATGCCTACAGTAGAAGGGATTTCACCACCAAGTCGTGGCAATCCGTGACGCAGCAAGTTTGCACGCATATCATTTGTAATCCCCCTCTGCCACTGTTGCTCCACAAGCTAGCTGCTAATTGGCAGGAGGGCTGCGGGTTCCCTGCTGTGTGCTCTCCAGCTTTGTTTCGGATTGTCACCCTGCAAGCTTCTTTCACCAGCTATCTTGCGAACTGTGTAATTAACCCAGAGCTAATTAACAATTTCTAATTACACCACGGTCCTATCGTGCACACAGAGGCAGGAAGCGTGGAAAAAAAAAAGTCTGCCACCCTCCACTCCTCCCTCTTATCTCATCCAGCTCTCCTGCATGCTGATTGGTTGCTTGGCTTGTAGCCGTTTTTGCACAAAAGCATATGTAGTGTTTGATTCATATCTTGATATCTTTACAAAAAAGGACAGTAAAAAGCTTCCTTTGGCGATTCCAGCTAGAGATGTATCCTGTGAAATGACTGGTTCTGTAGGAAATATCTGCTGTGGTTTCCCATACAGATTTAAAATGAGTTGTCTTATCTTATAAGACCATACTGAAAATAGGCCCAAAAGATTTTTAAAAAATGGTTGTAAGAAAATGTATTGTAATGCCTTAAACTGCATTCTGTAGAAGGTCATACACTAGCTTCTTCAGGGACAGCAGTAATACTCCCTTTGCAAAACAGTTCTATTCCTGGTTTTACTGTGAATTTAATAAGACACATCTGAGCTTTTTACCACTACACTGTGGCTAATCAAACTCGTTTTAAAACCTGGAATGGGTGATATGGCATGCAGTCTTTCTTCCATTCCACTCCTTATGCAGAACATGACTTTCCCTGCATAGTAAATGCAGTTTACAGTAGTTTCGATGGGCTACAAACTTATCATCCCTGATGACTTAGTTGCTGTATGCCAGCAGCATCTGAAGACCGCACCAGCCTGCAACTCCCCCTCCCCTATCCTGCCAGACCAGGAGCTATTTCTGCTCTGCAGACTGATAGCTATAACTGAAGATCATTGATTTTACGGGAAGCCGTGTTTACAGACTGAGTGCCATCGACCTGAGTTGACTTTTTGCCTTCTGAAGTACCGGGCTGGAACGTTTCATTCCCGTTTGTATTGCACAGTGGGAGGGGGGCTGAGTATAAGTCTGAGATTGTTATTGTTCTGTTGTTTTTTTTAATTGTTGCTGTTCCTACAAGTACAATTTATAAACCGTTTTCTAGGGAGGCAGTGTGACCTGCTGATGTAGAGCTGAGAGATACTGTAGGTGGGAGGCAATAGCCAAGTCATTAAAGCAGAGGCATTACGCTGGTGGCAGTGTGGCCTAGTGGCTAAAGCTGAGGGACCAGGTGAAAGTCAGTGGCCTTGTGGTTAGAGCTGAGAAACCTGAAGGAGGCAGTGTGTTCCAGTGATTTGGCAAAGACGTTAAAGTGTGAGATCTACAATAAAGAGGTGTGTTTTTTTGTTTTTTGTTTAGTTTTTTTTTTATTTGGAGGGAAAGGTAAAAAATTAAAAAAAAGTTTACAAAAACCCCCCCATAAAATCACAATTAATTGGGCAAGCCCTTTTGCTTTGCCTGAGGAATACAATGGGTTTTCTATCGATAAACACGTCCCTCGTGCAACATCAAAAGCCTTCTGCTTTATCAATAGGAACCCTTCCTTCCCACATTTTCCTGTAACTGGCTAAGCATTATGTCATTGATTTTTCAATAAGCACAGTAACCCTTGAATGGCTGAGACTGTGCTTAGTAAAAAGAGTCGGAGGAAGAGATTGTGCCAGCTACTTTAATTATCTTATCCTGCTTCCCCTGGGTTTTATTTACTTGCATTCCTATTGAAGCTGTTTCCAAAATTATTGTAGCATAACCAATTCCCAGGAATTGTAGCATAAGGGCGAGTGTCTCCACCACATAAAGAAAGTTTCCAAACTGATTTTTTTGTTTAATTTACAGTATGCCCAAGTAATTGTACAAGTTAACTGCATAAGAAGACACCTGTCTTACAACGTCAGCAATGCTCAGTCTCTTTGACGAATGAATCCAATTTATTTTCCTTAGCTGTGGCATGACACCCCATAAAACAATGGCAATAATAGAAATATTAAATTAAATTTTGCACATGGCTTGGAGCAAACTGACAATTAATTTTTGGTACCACTGTACAATTAAAAAAAAATTAACTGACTAGACTTGCATTTTCTGTGGCCTGGTTAATTTAATGAAAAAAAGTATTTGATCCCCCCCCCCCTGATGGGAGTACTCCTAAGAAGCAGATGTTACATCTTGGTAGATTATTCATCATGTAAATATAGTTGAAATGAATTCATTCAGGGAGTTCATGCAGGTGCCATGGGTTCTGCAGTGCTGATTTCCAGAGACGGACAGAGACAAGCAGGCAGGCCAACTAGCACAAGAGAGAAGCCTTTTATCCATGCAGGTAGACAAGAGAGTCCACCTGCGCAAACAACTCACTGCCACTGACCACTGTCTGGACAGGACAGCATGTAATAAAGGGGCTCAGACATAGCTGGGCAGTTCCAGGGATTCTCTGGACGTTACCCGGCCGGGGCGAAGGCAATGGGAAGCCTTTTAAAGAAATCTGCTATTTGTTTTCCATTTGTCGGTGGAGGCACTCCACTAGGGTTAGTCTCTGTAGTAATATGTGTTCCCAAGGCCTGAAATCCTTTTTTTATATACCTGGGATTATCTTTGGCTTCATTTCACATTCAGCCTTCATGTTGCAATTTTCCTTTAGGCACCACGTACAGCAAGTGTATTTTGACTGCATTGAAGAGCTGAGAATGAAGGGCTTATAATTGTGTTCATTATTATATTAAAATGCAGCTTTACAGTGCTTGGAATACAGTGCTTCAGTCAGTTCTACTTGTGGGTTTGACAAGTTTAAGTGTGAGTATTGTGGTTAGTGAAAAAGCACCCACCCCAGCACGAGGCTATTTTATCGAGCTCTTGCCTTGCGCCGTAAATCCCATTTGTTTATTGGAGACATTAAAGGCTTCCCGACTTTAAACAGGTGTCACTTTGTAACCATAAGTACTGTAGACAACCGTATTATATTCCCAGGCCCATCGGCGGCAGCACGACTCCTGACAATCCACTAGCACATCAATAACTAGCATTGGCTATTGAATTAGGCCTACTTATTTGTAAAGAGTAATCCTGTTTGGTGCAAACAGCAGACATGGCAGGTTGACTAGTGGAGCTTTCTGTCGGCCATGCTGAGGGTATAAGATGAGTGGTTAATGCTGTGGCCTGGGACTTAACATAAACAGCTTTATTGGCCTTTCATTAAAAATAACACTTTGGATTACAGACTTAAAGCTGGCCCAATTGCCCCCATTCGTCCTGAACTGTTTTCTCCAGAGTGTAACTTGCACCATTTTGAAAAAGGAAAAGGCATGAATACAGTTTTTGTAACTGATGGTGGTGAGTGGTCAACAGTTCAGAATACTGACTTTTTTACAAGTTTTAATTACCCCCAGCACAGATTTAAAGCAATCGCTTGACTTTTAATTAAGCCAAGGGTCTTTTACTATTGACTAGTTTACTTTCCTGAACCAGCATGATCTGTGCTTTAACTTTGTAGTCTCTTGAAGCGCCATGACCACTTGAAAACAAGTCTCTAACCAGTACAAACCACGGCTGGTCATTGCTAAAATTCCCACCTGAGATGGCAAGAAAAAATATTATGGTGAGGCCTTTGTAATGAAAAAAGTTGGAACAAAATATTTAGAATAAATACTGCAGTCAAGGCAGAGTGCAGTATGTTGTAATCTGTTGAGACAGAAAACACCTCCTTTGTGCTGGGAAACATTGCTTATGTAATATTCAGCAACTCAAGGTTAAAGGCCAGACGAGAGTTATTGGTTTCAGTTGGTTTATGTTGAGTGAATTTTTGATCGCCTTGTTTTAAATTCACACTAGACTCCTAGTGCAGCTCGAGTCTCCTACTGAATGCACACCACATTCAGGACAGAGGGCTTGTTTTCACTTGAATTATGTAGATAATCAACAGGAAGATCAAAGGATGGAATTATACCATACTGTACTATCCCAGCAGCTCTTCAGTGCCAATTAAACACCCCCAAATTACACTGGGCTAATTGTGGAGCACAACTAAAAGTCTTAACAACACAGCTCTTTAATTGAAATCAAGGGACTAATGAAGCTTTTCTGATCTAAAACTGCTTCTAAGTATATAAGCACCCTGTTCAGATGTAAGCAAGACCAAAGTTGCGTGCATATTTTATATACAAGGAGTTTTTTTTAATAATAACGGAAGTAATGTGATGGGCACTGTAGTTTAGGTGCCAGTATTGTGGCTGCAGAGTTTTCCTCCAATGACAGTTTGTCTGGGAGGATAGCGAAAAAGAATGTTTGAAGCTTAAAAACCTGTATCCCTATGTTCCCTAACCTCTCTTCTCTCCCGTGTTCAGGCCTGGATGCGATGAACGCCTCATGTAGGCATCAGCATGGAAAGCTGTGAGTCTCCCGTGGTTTCTGGGACAGATGATGGGCTCGCCACCACCCTCTCCCAGCAACAGCAGCACCTGCCGCCGCAGCCCTGGAACGAGCACCCTAGAGCACCGACCCCTCCCAGCAGCCAGCCCCTCCCCCTTGAGCCCCTGTCTCTGTCGGCACCCTACCCCTCCCAGCTCCAGGCTCATAGTGTTCCCCTGCAAGAGGGAGTGAGAGAGCAGCAGAAACACCCAACGCACACTGCCCCCGGCGAGAGCGCAAAGGCAGAGCGGCAGACTAGAACAGAGGAAGAGGAGGAGGAGGAGGGGAGCTGCGGAGAGGAGGAGGACGATGATGAGTTGGACGATCTTGATGACGACGAAGGAATGGATTGTTACCCGAGTTTGCAGCCCTTCCCGGGAATGCCTGTGGCATCTGGAGGGGGGATGCCGACTCTTCTGGGGCGGCGGACAAGGCAGCCAGTGGCAGCAGAGAGTGGGAGTGAGGAAGGAGAGGAGGAGGAGGAGGAATGCAGCGATGTGGAGAACTTGGCCGGAGAGATAGTCTACCAGCCTGATGGCTCGGCCTACATCGTGGAGAGCATCAGCCAGCTGATCCAAAGCGGAGGGGGTGTGGCACCGTCCGGGCTGCTCCACACAAACTCTCTTCTCCCCAGCTTGGGGAAACAAGGCGAACCTGCAGGGACCTCTTCTGCGGTCTACCCTCAGATCATCAACACTTTCCACATAGCCTCGTCTTTTGGGAAGTGGTTCGGTTCCCCAGACCAAGGCTTCCCCAATACCTCATCCCTGGCAGGCCTGAGCCCTGTCCTGCACAGTTTCCGCGTCTTCGATGTGCGCCACAAAAGCAACAAGGATTACCTAAACAGCGACGGGTCTGCCAAGAACTCCTGCGTATCCAAAGATGTTCCCAACAATGTGGATTTCTCCAAATTTGACGGGCTGGCCCTCTATGGCCAAGGCAAGCCCATTCTCATGTGTTTCCTCTGCAAGCTGTCCTTCGGCTACGTGCGTTCTTTTGCCACCCATGCTGTGCACGATCACCGGATGACCCTGAGCGAAGATGAGCGTCGGCTCCTTGGGCACAAGCCCACCTCCGCCATCATCCAGGGCATCGGCAAGGACAAGGAGCCACTCATCAGCTTCCTGGAACCAAAAAACAAGAGCCCACCTCCCCCACCCACCCTGCTGCCCATGGGCCCTGGGCAGAGCTTCTATGGGACCTTCAGTGGAGTCCAATTGGAAGGGGGGAGCAGTAGTAGTAGTGGAGGTGGTGGGGGGAGGGAAGCTCTTAAAAAAGACTTGGATTCTGGCCCCCAGCAAACCTTGTTAAGCTCCCTCGTAACGCTGGGAGGACTGGGAAGTCCCAAGCAGCCCTTGCTTACCTCAGCCCAAGGCCCTGCCAAAGACTCCAGTGCCCCGTCTGAGCGGGGAGGGAGAGCAGAGGGGCCTGTGGGGGGAAGAGGGGGGACACAAAGAGGGGAGAATGAGGAAGGGGATAGGGAAAGGGGGGAGGGAAAAGTACACTTTCCGAGCGATGATGTCTCAGACGAAGAGGATTTAATAGAAGATGAGGAAGAGGAGGAGGATGATGTGGTTAATGCAGTCGCCTGCAGCAGCAGTAGCGGCAGAGAAGGGGGGGAACTGGCTGTCTCAAACCAAAGCATTTCCAAATCTCCTTTACTAATGCCTAGTAGAGCTCTCCAGCCTTCCGCCTGCCCCTTTGAGGCCAGTACTGCACACAGAGACAGCAAAAGCACTTCGTCCATCTCCTCTTCCTCCTTCCTCACTGAGTTGGAAGGGGAGGGTGATGGTGGAGGGAGAAATTCTGAACTCCTTGTGAGCTTTAACTGCCAGGGAATGACTGTCCCTGCAGCAGCAGCAGCAGCGGTGGCAGCGGCAGCAGGCAAGGGAGAAGAGGAGGAAGAAATGGCATCCAACACTTCCTCTGCTCCTCTCGCATCCACCTCCCCCACCAACATCTCCATCACGAATGCGACAGATGAAAGTGCCATTCGAGATAGTGCCACAGCTCCTGAACCAAATGAAAGCCTGGCTGAGGGGGAAGAGGACAATGGTGCTCTCATGCACCATCACCACCTGCTCCACCACCATCATCACCATCACCTCCTCCACCCTTCCCAGCACCCCCACTCGCACCCCCATCCTGGGACTCCCTGCGAGCTGGCGGGGGCTGGAGAGTGCCCTCAGGACGGAGGGGCCAGTGGCAGTGGCAGTGGCAGCGGGGTGGAGTGCCCCAAGTGTGACACTGTCCTGGGCTCCTCCCGCTCCCTGGGCGGCCACATGACCATGATGCACTCTCGCAACTCCTGCAAGACCCTCAAGTGTCCCAAATGCAACTGGCACTACAAGTACCAGCAGACACTAGAGGCCCACATGAAGGAGAAGCACCCAGACTTGGGCGGCAGTTGCGTCTACTGCACCTCTGGCCAGTCCCACCCTCGCCTGGCCCGGGGAGAGAGCTATACCTGCGGGTACAAGCCCTTCCGCTGTGAGGTCTGTAACTACTCCACAACCACCAAGGGCAACCTGAGCATCCACATGCAGTCCGACAAGCACCTCAACAACATGCAGAACCTGCAGAATGGAAGCTCCATTGCAGCTGTCACCACTGCTGGGGACCAGGTCTTTGGACAAGCCCCCGGTGGGGTTGTAGGTGTTCCCTCAGCTGCCCAAGCCCCTGTCCACCACCACCCTGCTCACCACCATCATCACCCTGTCCAGGCCACAGCCCACTCCACTGGGGCCTGTGGAACTCCCTCCCCCACCAAGCCAAAAAGCAAGCCCATGTGGCGCTGCGAGGTGTGTGATTACGAGACCAACGTGGCCCGCAACCTGCGCATCCACATGACCAGCGAGAAGCACATGCACAACATGATGTTGCTGCAGCAGAACATGAGCCAGATGCAGCACGGCCGGCTCGGCCTGGGGGCTCTGCCCTCGCCTTCGGAGGCTGAGCTTTACCAGTACTACCTGACACAGAATATGAACCTGCCTCCTGGCCTCAAGATGGACTCCAGCGGGGCCGACACCCAGTACCTGCTGGGCAGCTTCCAGCTTGACCCAAACATGGCAGCTCTGGCACCCGCACTCGGTGAGACCCTTGTTTCTAGTCCTGTCCATTTTTTTTAGGAGAGAAGTGTTACTAACAATGCTCAAAACAGTGAACTATTAAAAAAGCATTAGGCAATTTTGTAATTGGGTCCCATTGCAGAGTGTTGGGAAGTAAAAGGTTAATTGAGTCTGCTTGCTTCTCTCTCTCTCACTCACTCACTTTTTTGATGGAGCTGCCCGCTCCTTGTGTGCTGCTCCAGGGCTTACCTGCCCTGTTGAACTCAGCACAGTTCCTTTTGTTGCCAAGAGAGGTGTGTGTATGTGTGTGAAAGAGTGAGAGAGACAGAGACAGAGAGATATTCTACTCCCATCAGAAGCACTTCAAACAGGACAACCTGCCTAGATGGTTTTCCCTGCCGCTTCTACGGCCCACACTGCTAAATAAATATAGTTTTGATTTTATATCCACGTCTGTGTGTGCAAATCTATTGTAAGAGGGAAGTTCCTCCCAGACTGGACCAAGACAATATAGCTGCAGAACAAAGTCTCACAGCATAGCTTGCACAGAGTAAGTGCTGAGTTTGCAACTCATGATTTACGTCATGCTTCATTCACCCTCAGCACCGCTACCATGTGACCATAAACAGGGTGTGGGAGCGGGAGAACACTAAACATAGTAATTACCCTGTGAGAACTAATTGGTGACCCACAGCCAATACCCCACGAACCTTAGGTTTAGGGTTAGGTTATTGTTATAAAATAAACTTTGTTTTAGTACCTAAATTCATCACTCTTATGTTATCGGGCTGTAGCATATAATGATGGCGTCTATTATGAGTTGCGCATGCAGCACTACCCTTTTAAGCTCCCCTGCGAGAGCCGTGCTGTGGGAGCCTTCGTTCTACAGCAATACCCCTCTCAACTGGACCGGTGTGAAAGCACTGAGGGGCTGGGAATGGAGTAGTTTAGTTCAGCTGAGAATGGCGTGCTTATCATTCATTATTCAGGAAAATGGTAATGACAGTGCTGGAGAGCTGAGTAAGGAGTATTTTAGGATTCACTAGTAAGGTGCAAGGTAACGACTGCTCTGGAGTGTTTTTAAGTGCTTGTTAATACAATGGTAGATATTGATGCGGTTTCTAGTAAGATTTGTCTGCACTGTATTGCCTGAAGAGTAGATCAAGATCACGCACCTTTTATCCATGCATTCATTTCAATGGCTTGGTAGAACACTTTAATCAATGAAGCCTGATATTTTTATTTGGGTTATAATAACTGGGAAATTGCAGACTTTGAGATGTTATGTTTATTTTCCTAGGACAGCCTTTTGGAAAGGGGAGGATAGCATTAGTAACTGTTACACACTCCCTCTGTCAGGCTACCCTAACTTTACGCCGTTCATTTGTTGGAGATTGTACAGAAACAGCTGGTTTGGTCAGCAACAGATTTTGTTTTCTTTACTTTGTAATTGCAGCTATAAATTTGATCTTGATTCTGTTGCCGAGCGAAGTGTTGTGCGTGCCAGACACAACCCCAGAGTTTGTACAGACTTGTCTCAAACTGTCGCGAGTTCAAAGACATTAACAGGAATTGATTGCTGTGACTAATTCTTTTTTTTCTTTTCTGCCATCTGGTTAATTTTCCAGCAAACATCTAATAAGCACGTTACAGAATAGTACTGAGGAGTTCTAAGGCTTTTTGTTTTCTGAAAGGGTTGCAGACTCTGAGACGCGTGCTCATGCTTGCACACGCTCACACACCTGTGTATGCACCCTCTTACACATGGACATTTCAATTGAATTTTTTGTTTTGTTTTAATAACATTGTTGCCTTATAAACTATAATGACAAAAACACCTCAAAAGTTGTTTAAGAAAACAGGGATGAGTCATTAATGGGCTATTTTACTCCATTTAAACCAATAACAAAAAAGTATTAAAGTTGACCCCTTATACTAGTACTCCATTCAATATGTTATATATATATGTATATACCAAGGCAGTAAATAAAACCGTGCCGCTGGAATTCATTTTGTGTAAAGTCAGGGAGGGTCAGCCAGCAGTTTCAGTCTGGGCAATGATAGATTCAGATCAGGGGAGCGATGGCAACAACTAAAAATGATTTATTTTCTCTGCTTTTACATGCTCTGTTGATTTTATTTTTAATGATTTACTTTTTGAGTTGTTTGTTATAGTTTATTTTATTTTTCTTCTCATGTAACACTCATGTATTCGATCAGTACCCCCTGTATTACTTCTAACAAGCTTTGAGGCAGCAGTGAGAAATTGAGGAGATTCAAAAAGCTCAATAAAGACCTGGAATTGATTTAGAGGTACATGAATATAAGGAGACACGCTATGGGAACATTTGTAGTCCTTTTAAAAATATATATAAAATAAATAACAATCTTAAATCTGCTTTGGCTAAATCAGTTCTTTTGTAGCTGTTCAAACAGCAGCCTGTGGAACTGAGTTCATCTGAACATAATACAATGCTGTCTTAAGCAAAGGCTGTCAGTGGTTTAAAGTTTCTAAGCTTCCATGCCAGTACAGAGTGTGGTCATCTACTTTCCTATTGGAGTAAAATACAACCCCTCCCCCCCCCCCAAAAAAAAAAAAAAAACAGAGCTGTTTATTGCTAGTTATGGAATATTGCTGCCTTTTCATAAACCTTTAACCCGTGACTGTATTTCAGAATGTACACTGGAGCTTTGTAAATCTGTTGTTGAATAATTCAATTTTCCTAGTTTCATACTAGTATGAAAAAATCCTGGCATGTATTTAACTGATCCTAAATACTGCTGTCATTTACATAATTAAAATAGGACACTCCCTTGTGTTTTGCATAATTTACAAACTGAAATACATACTTGCATGCACTGTTAGATATCTGGTCAACAAAGCCTAGTTTAATTACCTGAATAGTGGTGGGTTTTAGATCAGTCAGATGAATTGAACAAACCCCATTTTTGTCACTTAAGAACTTGCAGGCAGCACAATTTGGCGTAACATTTGTTTCTGTATGTTTGTTTGTGTGTTGTGGTTCTTTTTATAGTAGGTAGCGAGATCCCTATGGACATGCGCCTAGGGGGCGGGCAGTTGGTGTCCGAGGAGCTGATGTCCCTGGGAGAGAGCCTGTCCCAGTCCAGCGATCCGTCCCTCAAGCTGTTCCAGTGCGCCGTGTGCAATCGCTTCACCACAGACAACCTGGAGCTGCTGGGGCTCCACATGGGCTCGGAGCGCAGCCTGCCCGAGGAGGAGTGGCGTACCGTGGTGGGAGATTCTCACCAGTGCAAGCTCTGCCGATACACTACCCAGCTCAAGGCCAACTTCCAGCTGCACTGCAAGACTGACAAGCACGTGCAGAAGTACCAGCTGGTGGCGCACATCAAGGAAGGAGGCAAAGGCAACGAGTGGCGCCTCAAATGCGTGGCCATCGGCAACCCCGTGCACCTAAAGTGCAACGCCTGTGACTACTACACGAACAGCTTAGAGAAGCTTCGTCTGCATACGGTCAACTCGCGCCACGAGGCCAGCCTGAAGCTTTACAAGGTGAGTGAATATCACCACACGCCACCCATTCTTTCAATATAGTTTAGTTCAGTTATGCTTTATTGTCATTAGCCAGAAGCAAAACCATGAATGAATGGATACAAATAAAACCATATTACATTTTTGAGTAAGAGTTTAAGTGAATCTCTGAATGGGGAAATCAAAACATTTTATAGAAGAAAAAGTAAAGTTGCACTTGCCTTCTCTCTCTCTCTCTCTCTCTCTCTCTCTCTCTCTCTCTCTCTTTCTCTCTCCTCTTCTTCTTTCTCATCCCATAGTTAAAGTCTGTAATTCAATTTGAACTACTGTTGTGGGGGGTAAAAATGTATTCGAGACTCTTTCATGCAGCAATGGAATGGGGCATATTCGGACAAACAGGTATGTTTTGAGTTTCTGAAAGGAGCAGTGTTGTGGAATCAAGATCCATTTCAGGCTTTGCAAGTTAACAGCAAGTTTTTTAGATCAGACCTATACCCGAGTGGCGATTAGTAGAGCTCAGCTAAAACAGGTGAGACACAATATTAGGTTTACGGCAAAACCAGCTTGAGTTTTGAACAGACTGCGGCCTTGAAAGACCAGGTTAAGAGAGAAAGAGAGTGCTAATTTTCCTCCGGCAGAGAGGCTGAATTGTTCCTGACAGCCGTATTGATTTTTACTGGACTCTGAGCTTCACCTTTTCCTCTAATCATTCTATAATGGCCAGTGGATGAACACTCCAGTACAAATCGCTATAAATCTAACTGCCCTGATTCCACTTGCATACCCTTCTCCCAATCTGCTTCTGGCTGATTTAACCCAGACTGACAACACATTGTCACTGGTGGGAGAGGGGGGAGTGGTCTTAAATCATCCAGCTAGCTGAAGCCCCCACTTTCTCCCACTGTAACAAAAGGAAAAAAGGAAGTTAACAAAAAACTGACTTAGTTTTTGTAATATAAACCTGAAGGTATGTGACAAACAAATAAAGAAGAACATACACGTGATGCAGATCTCCATTTCAGTGTTCTAATCTTTGGTCATATTGTGTTTGTTTGCACATGCATTGGTAAAAACTTACTAGCAAAAGCAGCTCTTCATTTTGAGAAGAATACAAACTTGAGAATTTTCCTTGTAGCTGACTTCTGACACTGAGGATATATGTTGCTGTGAAAGACCACACTTGTCCATACTGTATGTGCACGACTGCAGGGGCAATGATGAGGAGATAGAGAAAGCCCAGTTTTAATCGCCCTCAAAGCTCAAGCCGAGACACGTAGCCAGGATATTTACAAATACCACAATGATTCAAGTATGTAACCTAATCCTTCCGACACCATTCAGGGAATAGAGCTAGGGCCTCCAGACAGAGTCCCATCATCAGGAAAAGAGTTTTCCAGATTGGTCACCACACTGTGGCTCCTTGCCTAGTTGCCAACAGTAGCTATACTCCTGTTGACGCAAATAAACTTCTTCTGTTGTCAGCCACTTAATTTCCTTTGATAGTTGTTTTTCAGAGATGAGTGATTTTTCTTTTTTTTTTTTGGTTCGGCCTGTGTGTTGTGAGTTTTTTGGGGAATCTTGCTTGTTAGTAAAGAAGTTGGGAGGTTCAGTAGGACTGAAAGACTGCAGTCTTACCACACTGCCTGCTACCTTCACATCGCAACGTCTCTCATGAAGTAATAACGCAAGTTTTACTTGTGCCTTTCTGTAACTGAACAAGCAAATGAAAACTGAAATTTTACTTTAAACGCTTCAACTAAAACAAACATGGAAATGGTGTTGTAAAATGAAGGGGGAAAAAACTCACCATTTTGGTTCACGTTTATTATGTTCCACATAACAGAAAGTCGCAAAACAAAATATATATGTACCGAGCACCAAACAAATCTTTATAACACTATTATAACACATTTATTTTCGGGGGAAAAAAAATAGGGTATATAAATGGACAAAATGTTTTTGGTTTCTTTTTAATCACTCGATCATTCATCCTTGACCAGGACATGCTTGAGTGACTATGACTGAAGCATATGCACTTAATCACATAATTAGTGAGAGTTGATTGGACACTGGATATGGAGTGATTTCAGCTGTTGAATTGCAAGCTTGAATAAAAGCAATAAAGAAAACCACAGAACAAAAACATTATGCCATGTCTGTCAAGAGAGCAGCGCCTTCGTGCAATCTGCATATTAGAGGCTGGACTACGGCAGCGTACTGTGGCTCACCATCTTGGGTGCTCACAGCCAACAATTTCAAACCTGATGAGACAGTATAACCAGACACACTCTGTCAATGACAGGCCACGAACTGGGAGACTAAGAGTCACAACACCTGCCCAAGAGCGACAGATCATTTAGCAGCATCTTCGTCATGTCAGTTGTTAATCAGCACAATAAAAAGTCACTGCACCTACTCTAAAACATAGTTTGTCATTTTTTGATCACATCTAGTAAATTTTATCCAAATATAAGTGATGCGTTTCTTTTGATGCTCAGTATATAATATATACAGTCTATATAAAAATCAAAGTTTCAGGAAGTTGTTTGTTGTTTAAGCAAGGCATTTCAGAACTACTTGCTTGCCTTTTTTCTGCCCCATGGGATTCTGGCTCGCTTTAAAACAGCACAATGTGTTTTTGTCCCAGATGGCTTTCCATAGAGATGACTATGCGTGCACGCGCATAATATGGTTCGTTTACTTTTTGCTGTCAAACTTTTAAAACGTGGTTCAAGAGCTGCTGTGTTGATTCTGTGTTTTATATATATATATATATATATATATATATATATATATATATATATATATATATATATATATATATATATATATATATATATTATCTCACATATCACACAGAGCTCTTTTTCATTTGCCATTTTTTGAAAATGGCGCGCAAGGTATTTTAAGTGCACCGTAAGATGTGGGCACCCCATTGGACACTTTGCCCAAATCAGACTGCTTTGCATTAAGCAGCCCCTTTGTGTGCACAGCTCTGTATAAATTGGAGCCTATAATTACTTGAATTAAAAAGGATGATTTTAACTGAGGGCTAAACTGGATGGGGATAATTTGAGACTCTGTGGTATGCAGTCCATATTAGGGCTTTCTAAAAATATCCCCCCACGTATCGGAATGTTCCGAAAGGCTTCTGAAAGTAAGAGGTTCCTGTGCTGACCACAAAGACCACCGGCATGGGAGTGAACCTGCCACATCTGAAAACGAATTAGAAGCTGCATCCACTATACATAAGTGCTATCTGTGTGGTGCAGCATGGTGATTCTCTAGCTTCTCGTGGCTTTCACCTCTCGAGGTTTCAATCTGGTTTCAATCTGGTTCCGAGTGGATATAGGCCATCATCCCAAAGCCGACCACAATTCAGCATCATTGGCTGTCTCTACTGAAGAGAGAGACATAGGCCTCAACTGGCTTTTAAAAAATATATAAAATCTCTAAAATACGTGTAAAAGATTTATTTTGATACATACATGTGTTGAAATATTTGTCAGCTACACTGAAATGAGTTTGGTGACCACTTTAGCCCTCATTGGACAGTAGTGCAATCATCACAGCCCTCCTAAGCCAGTCTGAAGCTGCTGGACAGTGTGAGGAAATTCAATTTACCACTGCTTACGTTCTCGTTTACTTTCAGTCTCCATTGCTGGCAATTAAGAATCCATCACAAAGCAAAACTAAATATAATAAAACTGAATACAATTAAATAAGTTGCTTCAGCTTTGATGGGTGGTTAGCTGTTGTGAGAGTGGGGTGGGTGGCTGTCTGAAACAGAAGGCCCCGGTCCTCCAGCGAGACAGGGTACTGTCCGGTGCAGGCAGGCAGGGAAGGTGGAGGCTGTGCTGGCTGAGTTTTTGCTCTGGAGGACGGGGGTAGGAGGAGAGGCGGAGCGCTGGGGTTAGCTGGCTACCTTTCTTGTCTCGGGGGCCGGTGCGGTCTGCAGTAATTGAGATTGATTGGATGTTATTTTTCCTCTTGCAAATGTAGTCCATTAGCTTGGCACATGCATAATCAGTTTAGAGTGCAGTTAACTGAATGTAATCATGTTCCTCAGTGTCTGCTCACACAAAATCCGCTCCAGATGCAGCTTGGCTGAGGAGAGAGGGAGAAGAAGAGAAAGAAAGTGCTGTTACTATCACAAAGGGGATCTTCATTACCTCCCCCTGTTTCCAAGTACTATTTGATACACATGCATACCAAGAAGTGATTATTTTGTAGTTATGAAGACTTGCCTCAGACGCTCTTGCTATATCTCAAAAACTAGAAACTAATCCTAATGCTACAAAGAAACAATATACCATTTCAATTATCTTGTTTTTTTAGCATTAAAATAGATGTAAAAGGATGTGAATTTTGGTCTGCACAAGGCTGTGGTTTTTTGTTCATATTTTCCTGTGCCTAAAAGATTACTATGTGAAGATTTGCTATTCGTAACACCAGGGGGACATGGTTTGCTGCAGCAGTGAAAGTTGGGCTAAAGTAGATATTCCTCCTTATTTTCTTTTAAAATGATTTATGTTTTTGTTTTTACCCTGAATGCACTGTAATCATGACCAGCACACAGATGCTAAATAGATCAAGAAAAATGTAATAGTAAAACTGCATATATGTTTGGAAATTTAAATAGTGCATTTTATTCTAACTATCTAAAGTTTCAGAAAAGATCAGACATATATGATTTAATTGACCTAATAGCCTGTTGTACTGTCATTTCTCTTGAAAAGGGATAAGGTTTGAGCTGGGGCGGGGGTGGGAACCTGTCAGAGCTAAGCCACTGCCCACTCCCGTAAGCCCACCCCCAAGCGTCAATCAGAGAGAGTGGCTAAGTCTTTGAAAGGGAGGTTCTTTTAGAGGAGATACTGTATCAATTAGCCTGGCTAGCATGCTGTAATAGAGCTCATTGGGAAAAGGTTGGTGGATTCCTGGAAGCATTGCCCTCATTTACTGGTACTATCCTGCTAATAAAGCACTCACTCTAGATTCACCGGACCTGTCACTCAAACAGCAAGCAAGGCTTCTGTAGCCTTAAAGCAATAGTACTACTTGCTTAATAGTTGTCAAAATATAGCCTAGCAGTTGTACTGCTTGTTAGTCCAGCATTGGGGTTGCATATCTCTACATCAATGTTTCACACCTATAGCTTGAGAACTTCTCATCCAATTGTGATGCAGCATGGTACAGGCATTCCATTGCACAAGGCATCTGGGGCTTGGGACCTACTTCACCATGACTTCAGTCCTCTGATTGGCTAATAAAGCTTGTGTCTCAAGCTTATAACTTACATTGATGAAACTTTACATGGACCTTAACTAGATGTTATTGTACATATTGGGATTGTGGGTCACAGTCCCACTGTTTCACTGTACTGAATCCACATTGGCTGAGATGAAAGGCTTTGAGCAATAATGCACTGCACCACCTAGACTCTTTGGAGAGGAAAGGGGAAAGTAAGAAAAGGTATTTTGTAATAGCAAAAATCTAGTTCCACCACTTCCAAAGGTATAAAATGTCATACTGAACCCTACGGTTTGTTTTCTCCTTAAAAAAAAAAAAACTGCACACGTTGAACCACACGAAAATAAAAACTATCCTGTTTGTTTTCATATTTTAGTTATCTCAACGGCAACAGTAGTTAGATTCAAAATTTAATGTAGATCATTAAATTAGTGTCAATGCCAATCATTGCACTGCAGATACAGAAAAATATAGAATTGTACTGGTGAGGGCATGTCTCTCAAGTAGGAGCTGTTTCTATTGGCTGATTTGAACCGCCTGCCCAGTTTGGAGGCAGGGTCTCACAGATGGAATTTGATAATTGCTGCTGCTCCCACTTCAAAGGGGCCTGGATGTGACCTGACAGGTCTGTGGGTGTTTTTGTTTTTTGTGTCTTTCATTCAAACTATTGATAAAGTAGGGTGCAGTTCATTTCAGTGTCGTGAATGGGTCAAAAAGCAAACATGTCAACAAACTGCGCTGTTGATTTGAATTTATCTGGAGTTCCTGCTATGTTTTTAAGAATGCTACTAAAAAAGGTAGGATAAAGTAAATTTCTCTTTCAAAGCTGTATGTGTTGTCAGAATAACAATGTTACTCTAAAGAGCAGTGGGAGTGGCTGCCTGAGGCCTAGTTTTTTGTTGCCCTCAGTGTGCTCAGAGAATCTGATGCTGGATCAGCACGAGGAGGAAGGTTGGCAGGTATTTTTGAGTCCGTGAGCAGGATTCCCATTCTCACTGAAGCAGAGGAACGTCAACACAGAGCTGAAGTGTTTTCAAAGAGTGTGTGGGTAGAGGAGTCACAGGTCTAGTCCAGCAAACTCCCCAGGCTGGGTGTGGGTCCTGCTGTCTTATAAACCATCTTTCTTTACATTAATATCCATATTTAAATAAATAAATACATAAGCTCTAGATTTGGACTAAACACAAAGGAATATATTATTCTACTTTATGTTTCAAGCTAAGAGCCCCTACCCACACTATGCACACAGATATCTGATAATACCTAAAAAAAATAAAATTAAAACTTCCTGTTCAGTGTTAGTGCTGTGGGTGGTTTTGTTAGACCTTGTCAAAGATTAATAACACAAAAAGTCTTATCCCCTCCCCACACCACCCAAATCCTCCTCACCTAACCCTGTTCTCCTTTCACCCTGCCCCCTCGCCTCTGTGTCCTATTTTTCTTTCAGCTTACTCCAAACAAGAGGCTTGTTCCAGAGAATGGACTTTGGTATTTGCACATCACTGTTGTATTTTGTTTTCTTTTGAACAAAGTGGTTTGCCTAAAAAAACAATAACCGACAATAACAACAAACAAACAAACAAACAATAAAATGATTTTTCCAGCTGCTGTCTTTTTAGGTTCCCGTGTGAAGTGAGTTTTGCATGACATTTCAAAACTATGACAGTCATTTCTCTGAAATATTCTAATGGAAGAGCCTTCTTGAATAGACTCCTAAGTTATTCTTTTGGTATAAAATAATCATTAACAATGGTAAATATTTACACTTGCATAACTTAATTAAAGTTACCAGTAAAACAAAAAATTAATTGGGAAATAAGTAGGAACAATATTATACAGTAACTCCTGTGAAATTCATCTGACTCTGACTATTTTATTGTTTGGATTCAGGTATTTTGGAATGTTTCTGGTTTGGTATTTGAACGCAAGATGTCTGGAGACTTAGCTAGATTTAAAAACACACCCTCCTAAAGGCGACGCTGCTCTGCACGTTTGTTGAGTATAGTTCTTAAAGGCCGGCACAGTGACCCCTGGGATCCTGTGAGCAGGTAAATGCCTCGTCCCTTTGATACAGCAGAGCTCAATTCCTCTGATTCTCAATGGGAGCTAAGCCTAGGGATGGAGAGTGAGACAGACCAGCTTAGTGGCTCACCAGCATCAATACACAGGGGCTTAGCAAGGAGATTAGCAGCCTGAATGTGGTCCGAGCTTTAAACGACACTTCATTCTTTGTTTGGGCTACTGCAACCTAGTCCTGAGTGCAAATAAGTGCATAATGTAAGACACAAATAGTCTGTAAATAAAGATGTAAATAATAATTGGTAAATGTATGTGTCGTGATAAGTTTCCATGGGGAGGAATCTTCTGTCTCCCCTTGTACTGTATGAGGTCTCATTGCAGACTTCTCCCACTGTGCTGCTCCAATGCTACCATTTAGTACAAAAGCATTACCATTGTAGCACCACATCTGCATTGGCATTTCATTAAACTAGAAAGGGTTTAGGTTTTGGAGTATAGGTGGGTTCTCCCCTCTCCTTTTTATAGGTATTTCATAGCACAGGCTTATATTTCGCCTAATTGCCGCCTGCTTTGGCGCGGGGGCGAGGGCTGGCTGCTATAAATCAGTCATCATTCTGGGTCCGATGTTTATTCCAGATGGAGTCGAACGGTTCCATCTCTTTGTAATTAAGCAGCTAAGCCCGGGGTGTCATCTGGTATTTATTGTGGGGGGCTCTGGAAAAAATCATTTCGCACCTTGTTTTCTCATCACAGCTTTTATTCTTGTAAAAAAAGGAAAAGTATAATCGAGCAGAGGGTGGGGAAACTGAGCAGTGGGGGGTGGGGATCATTAAACTTGCAAGTAATCAAAGCAGTCTGTTGCAAAAAATTCAATATGAATGGGCACAGATTGTTCCCAAATGTTATTTTTTTTATGTTTTACTTTGAGTTCATTGAAGTGCCCCAGATAGTTGTATATTTGTAATATCTTTTTCATACTGCTGTACAACACTGTTGTATTTCAGCTTAAACTTCCTGTGCTGCTGGGCAGCCTTACTTTGCCAGGAAGTGATACAGTGCCAGGAAGCAGTGGTGCCGTATCACTTGTGATTGGGTGAGATGCCTCTGAACGTAACTTGCACAGGGTTTCAGCAACAAGGTTTATTGAACCCCTGACCCACTCTCACTTTCTGTCCTTCGTTTATATAGCAAGTCGGAGGGTCAGCCTGTCTGGGTTCTGTTTTTTTATTAGTTACAGCTGAGTGAAAAAGTTAAAGTAAAAAAAAAAAAAAAAAAACAACACTAAGCGTTTTCACACATTTTGGGTTTTATGAAGCCGTTCTTCAAATCTCCACTGTGATTTTTGAAGTGGGGTGCTCTTTCAGGTTAACTCATTCTGTGCCCTGTGGTGTTTACTTTAGCTCTTATAGTCCAGGGTAAGTGAGGAGATGGCAGAATGGAAAAGCAGTGCTGACTTGATCTCATTTGTTTCCCTTTTAAAACGGTGTTGCTCTTTCTCCCCCACTTCAACTACTGCAACACCCAAGGTCAGAGGTATAGTTACTGCAGGTATGAGGGTTCAGAAAACCCCACAGTAAAATATCAACTTTTAAAAAAAATTAAAGAAACATTACTACACATTATGGCAGCAGCAATTTCAACATTTTGCAGACCATGGTGGCTATGAATCCTATTGACAGCGTTGCGGCAGGTGCCTGAACAAACAAAAACGATAGCCATAACAATGTCAATAGGCTTCTATGCCACCATGGGGAAATCAGAATCTAACATCAGTCCCACTTCTCATTCCTTCAGGGTTTGTGGGTGAAATTCTAGAGAAAACTCATGGTCATCACTTTTGGGGTTCGGATTCCAGCCCCCTGCCCTGGAATTCAGCACTGTCCGTTCAGTCGCTCCCTGCCTCTCACCGGCTCTACAGACTCCCAAGTATTCGACTTTTAAATCATTAAACACGATGAAGCCATCTCCTCAGAGTCAGGTTTTTATGTACAAAAATCAAACAGCATCTGCCATTCCTGATCAGTAGTAACAGCCGTCACACTGGAGTTACAAAAGCAGAACAGGAAAAGCCATTAACTGCCAATCACTGCATCGATCCCCCTTCCACAGCCTGCTCATAGTCCACCCCTTTTTAGGAGGAGACAGGGAGCAATGGAGAGAGTGAGTGAAGGGAGGAAAGAGACTTTGACTTTTAAAAGTATCTGTATTACAAAATAATAATTACATTAACAAAACCATGAACCACTTATTCAGAATAAATCAATACATCTGATACACATTACAAGTGGAGTTAATGTTCACGTCTCGTTCTTCCACTTTAAATGACTGCCTTTTGCAAACACCTGTCTGCCCCGAGTTAACCACAGAGACAGTGTTTTTTGTTTTGTTTTGTTTTTTTTTTTTTAATTTATTTATTTATTTGTACTAAGTTTTGGCTCCACTGCAAATAATAAAAAAAACAGTTAATGTTCAAACACTAGTAAATTCATGTACAACATTTTGAGTATTTATTTATTTTTTTCTAATTTGAAAACATTTGACAGTGTGTGTGTGTTAAGTGGTGTGACCATTGTGGAAATGGACACATGCCTTTTGCTATTGCTAATACTGACACATAGTACATAGCTAGACCAAATTATTAAATTAACATTAGTTTACAATGTAACCTTGAAGACTGATTTTAGTATTCCATCTGTAAATTACATTAATGGCTGGATCCACATGAGAGCAGGAGACAGATCAACAGAGAACCAGCCAGCCATATCCATACAGATCAACACAGAACCAGCCAGCCATATCCATACAGAGAAAAAGAGAACAAGCCAGCTATATCCATACAGATCAACAGAGAACATGCTTTACATTAACTCAGTCCTGTCCAAGGTATGGAACAAACACTTTCCTATTCATTGAGGATTTAAAGAATACTTTTTTTTTTTTTTTTTTTCAGAAATTTGGATATGTTGCTTTTATCCCATATTTAGCTCACATTTTAGTACACACTTTGAATTATTAACATGTATATAGGCCTATAGGCAGGATAGGAGAGAATGTATCCCTCTTATTCTGCTTTTGCAATATAGGAGAGATAACTTCATCCAAAGCAGACTGGTAAACTAACTGTTTATTTATTATTTATGTGTCAGTATAAGGCACTGGGGCTATTTGTTATCTTTGGGTTATCATTCGATGCTAAAAGTATACACATTTATGTAGCATATACACTACTACTACAAGTTAGGGTTAATGGTATGTACATAAGAACTAATTAAGCACTTGCAATGTCCTATATGGAATTGAGTCCTACAAAAATGATGAAGTGGCATGCTCAAGACCAGGACTGGTTAACTGGTCTATGTTAAGTGAAGCTGCTTTTCTTGGACCCCTTAAGAGGTCTGCAGTGTTTGTAAAAGCCGCTATGAGAATAGCATAGTGCTATGATTAAAAGGGAATCAATGCCACTGTGTACCAACCGCAACAAAACGTGTGTGCTTCTAACATGGGCGTGCCCCGGGTTGAACTCGACCCAGAGGTGCTGACACAGTAAACACATGTGGAGACCTGTGCAGGACGCTCTGCGGGGAAGATGGATGTGGCCTGGAGCTGTGGGGCTGAGCAGGGGTGCTGCGGGGGACTCATTCACACCTTTGAAGAGAAGGCAGGGGGAGGAAGAGAGAGTGCTGGAAGTTTACCTCCGTTTTAAAGGGCAGTGTTAGGTCTGCTTTTGCAAAGCAACAGCAGGGTACGTGTTTTTTCAAATGAAGAACTACAGATGAAACATTTGGAGTGCTGCTTTCTCGTCTCACATAATGAAGTCACGTACTGTGGGTCCTGTACTGGAGTTACTGTTAGACCATCAAGTAAGTTTGATTTTTCTGGTGTAGGAAGGGTCTTGGTAATAGAAAAAAAACCTGCAAAAATCTACAATGAAGTTAAATAAACCAGCAAAGAGCCAAGAAATCATCAGCCCGAGAAAAGGGGGACCAGTCAGAATGTTAATAATAAGAAATAAGAAACACCTTTTAAAGCTTCAGCATTAAGAGACTCATAAAAGAAACAAACAAAACACTTTTGCACACTCGACTGTTTTTATATCCAGGTTGTTTTTTAGGTATTACTTGATGTCAAGAATAGATCATTAAATTAGTACCCAGAGAAAGGGTGGGGGGAGCAACCTGATTCCCAGCTAGCTGTGGTCACTGACCCCCGGATTAATAACCCCGGCTCCTGGCAGATGGAGGGAAAGTGAACAAGGAGGCCACTCTTTCTTGACCTCTGTGGGAGGGAGTGTGGGTAGCAGTTGAGAAAGAAAAAAGGCATTCTCCAAGGAGATTCCGTGCTTTGTCCTAAAAATAGCTGAATAAACAGGGGATTCATCACCAGGACAGTGTTTGGGAGTCAGGCAGAGACCTTTGTCAGTTTATTTTTCTTTTTCTTGTCTGCCCCCTTCCCCACATTTTGTACAACTAAATAAATAAATAAAATGGCACAGGTCAGCTGCAATAATAATAATAATAATAATAATAATAATAATAATAATAATGATGATGAAGAAGCATTGCCTATTTTTATGTTTGGCAAGGTTAGTATTAATAGTTTAGAACCTACTTAAGAAAGGCACGTGGCCTCCAGAGGCAAAAAAAAAAAAAAAAAAGTTGGATTGCATATATTGATATAACTAGTCTATCAGACAGGTACGCGGTGGGATGGCAACTTTGTCAGGTAAGCCTGTCTGTGCTAGGAAAGGATAATTATACAATAACAATATTAGATGTGCTCCACCTACACCGAATCAACTCCATAAATTCTCCCTTCACAGACGGCTTAATGTGAATTATGTCGTGGTAATTCCTTTGATTCAAACATGTCTTCCTTTGTAAGTACAAGGAGCAGTCAAAGAAGTGTGGTTACTTTACAAGCATGGAGCCCGGGGCATTTTGGTGGAGAATATAAGAGAGCTAAAGTGGTTGGTTTAAACTGTATACTTTACATAGTGCTGTTTTTTTTTTTTAAATCTGCTCTCTAGCTAAACAACTGAAAGCTCAATTGTGTTTAAACCTCCCTGTAAAAATACTACTGTATTGTGCTGTTTAATCTTTTTGTTTTCACATATTATTTATCCTGTCACAGCATTGTAGATGGCAATCATTTCTCATCCCATTCACTTCTTGTGTTCCAGGTGAGGTCACAGTAGCCCATGTAATTTACTATGGGCAGCATAGCATTGAATGTAAGGCTCTGGTAACATAGGGTGTGACCTTCACCTGAATCAAAGTGTAAATACAGATACAAAAATAAGCGACGTACAAGAATAATAGATTTCTGTGTGCACATGATTTTGATGCCTGTGTTGTTATCCCTTTAATGGAGAAAGTTTGAATTGTGTCAATTCATGGAATTGTATGCGCATCATTTACCTCTGGCACAGGAACACGCAGTATGGTTGATAAAGTCCAGTCTGCCTGCAATTAGCAGGGCTGCGTTGATTTTAATGCTGATCCTGATCGGATCTTGCTTGTACTTATGTTGCTTTAGATGGATGAGGCTTTAGGCTATTGATCCCCCATCGATAACTGATCAATTCTGACTTTGTTTCTGGAGAATGGAGGTTTGATTTTTAATGACCTCAGTAATGGGGGCTGGGGGAGGATGGCTAATTTGGGACAGAGATTAGCCTGGCGCTGAATTGCTGCAGACAATTGGAGGATCTCCTGGGATTTGCTCTGTTTTAAATGTATAGATCTAGTTATTTTAAAATGTGGTATCAGGATAAACCATTGGAGAAGAAGCATAGCTGAAGGTTTCCAGGGGGTGGACAATGAAACAGAAGCACTTGTCAGTGGGCTTTAGTGCCAGATCTTTGTTTCAGTGTTTAAATTGTTCTGGAGGGATACAAGACCAATTCCTCAATGATTACCTCCTCTAGTTCCTTCAGGGAAATCTGCAGTGAATGCTGATCTCCAATATGACAATAGAGTGCTCACTTTTGTGCCCCATAAACACATTAGTAATTTGTGCAGGCTTTGGATACGGGAACTCCTGCCAACTGTGAACCAACTATCAGCACTTTATCAAAGTCTGTCCAGTCTACTGTCTTCAGCTTTGTGACTGAAACTGATATGCAATGAATACATTATAGAGAGCATGTTTCGACTGGCATTTGTTTAACAACTGAATCCATCTTATGCGATTATGCCTGTTTTTTTCACTAACTATTTTAGACCCCACCCAAAAGGTAAACACCAGGCTTCCAGCAACATTGTTTTCCATTTACAGTATTTCAACAAAATCTTTGTAAACAAAGAAACTTCAACTGAAAATGTTTTGAGCTGGGAAAAGCATTTTAGCATTATACATTTGAGTGATAAACAGAGCAAGCTTTATAACTGACTGTGTAAATCAGATCAAAATAAAATAAAATTGCTTATCGTTTGATATGTTTACTGTAACGTGGAATTTACATTTTCCTCCAGTCGGCTTAAAGGTAATCACAGTGGGAATATTAACATGTTCAGGTAGCGGTCAAAATGTGTTTCTTTCTGTTAACAGTCTTTCTGTTCCACAAATGGGGTGGAGGGGGGGCAGTGAAGGTTTTACTCGGAGGAAATGGCATTTAATGTTAAAACACGATCGCTGAATCCCTTTGACAAAAGAAATTAATGTAATATGCAAATCACAGCATGTTGGCCTCACCGTATGCCAAGTACTACAACCCCCAAGTCCGATTTGCATTTTAAGGAGGGTATCACTCCAAGGGTCCTCTGCTCCTTTGTTGGCACAGTGATAAAATGAACAGCTCTCCATTTAAGAATCTATTAAATATTTACATTGGCACAGTACCCTGATCAGGGTGGCTAATTAGCTCTTGAGCATGGGGGAGAGGGGGGCTATTGAGCAGTAACTGTAAGAGTTTTGGAATCAGACTCCTGTTATTGCTTTGTTTTTTTTCTATTTTAAACTAAAATAAAGGGATGGATATTTTAACAACCTTATTTCCGTGCCTGTAGCAGCAACCAATTATGTTGTAATTAAATATTTACTCAGTTGATCTGGGAATGCCGGAGGTGTCATCTTGGTAATGCATGCTTGACAAGATTTTATTCAAACCTGTTTACCAAATACAAACCTGCTCTTTCAAGGGCTGACTGTCTGTCTGTCTGCCTTGCTGGCCGTCGGTCTGTCTTAGAAATAAGGGCTATTTCTTTATTTCTAACAGTTAGGTTTCAGAGCAAATTTTAGCAGTACCAAGAAGATTATTTAATGTCATTATTTAAAACACTCAACCTTGTATACTATGGTAAAACAAATGTTCAAGTAGTTTCTGCACATGAATGAACGATGAATCAACTTTAAACATACATTTAGAAAGCTTACAATAAGAATAATAATCAACTTTTTTTAATGCCTCTCAACTTTCAAACATGGGTTTTTTAACCTATGGAGGGGGTAGAGAGGGAGAGAGAGAACATTATGTTTGTTGTCAGAGACAAATGGCATTTTGGTAATGTTCATGTGCTGAATTTAATTTTCGAACGCCATATTAATCATCACAAGTACCTTTTCTTCTCCCTGGTTGCTCAGCCCCTCATTTATGGAACAGGCAGCCAGCCTGCGGCCCACACCGCCACCCATCTGCCTGGCGTGTGACAAATGGGAGGCTGGCAGGTGTCAGGGTGTTTGTCACTTATAAGCGGCACAAGCAGGCAGGCAGGCAGGAAAGTAGTGCTACACAGAGCCATCAAACTGAAGCAAAGAAGAAATGAGTGCTCTAGAGTACGGGTCTCCAACCTTGATGATGGTGTTAAACACATTTTCAACTGAGCCAATACAATGTATATAGTTAATTATTAAAATATATATGTAGCTAATTAATAAAATAAAGTTTTTTCAGTTTATCAATTACCACATACACACACACACACACACACACACACACACACACACACATACACACACACAAAATATTTCTAATTTGTAAGGGCTAGGTGGTGCATTGCAGCGAAGTCACTAGCCTGCCATACCTATCCCCTTTGAACCCAGTGGATATTGAGATAATCCACAAACCAATTTTAGAGCAACTGTCAGTTTCTGCTTGAGAGAGGCCCCAGGACTGAAGGGCAGGCAGTGGGGAGTCAGGTCAGGAATGAGATGTACTCACTTGCAGATCTGTGGAGAGAAGCTCAAAGTAGCCAATTCCTGTCCTTTCGGGAACACTGAATTCACCGATAAATTGTGAATATTGTTGTTTTAATTTACCTGTGGGTGAACCAGATTTGCTTGAAATGTGCCTCAATTTTGATTGAACTAGATAAGACAATAATAATAACATATATTAAAGACAAATATAATAACATATATTTTTTTGTATTTAAACAGGAGACTGATTATCTTTTCAGCTTTTGTGATTGCCTTTCCTTCAGTTCTGACATTGGAACTGCAGTTGCGTTATAGGTAGGGTTAAACTGCAGGCCAGCACACTTGTCTGTTGGTTCCAGGTGACTGTTTTTCCTGCATTAAAGTTTTTTGTTTTTTTTCTGTAGAGCTCTCTTCCTCCTGTAGCAGAGGGATGTATTTAAAAGGGACAGGAACTCCCCCAGGATATCTGCTTTAGTCCCAAAGTGTCACTAACGAATTCAGGTGTGAGATTTTCTCCAACAAAAATCCCCACACGGAGAAAAAGGGAAAAAAAAAATATTCCATTGATTCTGTTAATTAAAAAGAAAAAGAAAAAAAAAAACTTACATGATGAAGTTCAGTTCGTGTTTGTTTTAAACAGCACCCTTCGGTGTGTTTGTTGTATCGCTTCTCTAGTAGCTTGCTTTAATGCAGTAAATGAGGGTCCCACAATGCACTGTATATTATGTATGCATGTTGTTTAGCAAAGAGAGTGGAAGGAAGTGGCAAATAAAAGCAAAGGCATGGAAAGTGTGTATCAGTGAGTCAGAGGTGAATATCTTGTGTAGTGCCTAATATATTCTAAGCTGACATCTTTTCCCGTAAGCTCCCCTACACTTCAGTATGTTTTTAATGAACTGCATAAACACAAAACCCATTAAATGGCAATCTGTTTATCTGGGTCTAATTAAATATCTGTGTGTGTGTGTGTATCCAAGTATACTTAATGAGCAAAACTTAGGGTTTTGAGTGGGGCTCGGTAGCAACGTCCAGTTCATTGATTTCAAAGTTGCATTTTGCGAAAGCCACTTGCCCCATGAATTATCTGGACACATTGATCAGAGCTGATCGAGAAACATTTCAAGGAACGGAGGTCTAGTTAAGGGGAGTGGGGGGTGAATGGGAAATATGTAATATCCAACTGGCTCACCCCTCCCCCTCCCCTCCTCTCCACTCCCTAAATGAGACACCAATGAGTGGATTTGCAATTAATGTAGCCTGAAAGACTGCTTTTATTGATTGCCTTCTTTCTGCAATTATGTATCTATTGTTTACATTCCAGGACCTTAGTTATTGGCAAGGAATTCAATAGTTATTGCATTATTTAATGTTAAAGTGTAGTGGAGTTGTTAAAGCAGAGCGCTGGGCTGACTGAGGGAACCACTATGCTTGTTGGCCTGCACTCAATCTCCTATGCTTTTATTGGCTCCTGAACAGGGAGGCACATTAGTGATGGGTAAATAAAACTATTATAGGGAGGATCATGCAATTAAATTTTAAAAAGGCTATGCTGTAGAAACTTTTGTGTCTGTTTCTAAACTAAAAACTAAATTGCACCAAAATTAAAATTGGTTCGATGTTTAATGGTTTTGTATTTAATTAAAGGAATCATTTACACTCATGATGTAACTCCAAACAATTAATAAAATGATCATGCTTAAAACTGTAACACCAAAAAGCATTTTAATATTTTTCATTAGAAATGTACCAGTACTTTATAATAAGTATAATCATTTCTTAGTATATGGTAGTCACAAAAGTTAGCATTATGTATACAATCATCAATATCAATGGGAAAAATGTCTTGCAGTTAGATGGAGGGTATGAAAAACTCTAGTACCAGCCTCTGTACCCCTGCTTGCTAGCACCTCCTGCAGGGAGAGAGCAGGGCGAGGGGGGCTGGCAGCATGGTGCTCCGACGCACCGGAAGGACACGTTTGTTCTTGGAACAGGCGCACTGAGTCACAGGGCCGCAATACAGAGGCTCAGCATGTCGCGGCTCTCAGGGGCTAATTCAAGCCAGCCGCGGAGCTTGGCACTGGGCACTGCTCCTGTGGTTGCTGCTGCTGCTAGGGGATGGAGACTAGCAGAAAGTTTTTTTTTTTTTAACATGATAAATCTGCTGAGGATTCCTCTTACAAAAAAAGGACATACAGTAATGACTTTCTAATGCAGTACAGTGCAGTAGCCAGTGGCGTAATGTACATTTTGAAGTTATTCTACAATGCTGCAGTATTATGGTAAAGACTGGTACCACAAGTACAATTCACAATACATTTTTCTTTTCTTTCTTTTTTAATTTTTCATTTTTTTACTTATTATATTTATTTTTCTTCCCTGAGCTAAACTTGGCTTAAATATGGCATTTATATTCTTTTGTAAAACAACCGTGGGTAACGTAAACAAACTGGTAAACCCACACGGTCTGGTTTTTGATGAAGCCGAGTGCACTGAACTGTGAAAGGAAGCAGGAAACATTCAACCAGGAATCTTATTTTAGTCTACAATTGAACATGATTGTCGGACACAGCAGCTCTAATAGAATGTGGTTCTCGTACTGGCAGCTGCCACTGTAGAGACCCACCGTTGTAAAGGGTTAAAATGAAGAACAAATGTCCCAATTATCTTTCTGCCTAGGCCCAAACCTGTAGCTGCTCATGCTCTGCACATTGCTGATGGACAGGCGGTTTTAGTCTTTAATGCTGTCAGTCACTTGTCTGCCAGAAACGATACATTTACCTTGAGAGTGCACGGTAGAGAAGCAGTCTGGCTTTCCCTGTAAGTGGGGCAGTAATTAGAAAGCAATACACATTCATACACTCGTTGGACAATTTATGGAGGGATTTTGGCAGCTTCCTGAAAACTGCTAGCTATTTAGCCTGTGGCTAGCCCCCCCTTTCAATGCATTAACTTTGTATTACCACTGGACCCCAATTTATTGAAAAAAATGACAGCGTGTCTTAATACCTCTACCATTAAATAAATTAAAATAGAGCCTTTTGTTTACCTTGGTAATGAAAACAAATATTTCTAACAGCACATGATTTTTGGGGGTTTTATTTGTCTGTAAAAGTCTGTAAAACAGAGTAGTATTTACTAGTGCCTATTGTAATCACCATCAGTTAATGTAAAGCTGCATAATAGGTGTATTTGATTAAATTTATACTATATATATATATATATATATATATATATATATATATATATATATATATATATATATATATATATAATAAAATACAGGCTTCACTATAAAAATGGCAAATTTTAATTAACATCACTATATAGTACTTTTATGAAGATTCCTTCGCATTGATCAACATTTAAACGGTATTGTGACGAGGTGCTCGTGTCACATGTGTGGGTAACAGCATTGGAAGACAGAGACATGGGCGTTGGAGTCTGAACACCGACATAGGCATGCAGGATTTGTTAAACACAAAACAGAAAGTAAATAAATGGGTCATGTGACGCCTCCAACGATGGTAACGCACAGAGGACAGAAGACAGGCAGGCAGCAAGTCTCAGTCGAGCGCCCGTCTGTAAACAGTCGTGCTGAATACAGTAATTATATGTCCTTTCTCTTGAAAAAACTATCCAGCATAGATTGCTCCTCATGCCCGTTGCCTGGTTGCAGTTTGTGTGAAGATGACTGACAGGCAACGATTGCATTCGTCATGCATGATTCGTACTACAATAGGTCATCTTTGAATTAGCGTTATCTTTGAATTGGTCAACCGTGGTCTTTGTTTTCACTGAGAGAATAACACACTTGACACTGGAGAAAGTTCACTGTCAGTCAGTACTGAGATAGTTGTATCCGGGTCGATTCTATACATGATCGTGCTAATTTGCATTGAAAAAATCGGGTCTTGCTGTTGGGATCGTTAAAAACGGGTGTTCGTTATAAGAAGTGTTCGTTATAGTGAAGTTAGCCTCTATGTGTGTATATATATTTACATTTAGAATAACTGTTATTGTTTATTCTTAACTGCTTTTTTAAGAAAGTATATGAATAATCAAATCTATGGGTGATTTTAACCATGAGTGAGGTAGAGTGGGCCCCCTGATCTCCCAGGCAGGGGCCTCTTGGTGGCGGGGAGCAGGAGGAGGGGGGGGGGGGGGGGGGGGGGGGGTAGCAGCTTAACAGTAGTTGAACAGAGGCACCCCAGTGAGTCCATCTCCATTCTCAACATGACTTTTTCATTAAGCTGCTGAATTCCTGTGCACCACTTTGACGTGATTTGATTTATCAGTGCAGGGATTCAGGATGATAGGAAACAGACAGAGAAAGTATAAGGCCTGTCTTTTTTTTATTTTGAACTGTGCCTTGGATGAAAATGAGGAGGAAAAAAGGTATTATACAGGACTTTTGCCTTTTTCCGCTTTTCATGAAACAGGAGGCAGTACAATTTGGTCATCTAGATCTTTCTTCAGGCTTGGACACAAAATTAGAAACACTTGCCATAACACTGTCAGTAGGGTGGATAGCCCACCGTGGGCAACCAAGACTGTGTGATTCTGCACGGTGTCTAAATTGTACGCGACAAATATGTGGCCGTTTCTCTGTGGATACTGTTTCTAATTTATCTTGAAAACTGAAGCACCAGCCAATTTCTCTATCTAGAAATGGTTCTAAGGTTTAATTCTGGCCTCTCCTTATTAACAAACTGCCTGTTTGTCTGACTTGTATTACGTTTAGTACTATATACTCTGTGTGTCTTTATTGACTACCAAAACTTTCTGATCTTTCTTGACCTTACTTCTGCCATTGCAATACATAAGCCTATAGTCCTAAACCCACCATTGGTCTCCCTCCCACCCCCACACACACTTCCCCTGTTGATTCCCAGCAGAGTGCTGATAAATGATTGTATTTGTCAGCTGGTGGTGAATTGGGGCCCTTTGTGGTTCCCAGTGCAGACACTTGACCCTCAGACAGGGAACTCTTAATGGTTCATTTCGAATGGATTAGTCCGATTAGTACTTGGCTGGGTTTCAACGTGGTGGGGTGCAGGCAGAGCCCACAGAGCAGGAGAGAGGGAGAGGGAGAGGGAGAGAGGCTCCCTACAGCTGGGGAGACCTTGGTGCTTCACTGCCTGATCGGTCAAGCCACATGGAAGAGAAATATGTTATAGAATACGAGAGCTTAAATATAATTCACAAATTACATTAAATCCCAGTTAGGCCAGGTCGAGTGTGCTATGCTTTACTTTGTAAAGGCCTGTCACTGTCACTGTTCTCAGTGTTTCACAGTGTTTGACATGCAAGTCAGATAGAGAAATAACAGTGAAAAAATGGAAGGTTGCAACATGTTTCAAAATTTCAAACTGGCCTGTTTAATTAATATATTGACAAATATTCTCTTCAAATTCAACCTTATCGTTTTAACACTCAATAATACTATATATAAGATGAAACTAGAAACTCTAGTATAGAAAGTTTAGCTACAGTGTCTGTCAACTTTTTAAACAATTTATCTGAAAATATGTGTAATTTCTTGAAGAAAAAAAAAAAAGATGTGTTTACATTTAAAGTAGGAGTTTTGTAGAGTATTTGTAAACACCCATGCATAACAGTAATATTTCAGGCAATTAACCAAACACCATAGTACATTGTGGTGGGCATGCACGTGTCAGCGTGAGCTCAGTTTTGACATGGAAGTGACTTTGTGTTCGAGTCTTCCTCTGCGACCTTTCCCCTTTAGAAATAACAAATGCGTGTAGCTGCCTAAAGTCAGAGAGTGTCTTTGTGAGCTCCTCTGTTGAGACACAATTAGGAAGTTGCTGTGATGGACAGGCTGTGAAAAGACGTCATAATGACTTAATAGAATTTAAAATCCTCTGATCATTTCAGCCAGTCAGTGCTCTCCTCATCTGTTTTAAATCTAGCAAGGGTACCGTCAGTTACTCCTGGAACATACCCCATGATTTACCATCCACATAGTTTTAAATGCAACCTGTGCTTTTACTGGGAGCTTTCCTCCTAATATAATAACTACTATGCATGTGTTTATTTGTACATCTCAGGTGGTTGAAGAAAGGGGAGGCAGAATGCTTTGTAGTTAAGACTGAGGTACTGAGCAGGACTGGAGCAGTGCGGCCTAGTAGTTTGAGCCTGGTGATTCGAACTCAAGAACTGGGGAGAGCAGTGTAGCCTAGTGGTTGGAACTGAAGAAAAGGGAGGCCTTTCAGCCTAGGAATTCGAGTTGAGGGTCTGGGAGGGTTGCAGCATAGACTAGTGGTTAAAGCTGGATAAGAATGACTGCCTGGTTTGTATTAAGTCTTAACTAAATCTTTGTTTTAGCTATCTATTGTAGTGATTCCTTGAGGCACTGTGTAAATTTAAACTGAATTGTACTGTACGTACACTGCTTTGCAAGAGCAGATTTTCCCCCTAGTCTAAAAATCTGTTCAGACAAACCCGAGATCAGATACAATGATGTAAGTTTTCTTTGAATAAATCTTTCTGTCAAGGGCCGATGTACCTGGTGTGCTGCAGTGTGTGAAGGGAGGACAGCTATAAATCAGACTGAAGATATTTCCAGCAGCACCTATTCAATTACATCACCCAGCATCAGACACCGAAAAAAAAAATAACAAACCGTCTGGCTAACCTTTTAAAAAAAATCACCTTTTAACTCTATTAGGCAGAGCAGCGGGGCTTGCAAACCTATGGTTCCGGGAACCAGAATTTTAATGTACATTTTAGGTGTTGAGTAGAAATGCGAAATGTGACACCCCAGCAAGTGTAATACAATTGTGCTGAAAACCCAGTTTAAATATCACAAGAAATTAAATATTGTGAGAAAATTGCTGCATCATTTCAGGGAATGGAAAGGATTTTAGTGTCCATACCTGATGTAGATTTAATTTGGTTTAAAAAATGTGTTTCAGGCTATTCTATTGTCTACGGTAGATGGGAGCTCCCAGGGGGCGGTGCACAATTGGCCAAGCACCCCGGGGGGGAAGGGCTTAGGTCCTTGGCTCACCGCGTACCAGCGACCCCTGTAGTCTGGCCGGGTGTCTGCGGGCTTGCTTGTAAGCTGCCCAGAGCTGCGTTGTCCTCCGACACTGTAGCTCAGAGGTGGCTGCATGGTGTGTCTGCGCTGTGGGGAAAAAAAAGCTGTCAGCTGACGGCACGTGCTTCAGGGGACAGCATGTGCTCGTCTTCGCCCTCCCGAGTCAGCACGGGGGTGGCAGCGGTGAGCTAAGCCTAAAAAATAATTGGATATACAAAATTGGGAGAAAATTAAAAAATTGCCGAGTTGCAAAATTAAAGATTGTTTCCCTTGCCTTAACAAAAGCTATAATAATAATAATCTTTATTTTTATATAGCGCCTTTCATGGTGGACCACCATCACAAAGCACATTACAAGATATGAGACTAGGGTGTGTGAACTATGCATCAGTTGCAGAGTCACTTATAACAATATCTCACCCGGAAAACGGAGCACAAGGAGGTTAAGTGACTTGCTCAGGGTCACACAATGAACCGGGGACCTCCTGGTTACAAGCCTGTTTCTTTAACCACTGGACCACACAGCCTCTATGCAGTATAATATGTGCAATTTTAGTGTGCTCGGGGGACAAGCGAGGTGCATTAACACATTTTACCTGGAGTGACTGCTGTGGTACTGTAGTTGGGTTTTCTGTCCAGAGTCATTGTTTTGACAACATCTCTTCTTTGTAGATCAGCTCTAAGGGAGGTGCGCTTTCCGGCAGACATCTTGAGAATGTTTCGAAAACACCATCACAAGTTGTCATGATACTGTAGTGGTGGTGGCCTCAAATCCAGCAATGGCCACAACAGTGGTTATTGTGGTATATTAACGGCACCTATATTACCAGGGCCACTGCGCAATGCAGATATTGCCATTGCTGGTAATTCCTGGGATCTGCTAATGGTTATACTGGCTAGGGTAATACACTATTAGATATTTCATATATCGCTTTTCTGTAAGGGACGATAAGATGACTGGAGCCTTCAGCAGAAGGTTTAGCTGCTGTGATTTTATTTATTTATTTTTTTACTTTCTGGCTAGTTATTTGGTTAAATGATTGTTTCCCCTCCTGGGGAGACATTCAGGTATGTGATAGTTTGTCTTAGAATGTTGCACACCCGGTAATATTTGAATTTAGCACTCCTGAAAGACAGACAATGCTCTCTTCCATCAAGCCCTGGGCCTCTATCAAGCATCAGTGGTTAAGCATTATGTTAGATTGCTTGGTGGTTTTGTGATGCAGGTTACAGTAATGTCAACTGAGGGCTAAGTTGAAACCACAATACTTAAAGTCGTATTCAAACCCAGACCTCTTGAGGTGAAAAGCAAAGCCAGTGAATAAATACAGGACCTTTGAACTGTATTTTGTTTTAAAGGTTTTTCTCTCGCCTGTCTCTCTCGCAGCACCTACAGCAGCACGAGAGCAGCGTGGAGGGGGAGGCATGCTATTACCACTGTGTGCTGTGTAACTACTCCACCAAGGCCAAGCTCAACCTGATCCAGCACGTTCGCTCCATGAAGCACCAGCGCAGCGAGAGCCTACGCAAACTGCAGCGTCTTCAGAAAGGGCTCCCCGAGGAAGAGGAGGAACTGGGCACGATCTTCACTATCCGCAAGTGTCCCTCCGTCGACACAGGTAAGGACTGTTCCACACACGCACACACACTCACACACGAGAGGTATCAAAGCCTCACAGTCACGTACCGCTTTATACAGCTACAGGTGGATACCTCCCACGTTTTATAAGCAGCATCTTCATGTAGGTTTACATATATCTGGAGAACCACTTCACCAATTGTGATGGTCCTGCATTCTTAAGCCTAGATTATTGAGTGTTTTAGAATGTATGCATAAAAGGAGATGCCTGTTCATCTGTATTTTCACATGTTTGTACATCACACATTTTGGTGTTGATTTGCAATATTCTTTACCACAAGTGTTTCAGATTTTCAGAATCTGGGGATAGAAAGTGGAAATTGCCTGTCTATCTATTCCTATGTCACACTCCCATTTTCACATGTACCTATAGTGGATGTACTGTAGGTCATGGTACTTATTCACAATGCTGCTACTTCTAATTTTACAGCAGTGACAGTAAATTTATCTTACGAAAATAGTTTTTTGGTACCTTGTTCTCTACGGTGTCTTTAATTTGCTGGCTTTCATATTTCAAATCTACACTGATTGTTTTTTTTTGTTGTTTTTTTTTAATTGATATTGTATTGCATTTGCTGGTTAAGATCCCATTATTGTGTTCTTAGTCTGGACTTGTGTACCATTTGTAATGAATTTAAAACCAGATTAAATGCATGACTGTAATGATGTTGTTTCCAAAAAAGAAAGCACGTTTTGTGCTAAGGGCAATTGCTTACAAAATGGAGACAAGTAGAGGAAAAATGATAATTACCCCAACTCAGACATTTCCGGAGTCTATTGTTCTTGAGAAATTAGAAAGTTATTTGGCTTCTCTTCTCCAAGGAGTAGTTTCCACAATCAGCTGTGAAGAGAGCACAGTCTTATCTTTTGGTGTTTGGATGGATTCTCCTGTACTGTGCTTCACCATGGTTAACCAGATTTTTATAATGCTTTGCTTAGGCGTGAGTGTTGGCTTATTATCCAAATATAGCATCACAAAGTTAACCACCGGTGACATAAGCAGGGGTTACCTTATCAAGTATGAGAAAGGTAGGGAAAGAATATTTGAATTGAAAAGAGAGACCCATCTCCTCGTTTAACACAGATATTGATATTGCGCAGTTCTGTCCACCTCTACTGAGTTTTGCTACTACAAGTGGACCACCATTTTTATTTTAAAGATAAACTAAAAAAAAAAAAAGAAAAAATGCATGAAATGTATGTAAGAAATGTAATATACCTCCATTGTATATTTATTTTGAGCATTCACTAAAAATATGTTTAGGTTCTTATTTCCATTCCAGTAAAACAAAGCAGAAGCGTTTATGTAAAGGTGCGTGCCACTCAATTCTACTCACTGTTTGGGGCACTGCCACTCTGACAGCCCTGCCGATTAAAGAAGCTTTCAGCGATTTTCTGTTCTTTTTTTAGGAAAAAAAAAAAAAAAACAGGAAAGGAACAGGACACAGATTTGTTAGTCGTGATTAAGAGAGTGAGCATCACTCAATTAACACGTTGTCTTTTTTGTTTTTTTCCTAATTGTTCTGACTCTTGCCCCCTGACACTGGGTCCTGACAAAGGGGCTCCATTGTGTGCCCCCCCCACCTCCCCTTCCGAGGCGCTGGTGTCCTGCTCACAGAGGCTCCTTGTGTTGTTATGTAAAACCAGGCTCTAAAGACGCTTTGTTCCAAGGAGGCAGGGATAATGAAGCCAGGGGCTGGGAAATTACGCAAAAGCCAGTCACAGATCTGAGGCGAAGCATTAGAGAATGTATTTAGCCGAGCAATTAAGGACAATTAAGCTTTCTGCTTGCTGCACTCCAAATATGTTAATGACCGTAATATAGTGGACAAGCAGACAAGCAAGCAGGCTGAGGCAAAAGGCAGTCTGTTTAGGTTAAAGGGAGGGAAATAAAGAACAACAGCCATGCTGGGTTTGCATTTTTCTTTTCTGTCTGGTAAGCTTTGAAGTATGTTAATGGATGTCCATATTTGCAAACAGTACCTTGGTAAAGCCACTTGACAAGAGAAAGTAATAAACGAAATATAGAAAAGCCCTCATATCAGGCGTGTAGCAGAGTAAATAGCTGTGTGTTTTATAAGGAAGAGAAATGCACACAGAAATGTTTATCCCTAGTGCACACTTGATAATCTCTTTATGATATTATTAAATGCAGAACTTAAACCCACTAATGCATACTTTCCAAAACAATCACATTGCTTTCCAAAACTTGCATTTTGAGGTAAGACTACACTGTAAGAAGCGAAACAGTGTTGGTAAATGCTTTCATCAGTGTTCTGAGACACACATATACAGCCTTTAATAGGAAACATGGTAGAATTTACATTTTTCTCACTCACTTTAAATATTACTAACTGAAGATAAAGGAGGCTAATGTTATGACCAAAGTATCTTTTTTTTATTTGTTAGTACAGCTCACTCACACATGGTCAGAACACAAGCTGACCAAAAACCTGCATAAATATATATAACAATGTGCACATACAATAGGTAAGCATACATACTGCCAAACCACTTTTTTTCGTGGGGGGGGTTATAAAAAAAACCCCAAAAAATAATTTTTTTTATTTTATTTCATTTTTAAAAGAGGGTCTGTTAAATGAAACGAAGTGTGTAATACAGAGCGTCTGCCTCTCTTTTCTTTCCCAGAGCATCTTGATTTAATTACGCTGATAATGTACATACTTCTTCATCAACAGGCAAGAACTCTGAGATTTCTTAACCTCCACCCCCCCAGTAGAAATGCTCCCTCCTGGTGTAATATTTAATTTCCTCCATGCTATTCCTTGAGAAGCACAGGGCTCTTAGTTGTGGTTTAGGCACGATTGCTAAAGTGGTAAAAGGTTCCCCCGCTTGTTAAAACAAAGCTGGCCTTGGATTTCTGGGTCAGCTCCACAGTAATTCCCCTGACTGCTGCTGCTGTTGAATTAGAGCAAGGTGCTCTCCGTCTGTTCAGTTGCTTAGCTCCCCCCCCCCCCCTACTGCCTGAGCGCTTGTCTCTCCAGAGTGTTTTGAGTATTTAGAGTTAAGAAAATGTCAAAGAAAAGGCCAGTTTTATAAATAATCCAGACAAACCCAGTATTTTATTGAAGTCTTTTTAACTTCAACAGAGTAGCATCTTCAATATATATTAAAATATATATTACAAATTTAATTTCTTGAGGCACACTTACTAAAAAATCTTCGGAACACGATCAGAGCACTAACATAGAATAGGTGTTAAACACCAATGTAATAGTAATAGCAATAATAAATAATAATAATAATAATAATAATAATAATAATTGCTTCCCTGATGTTGGTTAAGATAAAGAAGTTCTGCGTCTGTTGTTTATAGGGTCACAATAAAAGCTATCATGTATTATGCTACTAGCATGCTACTGCAAAAGCCAGCAGCTACAACACAGCAGCTAATATCAGGCTTAAAGAGCATGGAAAGCAAGAGAGAATGGAAAGTTTTGAGAGTTGATTTAGTTGATTTGAAGCAAGCGACATCACACACATCACACACCAAAGCCGGGAGTTCCAAAGAGTCAGTTAAACTAAAGGAGCGTTCTCCAGTTGTGTTGCAGTTATGCTTGGGGATAACAAGCAGTCCAGAGTTGGAGGACCTCAGCTTGCGGGCCGGGACATACCAGGTCAGCAGGTTGAGGAGGTACTCGGGAGGCCTGTGTGATGAAGGGTGTAGGTGAGCAGGAGAGTTTTGAAAATAATCCTGAACTTTACAGGTAGCGAGTGCAGCTGGGCAAGACGGGGGGGGGGGGAGTGAGGTGATCACTTTACTCCCAGATCACTACTGAGAGTAAAGGAAAGTGGCTTAGTGTTTAGAACCGAAGTAATGTGGTCTGGTGGTTCAAGCTGGGGGACCATTTCAGGTAACTTCAGAGGGCTCAGAATTGGGCTGTGGTAATTTCACCTAGCAGAGATACTATGACTCTTGAATGGAATAAAATCCATTGACACTGTAGATTAGCCCAAGCCTTAAATCTGCAGTTCCCTCCGTTGGCTGACAGATGCAGCCCTTTGATCGCTGGACTGTGATGGCTTGGCTGTCCAAGGAGGAAATCCCTGTCTGTCTGAGGGCCAGAGAGCTGGGAGCAGACACTGCTCATTGTCTACACTTTCACAGCCCAGGCAGCCTTCGACAGCATACCTCCCTGTATTGTCAGAGCAGAATGTGGGTCTGTAGAGCGACTGTCAGCAAGTGGGGGTCCAAGGGCTGCTTAGCATTTGGATTGGTATTTTAATGTATTTATTTACTTGAATTCCTATTAAATTGTGAGAGTTAGTGTTCATGAAATGTGATGGACAGTGATGGTGGCTATAGACACAGTGGTGGCAGGTCAATGAGAGCTTCCCTTCACAGATATGCAAATGAGAACACCTCCATCCTGGCCTGAACACTGCTATTTAGACCTGGCCTCTCTCAATCAAATTCTGTCAATAGTGCCAAAAGGTACTAACAAACACTTAAGTCTAGGCTGAGGACATCAAACTATAGGATGTAGGGCTGCCTTGTGCACACAGGCAGCACTGATTGAACATGATGATTGTGCAAGTTTTTTTTTAATGACTGGTGAGATACAAAACCGTCCCTCAATGATGTCTGCGTCTAACTCTTTCTCGTAAGTTGAGGGTGGAAATCTGAAGCAAAGTGTTTCCTAGAGAGAGCAATCAACTGCCAACCGAGCAGGTTACTATCTCCCCTCTATCAAAGTCTGTCAGGAACCACTGACTGACACTGTCTTGTAGTTGTAGTTCAGATTTTTTTTTAAAAATTGGTAACCCCAGGCATGTAGACATATGAGTATTTTTTATAGATCAGAAGGTGAAGGCGAGTGGTAAGCTGATCTGCCCAGCTGTTTCCGTCTCTGGGCTGGCTGTCATGATGGGGGGTTTGGGGGGGGTGGAGTGAGTTATAGTAGCAATGCTAGGAATGTCACAATTTTCCATGCTTGTTAAAAAGAGAAGTAAACCTCCTGCCCTGAAATCACCAAATAAGAAGCGTATGGAAATTCAAACAGTTGATATATTATTTTTGTAAAGTTTATTTTTGCCCTTTGGAGAGGGAGAGAAAAAGACAAGGAGAGGGGAGCGGAGGATGCTCGTGGTGTCTGTCGGGGGGCTGTCTCTAATCCACAGAGTCGGGGAGGGAACGGAAAGGAAATTGTTTGATTTGCGTGTGGCTGGAGCTGCAGACCAAAGGCATGTCTCCCCAGCCACAAAACGTGGCAGGAATCTCATAAATGCATTGCTTCAGTTTGCGACAAAACCAGCAGCTTTTATTAAAAACATCAAGTGACGGCTTTATAGATTATTCCACTTTGCTTTGCTATTTACGGTTAGCTTCTAAAATTCCACTTCTCTTAGCAACCCGATCCCTGCTGTTTTAGTTGAAATTATGAAACCGATGACATTTTCTGATTTTATTTAGAATGTTTCACAGTCTTTTTTACCATTTCTCTTTCTTATTTCTATAGCTGTCCTTACTGGAAAGGAGACAGGTACCCCCAAAAGTACAAGCCCCATAAAAACTCACAACAGAGTTAGTATAGGTCGAGCTATAAATGCATGTATTTTCAGGCCACACAGGGTAAACAGAAGAGGTTATTTTAGAGCCTTTTAATTCAGCCACATTGAGGAACGTCACACAAAGGAACATTATAATGTTGGCTTCCGTCTCCCGTCATTGCAGACACTCACTTGAAAGATGATACAAAAGATATACAGTCCATCAGGGGGAGTCATCTCATTTGTACTTAGCAAATGTGCTAATGAGTTTTATTTATAGACTTGGTTGCTTGTACGGTCATTTTCAGGAAGCCGAAGAGAGAGCTTAGTGGTTAGAGAATGAAAGCACTAGGCCGCATTGTGGAACGCAGTGGGTTTCAGTAGCTTGTTATTTGAAAGCTTGACTTAAACAAGCAATCTGAAGCTAGGAGTCTTGTGTATATATAGGGTTATTCGTTCAGTAATCAGCCATTCCTTTCTGTGACTGGGGTTTGACTGCGTGTATCTTGCTGTTGCTTGACTGGGCATTAGAAACAATATTGAAGGTCCTAGGCTTAAAGAATAAGCTTTTATCTCCGCTTGTTTAGAGGCAATTGGTGTATTATAGACCTGCAGAGCTACTTATTGAACAGCATGCTGCCTGGAATGGTCATTCGCCAATATTGTTAAGTGTTATATTTAAATAAAATCCAATGGAAGTCTGTATCAGGCCTCATTCGGAGTTAACCTTTTGGCTTCCAGCTTTTTTTTATCCCCAGCTGTAAGTGATATCAGGTCTTCTTCCTTATTGAGAACATCTGCAAAAATTGAGAATTAGTATTCGATGAGATATATTCTATTTATTAATAAAGTATTCTATTGTATGAATAAGACAACGTGAAAATTGCCTGAAAGTCATGACCCTACATTTTCAAATTTTACCATAAAAATTCAATTAGAATTTTAAAGACTGCCAAGATAAAGTTTTGAATTGGAATAAAGAATTTGTTAAAATAATATTGCTTGCACACAATGTATACTCATAATTAGTACGCATCACACAATACTAACAATAGCCAATTATATTGTATAGTGGTAACTAGAAAAATATGTTTTGCATTAAATCTGATTTATACATAATTACCAAGTAATACATCAAATTAGACAATTTTCTTCTCAAATGCCATTCCTGTTGTAGAAAGACAATCAGTCTACATATGTGTTTAATTTTATTACAAAGTTTATTTTTAGTGCAACTGATCATATCTCATGGTTGACTGTTTAAAAGTACATGAGCGTTACATAAACTGGGGTAGAGATATGTAATTAAACCAGCACCAAAATCCAGGAACATTATTAGGAAAATCATCCAGTATTAATAAATATGCTTTGGACATTGCAATGCAGTAACTATGCAGAACAATGCTGAACACCTGCATGATACGTTTTAGTGCACAACATCAATGTATGTGGTGCGTCTTCTATTTCACCTTGATCACTACCTGTCCCCATCTTGTCTAGGAGGTTCTCTGTTTTCCATTTAGGATGCCAGTGCACTGATGTGAGGCTCTAGTTAAAATAATTCAATAGCCAGCCCAGTCTTTATTCTGTATTATCTGCACCCACATTTATAGCGTTATAGTAACGATATGTTTGTTCCTTGGCCCTTCTTTATAATTACTGAATGAATGAAAATATTCACACTAACACAGACACACTCGGACTGCAGCAGCAGGTTCCTTGTCTTATACTGGGTGGAGATTTAACTCTGTTTAACCAGATGTGAGGGTTCTGCCTAAGTGACGGTTGGAGACAAACTGGTGTTTGTTTTTGACAAACTGGGACATTCCTGCCGTTTGACTCGAGGAGATTTATGTTGCTCCCCCCACCCCCCCCACCGCCCAATCGGAAGGGAGATTCTTGACAGAGTCTCTTTGTTCGGTGAAGCTTGCCTCAGTGTCATTGCTATTTTATTAGCTGCTGCCGGACAGATTCCCCTGCGCCGTGTTTGGATAGTCCATGGAAATATATATGTGCGTCTGCGCGTGTTTGTGTGCGTTCATACTGACTGATTTTGATTTAAAGAGCACACAGTATAAAAATAACTTCCAGAGTGTTTTTAAACCGCAGCTTGCTTGTCAGGGTTTTTTTCTGGTGTGTTTGTCTTTATGGTGTGTATTACTCTTGTAATTTCTGTGCTGGGAAAAATATTTTGTTGGGGGTGGTGGAATGCACTATGGATTTATTTTTTTTTTTTTTTAATCCCCCAAGACCTCTTGCTCACTAAATATAATTGAATCTGTGATTAGACAATTGTCTCCTTTCCAAATAAATGCAGAACACTCAAACAAGTCAAATATTTTAATGGGCAAAATTTTAAAACGTTTAGTGAAAATATAATCCATTTACTACCAAAGCATACAAACTGGACTAGACATTGTGTTATTTATTTTACACACAAAAATGGGTTCCACTGTGAATTTCATATACATCTTGCCAGTCCCCATTGGTGAAATCCAATTTTGAGGTTAAAATGAATAATAAATACTACACTCAGGTCTTCCTACATTGTTTACTTTGTCCCCTTAGGGTATACAAACCTATATCACAAGGATATGTGGAAACAGCATTATTAAATATTGTTTATCTTGTGGAGCCTGGTCAGGCTTTGTGTATTATTGTTGTGCTCCTCGCCCGGCACAGACTCTAATCAGGCGGAGGGTACCGCTCAAGGTCGACAAGACTTCCTGTGACCTTTTACAAAGTGATACTGAGGGAAGATTTCATCGGATTGCATTACTTGTATCCTAACAGGGATGTGCTCAGGCCAGGGGTCACTGCTAATGACTTCAACTAAAGAGGTCACTAAAGGGGGGTTCTTTTCATATCAGTGGAAACTGTGAATCATGGCATTTCTTCAGAAAACAATAACAACAACAATAAGGCCTCATTAATGATGCCTGTGAAGGACAGAGCAGCAGGGTCATAGTGCATTTCGGTAAGGTCAGCCCCACCCCCAAGATCATTATTAATGAGTTTCGTTGAGCAGAAGGTTAAATGGCTTTTAAAAAAACTACACATCCCATAATCCTTTCCTGCTGTATTTTATTTCCATGTATGTCTACCCTGCAAGAGGACAGTTATGACCCTGAATGTGGTAAGTATGGGCTTGCATCTTGCAGCACTCTGTACTCTATTTGCTTTCTAATATATAGTTAAATAAAAATAATTTTAACAGCAAACTAATCTTAATGTGACATTATGTCTATTTGTTTCAAACTCTAATACAAAGAAACCTCAGGCAGCAATATTGAAGGGTGTACCTTCTTAGATCCCAGATTCAAAATAAATGTAACATTACTAGAATCTTGTTGACCACCATTTGGTGACTCCACCTGCAATATGTGATTGCACTTCAATTAATCGTTTTTAAACTGCAACAGTGCTGTCTCAATGTGTTCATATTTATTCATAAATAGTTTCCAGTATTACTTTTTTTTCCTTTTTTGTTTGTATGCACACACAGACCTGTTAGTGTCAATCACCTGGAGGCCTGCTTGCTTTAACCTAAACTCGTCTCGTATGTGAGGTGCTTATGTCAAGTGTACGTTATATGGCAAGGGAATTAGAAAAAATCCCCTCTTTTTTTTACTTATTTTTTATTTGTCATGTAAAGTGGGGGCTGAGAAATATAATTGGGTGGGGGAATCGAGAGCTTTCACTCCTTTGTTTAACTGCCTTCTGCAGTCACTTCGCAGCCCCCATTGTGAGGGCACAATAGCATTCATTTCTGCTCTTAACCCCGGCTCTCCCTTTCCCTTAGTCAACCCCTGTCCGTTCCACTCAGCCTGCACACTTCACATCCACGCTTCAGTGCCGCTAAGGAGGGGAGGGGGGTCGAAAAAAAATATCCTTTCAGAATCCTCCCTCCCCAGTTAAAATAAAAAAAGGAGACATTTCTTTGTTCCAGTGGATGTGGTAGCCCCTCCAATCCACTTTAAGGTCATTGCTTCCTCAACAGATTTCCTCTTTCCATAAATTCTTGTATTTCTACAAAAACAATCGAACAACACTGTTGCTTGTATTTTTTTTGCTGATCATCATTAATACATTGTAAGGTTTGTGTCCCCTGGAAAAAAAAAAAAAAAAATGTTAGTAATGTGTTACTTTGTTTGTTTCAATGGGACATGGAATGTTTCATCATTGCAGAAACCTGTTTATTAAAGTAAAATGAACTGCAAGATATTGAATGTCATATTGACAAAGCAGTAAACTTGGTGCTTACATTAACAGTTTGTTGTGCTGCTATATGGTAAAATATATGGTAAAATTAGCAATATATCATTCTGCTTTTCCTAATATACAGTGCTGTCTTGCTAAGACACCCCCTGTAAACTGCTACCTCTGAGGTATTTTGTCCTGTTTGAACTAGCACAGATTCTACTACAATTCAGTGATACCAACATTTTTTAGTAAACAACATCCTGATTAGATACAATGGACAATAAATGGCCCACCCCTGCCATTGATCATGCATTCATCTGTTGCAATACTTGCTGGAGGGTTATTGAGTATATTGTATATGTGGACCACTCGATACAGTTCACCAAATGGGTAAAGGACAGAAAATATCAAATAAAGAGGAGTTTGTTTTGTTTCAAAATGAACTCCAGTTTGATTAGAATGTGTCTTTTATCAACTAATCCTCCCACCCCCTGTGCAAATTGAATAACGACTAACCTTGTCATATTTAGTGCACCAGTAATGGCTGCATGCCTCTTAAAGGTGTAATCATGCACGATAAAATTCAGCCGAAGTTACTAAGCTATGAGTAGTCTTTTGCGTATTAAAATGTCCTTTTTTTTTGTTTAAAAGGTCATTCATAACTTGCTCATGTTGCTGATGTACAGTGAGCGATATTGATTGATTAATGCATAAAGTGCTCCAAATCCATTTGCTTCTATGAAAGAGAGTAAAGCTAGGACTGGTCTCTCATTCTCCTATATTTTCATCTCTTCTCCATTGTTCGTATGGCATCATTTTTCACCGGCTGAATTTAAGGGACAAAAGGCCTGTTTCTGCCAAGTAACGCATTCAAAGGAACATTGATTCTCATCAGTGTCAGTTGAATTACCCTCAAAGGCTTGACAAGGAGTTGCTCTTATATTAACCTCCCACTTTTTCCTTCTCTAGAAGAATTTGTTGTGGGCTTTTAGTGGAAACCAACACAATATGCAGTTCAATTCTGAAATCTCTCAATTTTAAATAAAATAAATATAAAATAATATAAAATATTATAAAATATTTTTTTTCTTTCTTGTTTTTCATGCACACAGACACAGAGTCAGTGCCTGCAAGGTGATTTAAATGGTTCAGGAGGGATAGACAAGCATTCCTCAAAGACTCATGTCTCCTCCTGGGAAGCTGGGAATCACACCTTCTATCAGCCTTAAAAACCTGTGAGGCATTATGATTCAAAGCAACTTCCAGCAGAGATGCAACTTTTATATATTACATGACATATCAGAGCTGTCATTTTGATAGCAAATTAATTTCAACAAAAGTTTATTTAATTAGTTTTCTTACTTGTAAAATAGAACCTGTACCAAAAGTACTGTTGTACTTATTAAGTATTATAAATCAGTTTGCTTTTCATGTTATTCCAAACAACTAATGTGAATTAATTATTATTTTAAACTACTTCTGTCTAATGGCTATTATCAAAAAAAGATTAATAAAATAAATAATGATCTACAATTTGCACATGACTTAGCGAAAACAAAAACTATTTTAACTAAAATGTATTTAGATGGCACCCACTCAATTGAACCTAACAATAAAATGCTGTGCTTTTTATAAAACGATGGATTTTAATATATCGGGTAACTGTCTAATATCTAATAATTGAATCTTATTTGATGCCACTGCACCAAATATCATAGAGATTAAATCTATAACAGTTCAAGGGATGAGTGATCCAGACTTTAGATTGTGGGTTTGATTCTGAATTCTAAATTAAATTGTAGCCTAGATGTAGTAAGTAATGATAGAAAAAAAAAATCAAATAAATAAATAAATAAAATGAGAAGAACAGAGAAGGGCGATTGAAGGAGAAATCCACTGGCTCCTTGGGAATGAATACACGCCATCCTGAATCATCTTTATTGTCAAGCTCTGTGCAGAGCTGTGCTGCTAATGGTTTGTGGGTTGACCACAGTGTGGGTGTCCTGACAACAGTGTGCCACAGTCCCAGAGAGCTCCACTAACTGCTCACAGTGGGCTGACATGCTGATTCACGCAAATCTTACTAAATGATGAAGCAGTCTGGGTAACAGGGATTCCTAGGCAGGGAATACAGGTGACTTCCGGACTGAGATACCGCAGTTTCTGTTTGTTAATTTGTTTTTACAGTGCTGTTGGAAATACAAATATTGCGTTCATTTCACTGCACTTCAGCAGGAGTGTAACAGGACACTAAGGAATTAAACTTAATTAAAGTTAAGAAACTGAAGCTGAGTAATTTCCAGACAATAAAGTTAAAAAAAAAAAAAAAAAAAAAAAAAAAAAAAAAAACATTTTTCCATGCTTACATAAACACCATAACTTCACTGAATAAAACATAATGTGAAGGTTGAGATAGAAAAGAAAAGCAATGCAAATTTTTGAAATCAATAAAAGTGAGAACATTTATTTAAAATTCACTTGCATTTTAAAAAACAGTCCCAAAGTCCCTACTCATTGCATATCTCAGTACCTTCTTGTACATGTTTTAAGTACAAAGCAATAGAGTCATCATTTCTGTGCAGTATGCTACGTGCTTTGTTGCAGAGTGACCTACAGCACAGGAAGGGCATTGCTAAAAGTCTTCTATGTAAAATCATCTAGGAGGAGCTTATTATGTCCTATGGCAGTGTATATACATGATTGCAGGGATGTAGTAGAGGGGCATGTACTAATTGACAAGTTCTTGTTAGTATTAGAATCTAGGTCATAGTGACCTACTAAATAATATGGCTATTCTATCTTAGCAACCAGTTGCCTGGATTTAATGAAACTTTACAGTGTTGTTACAAGTGTTTTTTGAGCTTCCGGAGTGTTCCAGGTTAGTTACGATATGCGTCAGCCTTTTAAGTCAATTGAATAGGCTTCTATTGCTGCGATACACTGTGGCTAGTAGGAGCCGAAGCATAAGAGCCAGTTCAGTTAATGTATCCTTCTGTTGCACGAACTGGTCAAGACTGAAAGGGTTTTATAATATATTTTTATCAACTGCTTGCATGCCTCTCGTCCACTGCGTTAATAATAGCCACTTTTGTGCAGTACACTGGACACCTCAGACCTGGTCAAATAATAATGGCCGCTAAATTATTTAGCAGGGTGTTGGTACCAGCTTGCAGACTGTACATTTCATTTTTTTTATTATAGCAAGGCTATATTTTGGTCAAAGATTGTTTCAGAAACCATTATTGGTATAAAATTGAATAAATGAATAGAAATGTTATCCTTTTCACCAGTAGTTTAAAATCAAAGAGATCATCTTCAAGGCAAGGACGAAACGTACAGCACTGTGCTTGTATTGTGTTTATTGCTCTACCAGTGCAATGCTTGCATAGTGATTTTTCAAATGCACTTCAAAATACAACTGATATAACAGCAACGCTGTCGTTACATGTTTTTCTGTCTGCTACATTATTCATTACATCCAAATTCAGCAGAATAGCTATATTAAATACAGGTTAATAATGCATGTATTTCCACAACTTGGTTATCCTCACAGTTACTAGACTGCATGCTAATTACATTGTAAATATTGCTTACATTTTGCCACACCCCATTGCAATTAACAATGAGCTTCTCAATATATGCATTAAATCTCTGCATTGAATTAAAATACATACATTGAGTTTCATCTGAACTATAAACCATCAGCCCACATCCCCCACCTCAAATGTGAAATCAGATCTAATTTAGGTTGTGCCATGGAAATAATTTTCAAAATCACTGGACACAAGCGGGACCCTCCTGCCCTCCCCACTGGAAAAGGGAGGAGGGCAAGTGACTCCCTTTCCTTCCACAGGGAATTAATTCCTTAACAAAAATAATAAAATTGCTGAATAAAAAACAAAAAACGAAACAAAAATAGTGCTTGCCAGCTATCTCATTCCCCTATGAGTGACAATGTAGAGCAAAATATTTATCAGAGACAAAGGCTTTGTCTCCTTGTCGGGCCTCTTCAATGAATTAAACAACCCCCCCCCCCCACAGCTTTTTAATTAAATGGCTGCAGCTCCATCTCTCTATCTGTAGCTCCCCATTACGGAGGCCAGATAAGGGATTATATCTCTAGCATGTTAAGAAAGGCTTCTGGGCTGCGGCTCCTCATGAAATTTGTCACAAGATCTCATTTTCTTCATTGCCAGACGTGATGCTTATAATTGATGTGGAGGCAGCAGTAATTTATTGGCCGTCCGCAATTATCATCCCCTCCAAGCTGGGAGATGTGACTGCAATTTAGATTGGGGGAGGTGGGTGTATTAGAAGTAGAATCTTTTTTTTTTTTTCCTTTCCCGAAACCACTACTGGATGCAAATTTATGGCAGCCTCATATCCTAAACAATATGTAATTTATCATGCAGTCGCCGCCACGCGTGTGTCCCTTCCCCGACTCAAGGATAGCGAGGCATTCATTCAGCCAGCTGGACTTTCACACAGTGTTATAGAGTAAGGGGGGTGGGGGGTGGTAAGGGCACTGCTTTCCTTCATAACCTCATGTCAACTCAATTTGCCTTTATTCAAGTAATTGTATTTCTAAATGAAAGTAATACAAAAGATTACCCTTTTCATTTTCCCCTTGTTACTTGACAGTTTGATAATTCACATATTCACAGTAAACGTGCCTGCCTGTCACTAAATATCACAGCGTCAGAACATAAAATTTAGAGTATGTAAGCAAACTGGAAAGCAAACAATGTAGTTGTATGGTAGAGTTGTAAACTATAAAAAAATTGTAAAATCGGGCACTGCGTTTCAGTACTGAACAAGGGATGCTGCAGCTTTAATATCTTACCTCTTTTTTAATATCCATTCTAAATGAAGAGCTGTGAAGTCTAGATCCAATAGTATCTCTAGCAGTTGTTAAGAGTGAACGGAGGGGGTGTGGGGCTATGCCCTTCATGCTATTATCTTTGTGGCATAGCAAAACATGCTCCAGGCAATCGGCATGAAATTCTTAATTGCTTAGCCCACTTGTGCGTTGCTCTGGGGACAGAGCCTGTGAATGGAGTTGCCAGGAGGACCCTTGTGTTAGTGCTTGGGTCCCTGCCAGTCTGCCTGCCTGCCTGTGTTTCGCACAGAGGGAGAGCATTTTTAACTAACTCTTTGTTGGGCCGGCAAGCGTGCACTAAATTGTTTTTGTAGAGCTGGGAGGACGGATACAGGAGTTGAACAAAAAAATAAGCTGCATCCGTGATACGTGGCACACACATTTGAGTAAGTAGGCTGTCCCGTAGGTGCCTTGATTTAAATTATTCAGCAAACTGAGCCTCTCGCACAACATATACTGTAATAAGTACAAGCTGCATCTCTCAAGCTTTGATAGAGGGCTCACAGTGGGCTCTATAGTTGTATAGATTACTTTTTTTCAAGGAACAGCCTCAAATTGTATTGATTGTCCTTGTTAGATAAATGTGTTTCCTCAAAACCTTAAGATTATTATCTGGCTAATAGACAAGGAGAATACATTTTGGGGAAGTAAATTAGTCCAAGTGTCTTGTCTATGACAAGATGACTTTGGTTTAAATGTGACGGGGAGGGAATCTCAATATAATTGTATTTCTGTGGTGAAATATAACAAGCTTGTTCACAAGTAAAACCCTTATTTATGCTTGATTGATGACAAACACACACAAATACTACCCTTTAAAGTGTGGGTGCAGAGCACTCAACCACAATTGTAAGTAAACATTTTTTGTATCATTGTGACAGCGGAGAAGAAGTTACAATTCCAAATTGGTTTGCAGATGAAATATAAAAATAAACCTGCTTGAACTGGGAAGAGGTGCTAAGTTCAAATCAGTGAGTCTTAAAAAAACAGCATTGATCGTGATTAAAAAGTTTGGAAAGGAAAAAATGTTGTGAGGCAGAAAGGGGATTTACTGAGAGAATGAGGGGGAGTGGTCACACGCCATGTTTATTTTCAACTGGGAATATTACAGAATAAATCCAGTACCTGCATTTCACCTGCATTCTAAATTGAGTGGTTTGAATGTACAGAAACAGCCTGAATACAGGATTAGGGACCACATAAAGATGTGATATAAAAATGTCTAGTTAAAATTAAACAAGGCACCATGGGGCCTATTCTGAAAGCAATTTAGCCCAGTCTGTAATTTTACTAAGTAGTTTAATTTAAGGTATCTAAAGCACACTCCAGTTGTTTGTTTATTGTGCTTTTGCCTTTCAGAGAAAAGGACTAAATTACAGAGCAAAGTGTATTCTTTATTGGAGAATAGGACCCCTTTTGGCTAAACTTGGTTTACAAACTGGCAATGTTTTCAACATCTGCACCAGTTGGGCTACACTGAAAATTCTTTTTTTTTTCCATTAGGGAATAAGTGGGGCAAATTGTGCAGTAGAGCATAAAAAACTTTGAAAGTCGTCCTTTTGATTTCATGAAAAGAAGATATTTAGTCTGAACTGAGAGGGGAGCAAAAACGAAAGTTTTTCACACTTACCTATTACAAAAGTCCTGGCTTATGCCTTACAGCAGTCACAAAGGTCATAAAAGCTTCAGATTTATTGACTGATTTCAAGTGGCCACTGATCTGAAGGGATCTGCAAACTAGCCCTAAGCAGTTGGAGATAGCAGGGGAGCCACATCTTGGGTCCCCAGGGTGGCCCTCAGACAGCATCATGAGGACCACTTCCGTGCCACAAATACAGTGTTGATCCCATACCTTGACTGTAGTACGCAAAAACCTATTGTTCAGCTTAGCCGAGAAATCCCAGTGTAGCTATGAGATGCAATCACTGCCAATAAATTGAACGTGCACGTCGACTTAACTAAGAATTAGCAAAGCCTTCAATAAAGGCCTATTTGACATCAATCTTTTGTCTTCCACATTCTAACAAGCTGAGCGAGAGAGATTGGGTGGGGGGGAGGGCAGAATGGCAGCTGCTAGCCAGGAATTGATTGCATTAATTGAGATGCCAATATGTAAGCTTGTTACATCCACCATTGTTTAGGATGATAGCTAACAAGTCCTGCTGATCAATGGGACCAATAAAGGCTTCATCCATTAATGAGCAATGTGGTAATTAATGTTATCCATAAACCAATTAGAGTGGGTAATGCGTCTGCTGGTTAGCACAGTGAGTGGCAATATAGTAGAATTGAAGATCTGCGTGGCTCTCCCTCCCTGTTTGTATCCCAGGCTAGATGTCTGTATTGTTGGAGTCTGGACTGTCTTTGTATTAGTAGTTCCTTTTGCAGTACACTGCTGAAGGTATTAGCCAAAATATTTGTCCACTTTTTGGCTCGTATACTGTATTTTTCTCCCTCCTAATTTATGGGTGTTTTAATTTATTTATAAACGACTTACGGCATCGTAATATCCCTTCAGTATGAGAAAAATGTGATACAGCCTCTCACATATACAGTTTTCTTAACCAAGGAAAATGACTATATTCCAAATGGCTAACAGAGTGATAGTCTTGATCACTATGTTGACTTGCCATGCAGTCCTCGCCCCCTCACAATCAGAGATTGCCAGTCAGGTAGCCAAGTGCCAAAGTGAACTAACCAGCCAAAAGAAAACAATATTCAGGAGGAATAACAAAAAAAAAAAAAAAAAAAAAAAACATTTGGAATGTCTTCATTGGTTGTTATTATTATTATTATTATTATTATTATTATTATTATTATTATTATTATTATTGGTTGATATCGCTTTAATAAGTTTGATGTTTCAAAAGAGGTCTTTTAAATATAAAAATACATTGCAATGGATCCTTCCTAATGTACTTTTTTACTGCTATTATACGATTTCTATACAGTGAATGTAGTTTACAGAGGGGTAATAAAACGTGTTTCCTTCCAAAACAAACTTTATTCAAACTGTAAAAAATACAAAAAAGCAGTCAATACATGTGTTTTTTCACATAGCTCATTTTAAATGAACCATTGGAAGATTGAAGAAATTCAGTACTTTTAACAGTTTAAAACACCCTCTTTTGTACAGTGCGCTAGATCTCCCTGAAGTGTGAGTGAGGTACTGAATTCCTAGATTGACAGGTCTTGCCAGTCGTTTCGAAAAACAACAGTATTGATTGATAACAGTGTTGTAGTTTCTGTCCTGACTGGCTGTCCATCACAGGCGTTTTTTTATTGAGTGCTCAGGCCTGTCGTTTCGGGCTGTTCCAGCTGTTTGCAAGGTGAAGAGCTGCAGCAGTGGTGAGGAGGAGGAACAACACCAGCAGATCCTGACCAGCCTGGCCTGGTCCCTGCAGTAGAGAGTTCTGAACCAGGTGGAGAGAGATGTTGTCTGGTGAGGACGTCACCTCGGGAAATCGTTTCTTATGGAATACGAACCCTTATAAAAATTGAATTATAGGAAAGGTCAGGTAGAAAAAGTTTTGGCTAGTGGTTTCCGCAGTGTTATAAGGCTTTCCAACACTGATTAAAGCATTAGCTAAAACATCTTTTTTAATGATCCTACAGTAAGTAGTGATATAACTGAATTTTAATATTATACATTTGGAAGACGTAATAAGAGGTAGTTAACAGTAGAGATTTGAGATGCAGGATTTATTCTAAAAATAACTGTTGTGTTGTTTTCGTGAAAGCCTATCATATTCCTTCATATTACTGATTTATTTATTTTATATTGGAAAAATCGATCATGGTCTGGCTAAACTAAAATGTGGTGGAGCAAACCAGAACAGCACTATTCATTCTATCAGTGCAACTAAGTGGCCTCAAAATGCTAAATATTGCTCAAGTAACAAGTAAACCATTTCCATCTTTAGCCGACACTCAATCAGATAGGTAGATGGCTGTATAGAAGCTTGCTGGGTTGGAACATTGCTTTATATTGTAGCTGCTGCTTCCATAGACAAGCTGTTAAGCACAAATGGGAAAACAAGAAAAGAAAAAGTCCATCAGTCTTTCTGCCTGAAACCTGCAGCCTTAATCAGTACTTACAGCAAGCAGGCTAAATAAACAGTAAGTAAGTTGTCTTGTGCAGGAGAACGTCAATGCCTGCAACTTGCTCAAGCCTTTGCTTTGAATGGTTCTGTATTGACCCTGAGGGACCTCTGGGGGATTCCCTAATTGAAAATTAATATTGAATCAATGCCGCGGGCCATTTGCATATTGATCATAAACAACTAGGAAGGCACCAAGTATGTGGTGGATCAATAGGGCCTTCTTTAGCGGCAAGTGCAGTACATCACATTATAGCCACCTGCTCCAGAGGTTAATCATTGCCGCTTGTTAAGGTGGAATCCTGCCACAGGGGTTCTTTATGAGGCCTCCCCAAGGGGGAGCACTATCCTGACAGCCACAAGGTGTATAGGGTGCCTTGTCATAGTGAAAACCTGTGGCTTAAATGTATTACTTTGCTATTTTTGTTTTATTTTAGTTTGGTTTTCTTCAGGTTTGGGATAATCTGAATTGCATATAGTTTTGGGGGTTTTATTTGGTATTATTAAATAGGTCAAACAGGCTTTTTCAAAAAATGTTTTGCTAAAATATTCAGAGCATTAGTATACCGGGATAAAAACGTAATAATGGTTTCCACATGCTTTTGAAGCCGTTGAGATTCTTCTGGCCTGACCTTACTCGGAAGTCAGCTTCCACTGCTGGTTGTGTTGTGCCAGGTTATCCCTTTAACTTGTTCAGTGCGAGGTGAAGACGACCCAGTATTGACTGTCCTGCTTCCTGACTGCCTTTGTGTGGGAGTGTTGCTGAATAAAGAACCCAGGAAGTCGAGAGAGGGCGCAGCTTATCTTCCAGTCTATGAAGTGAGGCCCCTGAATTAATGGCACTGTTGAGCCTGTCTTCCCCTGTGCTGAGAGCCAGGCCCAGAGAGCCAGCCTGCATCTGATCACCTCATTACAGGCCCTTTCATTGACTTGGCTGCACTGAACTGATGAACTGAGGCTGTGGACAAGAGCACATAATTGGGAGAAATGAATTCTTATCACAGGCCGCAGCAGGCAGTGCTGGGCTCTGTGGCTGTGTGTGCGTGTGAGAGGGAGAGCCAGGGAGGCAAAGATGCAGTGTGAATAGGGTTTGTTTTAGTATATGGTGGTGCATTTAGTGCTCATGAAGTGAGGGGACGAATGGCACTGGATACATTGCACATTGCCAGCAAGCTTCTCCTGACAGTTCTGCAAAGAGAGAGCTCACCTCAATCCATACCTGAACATTCAGTTCTGGGACTGTTGCAAGCATAGACTGCCTATTGTGGAATAATGTGTTTTGTGAAAGTCTGTTGGATCTGCTGTCTTACCCATCATGACTGACACTGAGTCGCAGGAGATTCAGCTCTTATATATGTCAGGGATTACTAGTCAACTGTGGGGCAGGTTAACGACACAGAAGTGTGTGCTGTATATCAGAGGTGTATGACTTCTGCAGTAGGTGTTTTGTTATGTGGAACCGATTTGTTAATCCTGTGCACTGTCCGAGTGAGACTGAGGCTCCCTTCCTGCTGCCTTTCAACTCATTTCCATGTTTATTTGTGGAGTCAGCAAAACCACCCAGCTAACCTTTCATTTCACAAATGTTGCTGATGTGAATCTGAGACCATTAAGCTAACAGTTTCCTCTCAGTTAGAAAGTAATATTACATTATCTGGTGGCACATTTCTCATAATGTTTTTGCACTGCATCAATTAATAAGCCCATTTAGTAAAGCAGTTGTTAGGGTGTTTTTTTAATACAAATTGCTTTCAGCCAGATGTGCATAAAGACTGCTCAACAAAGGTAATTTTTGAATTACAATACACCAAAATAAACAAGAGACAAGTGACCCAAAGTATAGGCCCAGTGGAAACTCAGTTATAACAGTGTATAAGTCACTAGCTTCTATACAGGTAGCTCCGATACAGAGACAGAGACAGAGATAGAGAGAGAGGCAGGCACCCCCAGCAGTATGGGTCTATAACACTACATGCAGTGCTGCACCAGCACAGCCCCACCACACACTGAACGGTTGTAAAGTGCAGATATTTTTCGGGGCTCAGCTAAGAATTAAATCTCCACGACTGTCTGACTGCAGTTTAAAGCCCAAATGGTGTGCAGTAGGAAATTGAAAAGAAATTAAGTGTGTTCACTTGACATGTGATGACCCCAGCTGGTGGAGCTGAATACGGAGAGCTGGCTGTGGAAGTGCAGTCAGTTTAGATTATTAGGATGAGGGAGAGGGGGAGAGAGAGAGATGGCTGGTGAATATAGGAAACTGAACATAGACAAGATTATTTGATTGGTTTGAGATGGTTGCTAGACAGCAACCAAGAGCACTGTTACAGTGATATGTAGGAATTCCACCCTACTTGTATACAGCACTGTGTGTTGCATTGTAATAGGAGCTTTTGCAAATTACTGACATGGTTGGCTGCATAATGTCATCAAAAAATGTATTAACTGCTTTGTGTGTATTTCTATTTATGTCGAGACCAAAATACATGTTGATTGTGTGTGCATGCATGCATGCATACATACATACATGCATACGCACATAAATACATACAAAGTGTTCCCTTTTTAATGCTAGGTTTGCTTCTTGAGCTTAAAAATTTTATTGTAGAGCTGTTTTTATTGACCTTGATTAGCACTAATCTTGGACTACTTTACTTAGCATTAGGTAATGCAGCCAGTAAGACCCTGTAGTTCTGCTGCAGGTAGTTTGTGTCCATACAGCCAATGCTGCCTGTAGGGAATGCAGGCAAATCAACATGGCAATTCAGAGCCCAGATTGCAGTCAACAGACACCAAGGAATTCAGGTGTAGAATTGAGCATATTTGCGGGACACTGTGGCCTAAAGATTAAAATGGTACATTTATGGCATATCATTTAATTTGTGTAAAAGGAAAGCCATAATTATCTGAAATATTTTTTCTGCAGTTGGAAGCCCTGGTGTATAATACATTGAGATGTTCTGCAGAGACCCCTTAGTTTTGTGAGGCATGTGTATTTTCAGACAGGAATGTTCACTGAGGTTGAATTATTTCCACATCGACATCTTCCCAAGAATGGCGTGCGCAGTGCAGGATATCTCTCAGTCCAGGGGGAAAGAGGGAGATTAATTTTGTAACCTTGAAATTCCAGCAGCAAAATTGTTTGAATGATTTCGAACGGAAAGAAGGAAATTGCTTTTTTAAACGTATTTATTTCTCTGTCTGATCTGAGAGCCGAAATGCGCTGAGCCTTTAAATGTATTGGAGATGTTTTTTAATGCATTGTATGTATTGCATTGCATTGCATTGCTTATTTACTGTAGCTGCAAAAGACAGTCTTGCTTTCACAATAGCTTGTTTTTAACAAGAACATTTGGATGCAAATTAATCAAAAACTAGAATGTTTATGTATTTGTGATGCATTGATATCACACATTCATTTTTTTTATTCAGTTACTTAAAATATGATGGAGTAATAATATTTTAGGACTTTTGGGGGACTACATTTGTGAAATATGCTAAAATAATATTACTGTACTAATAATATCAATCATAATAATTAATATTAGCACTTGGAAGATGACTACATTTATGTGTTGTTATTATTATTATTACAAAGTAATATATTTGATAACGACATATTTGTGTTAATTGTAACTTTAGTCAAAAATGTATAATTTAATACTGCTTTAATATTAATGGTAATGATGATATTAATAATAATGATATAATACTAATAAACGTGATTTGCTCGGAACCCAGTATATTGTTTGAAAGGGATTGCTTGTTCACGTTGACATTTGCTCTCACGTCCAGTTTGGGGGGAGGATGCATTTTGTTTACAGGCTCTGATGCTTCTTGTTAAATTATTTATCTCTGCGTCGGGGTGGCTACAATAAAGAGGCCAGCAGCTGAGATCTTTGAAGATTGTGGAGTTTCTCCAAGCCATTGGACACTGACACTGTGGGGAGGGAGATCGTGATCCCTACACTCCTGCCCTCACACACAATAAAAGGACATCTCAGATTTATTCAGATCAAAGTGTTTTAAGTTTTTAATTAAAAAAAAAAAAAAAACCTGAAAGGAACAACCACCCGTTTTACCTCTTAAAGGAAAATGTGAAACGTGGTCGTGGAGTGCGAGTCTGAACGTGTCCCTTTGTTGTGTCCCTTGACATTGCAGGCTAATTTTTCATGGTTGTTTGAACTGGAAAATGAAAGAGAGGTTTGTGATTATTTCCTATAAGTGACAACACAATCGCATTACGCTCCAGTAAAAATGCAGAGAAGATATTGCCTCTTCATATTTCATGTGAAAGTAATGGCAGGGCCATAGAAAGAAAAAAGAAAAAGGCAGACAATTTCATTAAAATGAAGGGGAAAAATAGAGGGGAATTCTTTTTTTTTATCTGTCTCTTTTCTTGTTAAGGTTTTAACTTTTTGTCTTCTGGTTTTTGTATTCCTATTGTTATGAATTTTTATTATTTAGGGTGCATAGACAGGTACTGTTAGTGCCTGTGTCTGCTTGTACAATTTAAAAACCTGAATAGATGACAATGCACACAAACAAAAGGTTTCTGGCTTAGTTCAGCTTAGAACAATTAGTGCCTACTGCCAGTGAGTCAAGAAAACACTGCTGACAGTATTTTTTTGTAAAACCAAAATCAGTTCATTTTATTGACAAACCGTCTTGTTTCCCGCACAGTAGAGTTTCACAGTGAACCTTTTGTACTAGGATTTAATACAAAAAATGCCATCACCATCAATAGGGTGTGGGGTCACCAATGGACACCCAGGATAGCACTGAATCAATGCGACAGGTCAGCAAGGCATTTAAACTGGAGGGATATGTGATCAATCCTCAGTGATGACCGACTCCTATAGGGAATCAGCAGAAAGGCACAGCTATTACTTTTGTTCCTGGTGCAACATCAAGAAGATGCGTATTTACATTATTTTTAACAGTGTAATCTGTCATGTAAGGGAGTGCACTGCCCATGCACCAAACTTCATAAAGCATTTTAACGCATGTCACTGTTGGCATACCTTATCCTGCCATGACGGTGTACACTTGTATCTAACAGTGTACTGTACACCTTTCCAGTATTTATTACTGCATTGTACACCTGACTTGGCCTATACATACATATATAAATACAGTATTAGGGCTCAAGAGCATATGTTAGCTGTTAGAACTGAGTAGATACTGTGGTGTAGTGATTGGTGAAACATGTTTCTAGACAAATCTACTGATAAGTATATACTCTACATAAATATGTTAATTGATTGACAGGTAGACAGGCTGCACACATTCTCACAGACAGCTAGATGGGTATATAGATAGATGGCAAATAGGCAGGATAATATAGAAGTACCTGTTGTTGTTTTTTTTTTTTAATTAAAATACTTAAAACACTACATTTTATATAGTGCATACACTGATGAATAAATTGTAAAGACTTTTGTAAATATAAAGCCAGGTTCTAATGTCAGACTAAAATTGAGGGGTAGAAATTGAGGAGTACAGGGCTGCTAGACAGACAGACAGACAGACATGTATCCTGATGGACAGATAAGCAGGCAGATTAAGGAGATAAATATATTTGTATCCTCATAAAAAGCTATTATTGTTGTTTAAAAACCAATTGCATTTAATGTTGGCGTGTTTGTTCTTTTGCATTGCGGCTTTTGAAAAAGATCATTAAACTACTAGTCCAAAAAAAAAGAAAAAATGCAAAACACCAATAAGAAGCCAGCCGTTCATTTCTTATTTATTTATTTAAATGTGTTCTCCCAAGGGAGGTCGGTCTTCCGCGTACCTGGTAATTAAAGTGCATTTGTGGCAAAAGCCAAACAATGGGAGAGATGAGCTATGAACAAAAGGGCTGTGACAGTTTTAGGTTATGTGATTTTTTTTATGTCTATTTTTTTATGCTAAATGAAAAATCAATACATTTTCTATGTTATACTTATTAAGAATGCCTCCTATGTTTCATTCCCAATTGTGAAATGGACGGTAGGGCTTTCTCTCTGGCAGTCAGGACTGTTTCATCGCATTTTCCAAGCCACTGGTGAATTGATGTGATTGCCCTTCGTGACAACGTTCATGCTGTTTGATAAAATTATCAAAAAAAAAAAAATTATACAGAACCTATCCTGGAATATTGGTTAACTACAATTGTAAATGTTTTTTTTTTCCTCCGGTATTCCTGTGGCTGCTTATTTTAACAAAAAATAAAGGACTTATGCCTCACACATCAACCAAAGGGTCTTTATTACAGTACTAAACAGCAAATGTACTTATCTTACTCACAGTGAAATCCTTCACATAACAAATGAGTCAGGAACCGCTATGTTGTGTCAAACACTGTCTAAACAAATAACCATTTTTCTCGTCGACTACAAGATAAGTATATATATTTTTAAGATGAGTCCCTGCAATATGAACACGACACTATTGTTTGTTTGTAATACCACTCTGCCTGTTCCGCCTTTGTGGTTTGGGGAAGGGAAAACTCTTCATCCCTTCGGTGGTCGTTATGACATCATAGAGCACATATTGTAATTTAGCTGGTATGAGCGCCCATTCGGACCTAAACCGGCTTAGGTCGGAGGTGGCAGTGTAAACGCAGTACTAGAAATAGGTGAGCTGGTACAGTGTGTGTGAGAGTGAGAGTGAGTGAGTGTCTATCCTGGCTGTCTCTGTGTAGGAAAATAACCTCCAAGCATCCATGTAAAATGCACTGAGGCTTTTAAACCAATGCTTGGCAGGGAAATGTGCATCAAGCTCAAGCACTTCTTTTTATAATCTCTGTTTGTTTGTACACCTGTTACGAGGACCCTAATGGCTTGTCTTTGTTGTGTGTGTTTTTGTCAAGCACAATTCCAAGCTCTTTGATGTAACCCAACCATCCCTACCATTTGCTGCTAGTTTGTGCTCTTGTGCAGTATTGTTGCATCTCTGTTTATTAAAATGAGATGTTGTTATCTTCGTACTTCATGGTGTTCTCCGATTGGTCACTACGGTGCAAGTGAGGGTCTTTTGCTGTCTGCATTTTTTCTCGTGCATGTAATAATGATATGACTGAAAGCCTCAGAGATTAATTATATTCTCTTAGGAACAGTAATACCAAACTGTTATACAGACAGTTCCCCTAAGTGTATGTGTATGTCCCCACAAAGATAGTAACTCCTGAAAAAACAATGTTGAGGGGACAACTCCACTTTGTAAAACATGTTTTTAAGAACTAAATTCTCCTCCGCGTGGAGTGCAGGATGCGCCCTATAGCCTGGAGATCGCAGGTTCGAATCCAGCCTATGTTTCCCTTGGGGGTGTGCACAATTGGCCGAACGCTGCACAGGTAGGGAGAGCTTAGGTTCACCACGCACAAGCGCCCCCTGTGGCTGATAGGGCGCCTGCGGGTCTGCAGTGGAACCATTCAGATCTGTGTTGTCCGCCGGCATTATAGGTCCGATGGCTTCACTGTGGAGCCGCAGTGCGAAAAAAGACGGCTTGGCAAGGACACGTTTCGGAAGACGCGTGTGTCAGCCACCGTTTCCCGAAACACCAGGGGGTTGCAGCAGTGAACTGGGATTAATAATAACAGAATTGCCGATTCCAAATTTGGGAGAAAAAAATTGAGTAAAATAATTGGCAAAGACTACATTTTTTTTTTTTTTTTTTTTTTTTTTTTTTTTTTTTTTTAAGTGCCAGAATATTTAGTTTGTTATTGACTTTCACCCTGTGTGAAGTTTTGTGTGATAGGAGTTAGAAATAGTAAATATACATATAGTCAGAGTCAGTGAGAAGTCCCCACAAATATAGGAATGCAAATGTGTGTGTGTGTGTGTGAACTGAACCATTTCCCACTGCTGATTTCCTTTGGAAATAGACCAAAGCTAGGAAACTTGCCCAATCTTCCTTCTTCCTTCAGATTCAAGTCTGAGGGACACAGCTGAAATGCCTGCTTGTGACCTTGACAACTGCAGTGTCCAGGGGTCAGCCCTGCAGCTCACTGAAGCGGGGAAGCTTTCTCCAAATTACCACTCTTCATGACGGGACAACATGAGGCTCATTAAAACTGAAATCTGATCAGAAAACTGTATCTCATTGCAGAGAAAAGATTTATCTAGATTAAAATACATTCATATATATATATGTATGTTTAAGACATGAATTCCACTGGTGTAAATTAGATTTTCCCCTCATTAGCTTTGTATGCCTGATGTGATGCCCACTTTTAAATCATAACAGATATAATGAATTTAGCAAAACTGACCCGGAATGACCTGTGTGTGCATAGTGTCCACCCAAATGGCCTGCGATTTTTAAAATTAAGTGTTGGACAGTGCAAGGGGGGTGGGAATGGGGGGTGGGCAGTATTGTTCTAAGGCAGTCCGCAAATCCCTGCTGTTTGTAATTAACTCAGCGTTTAAAGTTTTTTAGCTATTTGCTGTCCTAACCCCCACCCCCAGCCTCCAACCCCCCTGCACTTTAAGCCCTATGGGGAGACAAAGTATTCTTTCACATTTAGATCCGTCTACCGCTGGAGGGGTCAAATCAGGGGCAGGAGGGGAGAAAGGCATGCCTGAGAAAAGCCAGGTTAGAAATCTTACACATAATTTAGACACATACCACGGCAGAAAGAGAAATAGAGATGCATCCTTATAGCAAATAAAAAAAGGTACGCTTGTTTCATGTTCTTACTAGAGGGGGAGCTGAATAGGTGTGTGTGTGTGTGTGTGTACGTGTACATGTGCATGTACTTGTGCGTGTGCGTGTGAACATTTATCTTTTTTTGGGTATCCACATGCTAGTGAGTTGGAGTGCTCAGTGTAATTGCTTCCCTTTGTAGAGAAGTGCATTTTGTATGTGTGTGCATGAATTTCAGTATCACTGTGGTGAAGGGTGCTATCAATTTTCAAAATGCAAGTCCAGTTGTAAAATAACCTCATCCCTAAACTGTATGAATGCAACAAGTGATTGGACAGTAGACCGAAGCTGGTTTTGACAGGTGTGTTACTTCTTGAAGACGTTGTTCTGGGTTTGTATGTTTTTATTTAATTTGATAAATATTAATATATTTCATTTTAGCTTCTGGTTTTGAATTAAAACCCATATACAAAGTATATCTGTTTGATTTATGTTTCAGATAGAGTTCTTTTTAGATTTTGTATATAAAATATATATATATATATATATATATATATATATATATATTATTTTTTTTTTTTTTTTATTAAAAATATAATATTTTTTTTATATATACATAACCCTTTATAAAGAAATATACTCTTTGAAGTTTAAGTGAGGTTTTTAGAGGTCATTGTGATTTTCTTTGTTTCAAAACACCTCCAGTTCTCCTTAAAATTTTGTAGTCCATGTGTAGCTACAAGATTTGTATTAACATCGAGGTTATTAATTGTTAATGCTACTTAAATAATATTAATAAGTAATAATATAATAATAATAATAATAATAATAAAAAATAGAAGGTTAATTCAAGGACTCTTGAATTAACCTTGAATTAACTTTAAAATATAGTTTCCCATCCTGTAGTAAACACAGTCAACAAACACAGTCCAGCCTGTGGTTATAGACCTAGTGCTGTAAACTGCCTTTGGTATAAGGAGTCTCTTTTGTTTTGTTTTTTTTAAATCCTGACTGACACAACAACTGGACACTCCCTATTAGATAGGGGATTATTTTAGAAGGGTGTGAGTGTTGTGGAGAGGTGCTGATATAAGGAGAAGACAATGTATGAAAGCTTCCCAGCGTGAGTCCTGTGTCCCATTGTCCTGCTGTACGGACCTGTCACTTTCATTTTACACCGCACAGCCCGGAGTCAGGACCACTTTGATACGGGGGGAAAAGGAGAGGGGGGTTCAAAAAGGAGAAGGTCCAGAGAGGCTGTGAGGTGTGAAATAAGATTGCTTTTATCTGATGCTGCTGCTTAAAAAAAAAAAAAAAAAAAAAAAAAAAAAAAAGGCAAACTGCTGAGGCTGGTTTGTTCTTGTGAGGAGAGCAGTGTGACGGGAAAGGTACACAGAGTTAACATATTTCAGAATATTACAAAACAGGAATTATTTTATTTATTTATTTATAATTACCAGGAGAGAATCCTGATTGAGCCACTGGGGCAGATTTATCAATGTATTTCCGTCAAAGTGTTGGAAACAAGAAGCTGCCTCCTATGTTGTGTGTTACTATTTTCATATTATTAACAGTTTTCCTTTTGTAACAAAATGGTACCAGTTGTTTAAAGGTCTTGATTAAGTGTTAGTGATGTCTGTCTGTCTGTCTGTGGTGGAATCAGTTCCCTTTCTCTTCTGTCTGAGAGCTGTGTTGAGGCACAAACTGTGCTTCAGCTACTTCATATTGCATTTAGTTTAAAGGGAGCAGAGTGCTGTAAATTTGCTTGCTCGCTCCTATACAGAACGCAGGTTGGAGTTGAGTATGTATTTGTCTTGCACTGTATTTGCAGTTTGCACCTTTGTTCTTTCCTTATTTTATTTTTATCAGTTCGTCTCTCCTTTTTTCCTCTATTTTTTATTTGTTGATGCTTCCTCTCTTGTTTCTGTCGTTTGTTATCTCATGTTCTCTGTCTCTTTCTGTTGGTGTGTCTTCGTCTCCATTTCTTTCTCTCTTGCTCAGCTTGTGTAGGGTTACACCTATAGGCCTGCCACAGATTCAACGCTGAGAAACAACAACCATCTTTAGAAAAAACACTCTGGGATTCCTTTAGCCAGGACCAAACCGGGGCACACACCACACCTGCCTCAATTCTCTTTCAATTTAAGATGAGCTGTGGTGATGCCATTTTATATAATAAGTAATAAATAGAGAAAGCATATAGCTGAATTATTAAGTAGAGCATATCTATCTATCTATCTATCTATCTATCTATCTATCTATCTATCTATCTATATAAAATGAAAAGTTTTTTGTGCACAAAAGGTTTAAATTATTGCAAAGTAATTTATTTTAGAGAAAATAAGGGCTTTTCTGTGAAATGTCCTGAAATTAAATGCTTTTTAATCATTTAAACCTTTTGTGTACACGCTGATCATTAGTAGCTTTCTGTCTCTCTCTCTCTCTCCTTTTTTGGACGGAAATTGGAGGTTACCACGGAAACATAATAGAAACAATCTTTATAATAGAAAAAATATGCACGTAGGATCTTGGGAACACTTCAATATGCTTTCTACTCCAAGCCAGTTATCCTACTTAAATACCTTTATTTAAAACACAAGATCTCAGCATTCTCAGAGCGCCAGTGCCAAAGAGCATAATCCATAGTCCAATTATTTGGCTTTAAACAGAAGCATGGACATGTGCACGGATATGAACCTTAAGAAGGACTCTTTTGGTTTAAATTTGCTCCCTGGTTTCTTGTCAGCCAGGTAATGTGCCTGCAGTTGAGTGCGGAATGCTCAGCCTGCGAAAATCATTTTACATAAAAAAGGACAAATCTTTTTTGTCCTGCTACACAGCAAAAAGAAGAAAAAAAGCTTTTGGTTTTAAAAATCAAGCTGTGTTCTGATTGAGTGAAAATAACTAGACCAGGGGTCTCCAACCCTTGTCCTGGAGGGCTACTGTGGCTGATGGATTTCGTTTCAACCAATCTCCAAGTTACTTAATTGAAACAATTATTGGCTTAATTAGTCAAGATTAACAAGTGTTCCAGATCTTTAACCACTGATGATGTAAAGACACCTAGAAAACCTGCTGGATAGAGCCCCCCAGGACCAGGGCTGGAGACCCATGAACTAGACAGTCCACCCTGCACCCTAAAAAATATAGCTTTACCACAGAGTTCCTTGCTGGCCTCACAATAAGATTAGCCAAGCATATTGTTGCTTATCCCCTTTTTTAGTGCCAGTGGTTTGCCAGGAATCTCTGCCTCATAGTCAGCCTTCAATGCCTCATAAGTACTAACTTTAAGGAACAGTAGTTTTGCCGGAAAGGTCTCTGTAGAAAAGGGGTGTAATTTTAAAGGCATTTTTTAAATTGTGTATCGCTTTGATCCTTGGTCTGTAACTGACGTAAAATGACAGGTGTCAAAAGCCGATTTCAGGGGAAGAGGTTTCCTCCGGCTAAAATGACCTTTGGGGAAGACAAACAAACTAGAAGGTGAACAATGCTTGCCTTCTGGGAAAGGTGCGTGCACAGAAAGAAAACTGTCATATTCTAGTATGTGACTGTATGACAAGTCATATTTAAGTGGAATATAAACTTCCTATAGAGCCGCTATCTAAAAATGACCACCTGTGCCTTTACAAAAAACAGACAGACTTTATCGCTGAACTGGGATTTATTCTACTGTCCAGTCCTGGCTTCATATAAAAGGGGACTGCATGAAGCTAAACTAGCACTAAAAACAACCCCAGCCCAGAGCATGTGATTTATTGTGGCATGCTTCTATTTTCCAGATTGCAAGATAAATCTGTTCTGTCTGCTTGTTCCATTCTTAATTTGATTATTTTATTATTTTTGACCATCTTGAAGACATTACCTCCAATAAGCACATTACAGAAGGTCATAGAATCCCACAGCTGTATGTATTTTTTAATGTTTCTTTTATTTTGTTAAATTTTTTTTTGAATGACTTTTCTTGCTGTGGCTACCGCTTCAAAAACAACTTGGCATTTATATGGCAGTTTTCTAAACAGTATTGGTAATTAAAAACGAGGAAGCAATCACTTACTTGCATTTTAAGAAATAGACAGGTACAGTAAAAGCCAGTTCATTTATGTGTGGATGCCTGGGTTCGAAGCCTACTTAAGTCACAATTGAGTTTGTTGGTCTCAACCTAACCCCCAAGTGGAGACTGATCCACATCACAAACCCTATAATATTTTGAAGCCCATTTGGATTGATTTAAAATTAGGTTTAATATTAATTTTAGCAATTACAAATGTCACAGGTAAGAAAAAAATGATCTTGTTCTGGGTAGAAAGTAGATAATAAACAGCAGCATTCATTTTTTCATTTAATTTTTTTTAAATGTCATTTTAATTCATGAAGGGAGAATTTGAATGAAGGCTTGGACTCAAATAAACGTGCTCATCTCAAGTAATCTCCTGCTCTTGCTAATCTCAACACAGTGACTGCAGACAGATCCAGTGCCATTCCATTTCCTACTGAGTATAAACATGTTGTATTAATACAGTTATTCATTTAATTCCTTACAGAAGCCACTAACTGATTTTTATTTTCTATTATTTATTCACAATTTTTAAACAAACCCAGTGAAAAATGTGAGGCAAAAATGACCGTGTTATTTGTTTTGTCAAAGTTTGATGGAGTACAGGGTTAAATAGCACTCTTTTTATAATTCTGAATACTATTCTATTTATAGCTTTACTACACCACATTATTTCTGTAGAAGTCTTCGAAGTTAACTTTAGAAGATTTTTGGAGGGTACAGGTTGGTTTTTGTAACTTGAGGTTCTGCAGTTCAAAGGAGCAACACAGTCGATTACACAAAGCTGTTTTTACCTGTCAGGCTTGCTTAGTGGTCTGCATTTGACTGGTCGTGTAAATATTTAAACAGGATATGTATATTTTTTTGTTGTTGTCGAGCCGTCAATATATCAATAATCTGATGTGCAGAGAATAGTGTGTGGAAGCATTTTCAAAGAACATTTTAAGTACATTTGCCAAGAATTAGCTGACTTCTGTAATAACTGATTGGGGCTTATTGACTGAGGAACAGTCTACTATCGGCGGATCAGTTTTGTCATCTATCAGTCCTACTACTTTTAAACAAACTTAAAGGCGAGGGAGGGGGAGGCTGGGAGTCACTGGAGGGAATAAAGAAGATTGATGCTCATTTTATTAGCTTTTTTTGTTGTTGCATTTTTCTTCTGCATTACTTACAGGTGACATTATCGCTTCTCCATTGTTCTGAGTTCATTCCCTTTTAAATGGTCTTGGATATTGACCAAATGCTTTTTAACTGGCAGTAGAGTAAATTGCAGAAATGAAAAAAGAAAAGTTTAAATATTTATGATTATAATTTGCATTACCTGTGCAATTACACCAAAAAAAAAACACAGGTTGAGAATTGGAAAGCATGTTGATTTTTAAATGGATAATGAATTTGGAGGAAGTAAAACTGTTCTCAATTAATGTCAGGATTTTCATTTTCCTATATATAAATAACAAGGAAACTGTATTTTTAAAATAGTAAAAAGGTATTATTATTATTATTATTATTATTATTATATTATTATTATTTGTAGTAGTAGTAGTACTGGAAGTAGTAGCAGTATACATTTACAATACATTTTCCAGATCATAAAACAAAAACAAAATCAGACATAGAAGTTGCCTCTTCAGAAAGAAAATGCTCTTATACTCTTATAACACCTAGGTTTCTGAAGCAACTGATTAATTGAAAATCTAGGTAAATGTCTTCCTCCATAGAAAATAAATATAATTAGCTGATGTTATATTACCAGGCTCATCCCCTGCGCTGCTGTATTCTATTGTATATTATGCAGCATGCTACTTTTATAGAAATTCCTTTTTCTAATCTTGTAATTGAATGTCACTCGGTGTAAATGAAGCTTCCTATAGAAAAAAAGGAAAGCCAGCCCTTTAATAAAATCAGCCAATTCTGAGTGAGGTTATTTACATGTTCTGTGCTCTCCTCCCCCTCTAGGAGAGCTGAGTGAGGATGTGGAGGCTGCCAGTGAGACCACTACAGACCAGGAGGACCAAACCAAAGACAGAGACAGTGGGGGGGAAAAGGAGCTCACCAAAGGGACAGGTAAGGCCCGTCTTTGTGTCTTCCACAATCGACCAGCACGACAGGCATTCGGTCAGAAGTCTAGGGCTTTTATTAATTATTTAATTTATTGATTTAATTATTAATTCATTCATTCCTTTATGAGGCCCCAGTTCTGAGCTGCTTGAAGTTATTCAATGGTTTACCCCCGCCTATCATTTGCAACATTTTTGTTTTTTAATTAAAGGAATGAATTTGATAAGGAGTCCTTTGTTAAAATAACATTCTGAGTGTATTGCACTCTATAGTTTTGTACAAACATTGTCAGTTGTATTGTTTTGTGCAAATGACATGCTGGAGTAAAAGACTATGAGAAATGGGGGCCAGGGACAGGGCCTGGGTTGGGCAGTTCCGTGACGTCTTCATTGGCTGGATTTACCTCCAAGTCCCGGTTAAAATCAACGAATGCACAATGAGTTGTACTTATGCAGGCAGTGGTTTTTGTATTTAGCTTTTATTTAGTTAACCTTCGTCACAAATTTAAAATGAGCACAAGACAGGGCGCAAATGGAAGCTGAGTAAAAGTTCAGAACAGAACATGTTAAAAATGCATGGAATAGTTTACAAGGTGATTTAGTAACTTCTAAAACACTGAGCATTCAAAAAAAAACTATTAGGTTCTGCCCTGTGGGATTAGATTCCATTAGGTGGAGCAAATGGTGTGCTAACAAGGGAAGAGCCACGATGGGCCTCACAGCCTCTTCTCGTTCAACACGTCTTATGTTCACATCTTCTCATATTCATATATCCAAGGCAAGCATTAGGTTTGGAATGATGAAAACTAGCTTTTACCAAAAGCTCTGCCTTTCATTTTTGGGGTTGGGTGACATTTCTATCTAGATTCAGTGTAGAGGGATGGGACTAAGATACAATAAGGACACAAGGAGGACCTGTGGGTTAGTTTAGCAGGAGCTGTGATATCCTTCCCCCTAGCTAGAGGAGTCTGAGGTAATGCCGACAGGCTGTTTTTAAAACATGTATTATTCATTCTTTCTGTAAGTGTTTTGGAGATATTTAAATTGCTGGACCGACGATCCTACTCTACACGTTAATGATGTGCGAAGGGACTATTTTATTAGTTGTCATGGAAACAGTGGTTATGAGGTTGTTTCTGCAGCACTCAACAGCCAGAATGAGTTCCGATTGATGTCACTGGGAGCAGGGGGCGGGGGGGGGCCAGAACTCGCTAACCAATGGTCCATACTGGTATCAAATGCTGGTGACAAACTTGTCTTCACTTTTTAACTGGGAATCTAATAACTGATTGATGTCTGGTAAACTGTTCTTATGCATGGCTTTCAAATCGTAGCACCTGCATTTGCCTTTTATTTTATTTAGCATGTAGCTGTCGTCACACTTATAAAACCTTCGGATTTTATATAGCTGGGCTTCAATTTCAAGACTCGCGCTGATTCTAACATTAAAATACACTTCCCTCTATCCAGTGTTGGTGCATATATAAACAAGCTTGTCATTGTAAGGTAGTCTCTGATTGTACTTTTAATGCATTTAACCACTTAAAAATGAATGCTTTCAAATGAACAATGTTATTAATTATTTACTATTACCTGTAGAATACAGGATCAAAATGCAACATAAGACAAGGTTACTCAATATATATTCCTTCCACCTGTCGGTGCCTAATCTCTAAATAAGTCTATTTCTGTGTTTTCTTAAGGAAGTGTGCGTTTCGGATGAAAATTGTAAAAGTTATTTCACGGCTTATTGAAGCCGTTTGTTAAAAATAGACTCTGCATTAGTCTCAAGCACTTGCATGCCGTTTGATGTCTGTGGAACCGCTATAGGTGGGATGCTTTGAAAGTGGAAAGAGCCTGTCTGTGGTTTGATAAATAAGGACACACATGTCTATTGCATTGTGTTTTACATGAGGCTTTCTTCAGAAGAGCAGGATTTACTTACTGACCCTTATTAGAGTCAAGTCAAGTGGCTTATTCACTAACTAGGATAAATCAACAAGCAGTGAAAATAAATGCATAAATCAAAAATATTATTATTATTATTCTATTTTTCGCATTACACATTTGCTTGCTGAATTAGTCTAGTTTAGGCTAAATTTAACAAGCGACGTTTATTATTTAAACAAAAGAAACATAGTAATTTTAAGTAGCATATATGTTACATGTTACATGTTACACTGATTTACCAGATTAAACATGGCTATATACAGTACAATACACAATCTTTTTCTTTGTGCTAAAAATAATGTAGTGATTCAGGAATGGAAAACCCATTCTTTACCAGCACCTCAAATTAGGCGTGAATGGTAGGGGTGTAGTAATAAATCTGAAATTAAATCTGTAAAAGCAATCTATTTTAAAAGACTGGGAAATTGACAGCTGCTTATTGTAGGGCACTCAGACAACTGACAACATACAGCACAACGGTGCTTTTAGAGGCCAGACTCCCAATGCGCATTTTTTAAAATTTACTCAGGCTGACTGTTTCAATAAGGAAAAACAGCTGGAGCATAGTACAAAAAAACCACATACATAAACTGTGTTTGAGAGAGAGGGAGGGGGGTTGGAAATTAAATTATTCTAGATAAAAAATATAAAAACAATAATGGACAATGATTTACATATTTATATATATTATATATATATATCATATATATATATATATATATAGTATATATATATATATATATCATAAATTTGGGTCATATTTTTGCAGACATAAAAACGTCTCAATAACATTCCGTCAGACCCTCTTTTGTCTCTCTTCTTTACACCCAATAACCGTAATTTTTAGTAAATAAAAATTTGTTGGCATTTGTAACAACACAATTTTGGTGTTAATCGGTGGAAAGGGTTTATTCGTTAGGACCCCAACAACCCCAAAGAATTACAATTCTTATTTTATAAATATTTGCCGGGTCGGGGTTCCAAAAAAAAAAAAAGAAAGCAAGGACAGGAACTGTGGATGGATTGAGAGTTAGCGGAAGTTAGGGAAATGGAGCGTTTCCGCTCGAGGATGGAAAGGTTTAGTGATAATTTCTTCTCCTCCATAATTACATCGCCGACTCGAGCGTAGCGTTTGGGGGGGGGGGGGGGGGGTGCAGAGAGGTAGGCTGTTAATACACTTTAGTGCTGGGAGGCTGGGAGGCACGCAATAGAATTTGACATGTTTAACATAAATGGGGGGGGGGGGGGGGGTGTAGTGAGTCGGTGGGTGGGGGGTGAATAATTCCTCTCCAGCCCCCTCCCTGACTTTCAAATTACTGAGAGGTTTGGGGGGGCGGTGAGGGATAATAAAATGAAACAGGTCATCCGTATTCTGACTCCAGCCGCATCCGACCAAATTGGATTCTTCTCTCTCTTCTCTCTCTCTCTTTTTTTTGTGTTAATATCAGACAGTTGATGAGCAGCAAAGCTCTTGGGCAGCATTGCCCCACATGTAAAATAAATGGGCCAGTTTGATATTTTTTACATATACAGTGCAAACCGAATTGAAGGGGTCACCAGATGGATGTTTCTGGTTTGCTTAAGTGGCTGTTTATTCAAGTCATTCCCTTGCACTGTATTGAAAGTAGAAAATCTGTAGTACTGGTGGCTGATATACGCCATACTGTATGTGTGTGTGTGTGTCATTAAATATAAAGGGTAATGTAGGTACACAAAAATATAACTAATCAGGATGTTCTTCAGCTGGATGCAAAAGGCAGTGCTATAAGCAAGTTTGCAGTCTGAAACATCCAGATATATAATAGATTTTCTTTATCAATTATTCAGATTTTTATGTACCTGCATTACCTTTTTCTTTTTGATTTTGCACCTTTTGGTACAAAGCATTTTTCCTTTTCCAAGGAAATGGTGTGTGTGTGTGTGTGTGTGTGTGTATATTCTACAATCATATCTAAAGATGTATTATATTAAGCTAGTTATTATACTGTTGTTTCTTAATTGCATTGACTTTTTTTCTGTGCGCTGAAATGCCGCAACAGTCTATGTAGAAAGTTGGTGTACCAAATTTAATTTCAGATATTTTACACTATGGGTTCAGAGAAAAGACATGCTTCTATATTAAGGTGATTTGGAGGCAGGCTTTCACTGTAATTTTCTTTATATGAAATTAATTGATACAAAGTAATTACTTGACTAGAAAGGTGAAATGGAAAATAACCCCACATAGCTCATGGCTCTATCGTGGATTGTAGTTTTTTTTTTCAAAAATTGTATATCCAATTATATTTAGCATTGAAAGAAATAACAGCACTGTGATTTTGAGTTAATGGTTAAATAGCTAAGGGACTGGAAAGAAGTGTGGCCTATAATGGTTAGACAGTGGACAGAATAGAAAAGCTGTGTGGTTTAGGGAATGTAGGGGAATCAGAGTGGCCTAGTGGTTAAAGCTAAGGGAATTGGAGAGATGCAGTGTGATCTAGCAGTTATAGCTGAGGGACGAAGAAGGAATCAGTGTGATCTTCTGTGTAGCTAAGGGACTGGGTGGGAGCTAGTGTCACCTAGTGGTTAGAGCTGTGGGACAACAAGGCAGTGTGGTCTACTGGGTAAAGCCAAGAGGCTGGGAGGAAGGCTGTGTAACCTAGTGGTTAGAGCTGAGAGACAAATAATCCTGTATTTTTTTTTTCCCTAACTGTAACTCCATTGGCCTGGATGTCAAAACTATTTTTTCCCCTTGAAAGTATGCCACCTTGTGAGTGCTCAAGAGACCCAAGACTCCCTGTCTGCGTCCTTGCAGTTAGAGATAATGCACTCCGACTATGTGAGGGAACGTGCCAAAGTCCAATTTTCTTACGGGACTCGACAGCACAGAAGCACCCCATTTACGGAAAGGACTATGAATTAATAATCACCAAATTGACTTAGATTTTTTTTTTTTTTCACTTGTGCTGGAAGATGGAAGCTCACTCCCTCTGCCTGTCAGAATAGGTTTGTTCTCATTGTTCTCATCTGAGCTGAAAAGAACCTGGACTGTGCCGTCAAGGTCATAGTGCAAACTGGAACGTAAGACTGATTTTCTTGTGTGTTTATGTAAAACCGTTATATAGGTGAGTTAGGCATTTTCAGATGAAAACCTTAGGATTAATGTTGGTGAATTTAACACTCAGGACTCACTCATGGGTCCTAGCTGCATTCAAACAGATTCCCAACAGACACCATGACCGGACTTCAACCCTTCAACTCCAAGATTCAAACAAGCCCAGGGATGGAAATAAGGCTCCCATTGCATAGCAGTTTCACACATTCCTGATTTTACTATGAACCTAGGTGTTTCTTGTTAATCTCAGAGTAAAACCAGGAATGACTCAAACTGCTATGCAATGAGAGTCTTATTTCCATCCCTGCAAAACTTCAGAGGTGGGAGGTCTGCTGTATCCCCCAGCCTCCCTTAACTAGTAATTAATATTTACTTATAAGCATATAGTGCAATATTTCTGTAATACATTGCAGTGCAATTCTGTTTTTTGAACAACAAAGGTTGCATTTTAGATCTTGTATCGCTACCAGTTTCCACTGTATTTTTTAGTGAGTCAACTGGATAAGGGGTTCAGTACCAGTGGTGTTAAAATATTATTTAGAAAGAAGTGGTATTCAAGTTCAGTACTGCTTAGATCATTAAAATGGACCCCAGCCACTTGAGTGCAGCACAAGTCAGATTTTTGTAAGTCAAGTTTTTATCGAGCTCACAGTGTGCTTCGCCCTTCAATAAATAAATAAATAAAATTAATAACCTGCTGTTCAGACTCTCTGCTAATTGCTGATCAATTATAAACCCATTTAGCTGAGATCGATAAACACGGTTAGGAAAGTCAGCCCCCCCCCCCCACCCCCGAACTGATGAAATAGCAGTTTGCATTGTGTTGATTGTTGGCTTGTCTTGATGTATTGCTCATTAATACACTCAGGTGATTTCAAAAGAAGCTGCTACTTTAAAAAATGTGATGTTATTTATTTTAAATACAGACGATGCTCATTATAACAGCAGCTCCATCTCAAAGTGGTCTTTAAAGGCAGGTGGTCTTTTTAATACAGGTCCTTTAACTGGCTGAAAGTAAATATACTCTGTATAAATATACAGTATAGACAACTCAGCTCTGGATCTGAGAACCAGCAAATGTATTATTACAGCATAGTGCCAGCAACTATAGTATAGAGAATTCAGTACTGATGATCGGAGAGACATGAGACATTTTCTCCTTGGGTGCAAAATGAAAGACACAATACTCTGTGGCTCATTGAGAGTAAGTTCTGTCTAAAGACTAAAGGTTAATTTTAGCACTTCACCCCAGTTCCGAATGGGAGGTCCTTTTGTTTAATGTTTCCTTTGTTTATTGGTGGCTGTGTTTAAAAGGATTGGGTCTGACTGGACCTAATGTCCCCTCTTTGCCTTTGCCTCGGTCACTCTTGAGAGATCCAGTGGGCAGCACTAACGGGGCCCCCACTGAGTAATCAGCTCAGCTGTCTGTGCGCTGATTGGAGCCGACATTTTAATGTCTGGAACACGAGAGCATGGGTCAGCTGTGATTAACCTACCCCCACCCCAATATCCAATTTGCCCTTCCAGGAGTCTACAAATCAGGCCAAATTTAACTCTTTATGACCTCGTTATGGGCCAGCAAGACACCTTCTGAAGTTTCACATTAAATTCTTACTGCTCGCATTGCAAGCCACTACAGCCTTCTCATGTTCACTCCGCCTGGATTTTAGAAGGTCTTTTATGAGGGAGTGTTTTTACCAGTCTGCTGTGATGTTCATGTATGTTTATCAGTTTTAATGCATTTCATTTACAGCAGGGAGCAACTGAATTGGTTAGCAGTCTGCTTTATCTTTAGGCTGTCAGAGGGAGAAAGCTACACATTGTTAATCCTGCACGGATTGAATTAAAAGGATTACCAGAGCAAAATGCTCTGTCAGTTTCTGATCTTGTTTTACAGCAGTATCTATTTTTTATTTCTTGTTTCAATTAGGATTCCTGTTCTTCAAACAGGGTATTCCAAACTGGCAACTTTTGGTCAATGCAGATACACGTACCGCCAATATACCAAATAACCTACAATGTAGTGTGCAGGATGCAGTGCAGCTATTCAGCTACATTCCCAATACAAGCGTTTTACTTTCCTGCACACGTCCCTGGGTTTATTTTTCAGGTGCAACATCTGGAAAATCAAAATTCTCATGTGCACTTTTCTTCATGAGCTGAATCAAAATGTAATCAACTCAGCCATCTTCCAAGTCCCTCAACCAAAAATTAATCAGTAACCCATTACCCATTACCCATTTTTAATGTTTAATTTTTTTCTCATCTTGAATCTATTATTATTTATTTATTTATTTGTTTATTTTGGACAAAATGCAAGGCATCATTTAACATTGATTTTAAACTGTCACAATGGATAAGAGACCTACTTTCTAATATCTTCCTGTCATCACGTAGCACCTTAAGTTGAAAGCAAGGTGCTAGAAATGGCTGTCACAACCCCCGTAGTCCACTGAGATATGTTGAGTAAGCAGGGACAAGTAGTTAACACTAAGGATATTGAAACTTGCAGATGTAACCACACTGCTTACCTTCTATTCGTTTAGCTCTAACTACAATGCCATACTGTCACCACCCTTAATCCCTCACTCTAACCACTAGGCCACACTGCTTTCCTCTCAGTCGATTCTAATTACTAGCCCTCACAATTTACCAAGCCACTAGGCCACATATAACTTCTCACATTCTCACTCTAGTGCTGTCTTATTTTAGGTTCAATCTGCAGTGGTTATGGGTTACTAGGATACCTTTTATTAAGAAGAGTAATTACTGATTAGTAAAATTACAGTTAAAAATAGCATGCAACAGTATGCTGGTAGAGAGTAACTTATAAAGTCTTGTTTATTTTAGACTGAACAACTCTTTTCAGCGATGTCCGGAAAAATAATTTTGTCCAGAGCACCAGAGACAGACAGTATTTTCTATATACTGTATGTATGTGTGTGTGTGTGTGTATCTATAGTCATATATTATATATAATATATCTATATATATATATATATATATATATATATATATATATCGGGTAATATATATATATAGGGTATATATATACGGATATATAAATCATTTTGGTTTTGTTGTATATTAATTTTTTGTTGGCTTTCTGGAACTATATATATATTATACTGAAAAAAACCCAGTTTGGCTATAGGGTTACAATAATCATTTTGTGGTTTTGTTGTAATTAATTTTTTGGTTGGCTTTCTGAAATGTATCATCTTTTCTTTCTTGAGGTGGTGGGTACTGTATATTAAACTTGTACTACCAAAACCTGGTATTGATGGTGTTTTCCAGCAATTAAAACAAAAATAAAGAAAGAAAGAAAGAAAGAAAGAAAGAAAAAACCTGGTAAAAATTAAAAAGAAAGAAAGAAAGAAAGAAAGAAAGAAAGAAAGAAAGAAAGAAAGAAAGAAAGAAAGAAAGAAAGAAAGAAAAAAAAAAAACCTTAAACTTGGAAGCGAGACTTAATAAGTGACACCCTATTGCGAAAATTGAAACCTGTCAGACTGAGCCCCATCTTCAGTTACCCTGCTTTTGTTTTGTCCAGCAGCATCCAGCCTGGTGGAAAAGGACCAGACAGACTCCTCACTCCCCTCCAAACGACCTTCTTCAGGGTCCGGGGCAACAGAGGCTGCCCTTGCCTCCAAGCGTCCCAGGACGACAGACCAGACTTCTGTTGAGCAGGTAAGAGAGCACACTGGGATTAAGAAAGGCAGCATTTCTTTCTAGCATTTGAAACCGATTTTGGTAGATATGGTAGGGTAGCACACTGATAAGGTGTTACAATGGGTTACCAGCAATGTGTGTCATGTCATAAATGTCAAAATATGAAAATGTTACCACTGTGGTTCCATACCATATATTCTGTATGCAGAGCTGTCCCCATGACGAGTTATCTGTCAGGTAATGGCTACTGTTCTGGGTGTTGCTGCCTGCGCTCACTGAAGCCAGTAAAGCCGTCAACACTCCTGTATTTGTCGTGTTTCTCTCAGATGTACCAGTGCCCATACTGTAAGTACAGCAACACAGACGTGAACCGCATCAGGATGCATGTGATGACACAGCACTCGGTCCAGCCCATGTTCCGCTGCCCTCTCTGTCAGGACATGCTCAAAAACAAGATCCACCTGCAGTTCCACCTTACCCATCTGCACAGTGTGGCACCAGACTGCGTAGAGAAGCTCATCGCCACGGTGAGTGTGTGTGCCAGCGTGTATTCTTAAAAAAAAAAAAAAAATAAATGTCTGTAATGTCTATTGTGCCCTGTACTCAATAACCAGAACAGCTGCCCCACAATTATTTTAAACTTAAGAAATGTGTTGACGGACTGTGAATAATATGGAAGTGGCTTTCTTGCAAATACTTACTGATCTGTTTGTTGCACTCCAGTTAGTGGGTTTTGTCCCAAATCTGGAATCCATCAGTCCAGACAGTTTCTATCTTTACAGCAGTCCCGAAATTCACAGGGTAAAATGGCCAAGCCTCTGTAGTTTTGTAATTCGATGTGTGCAATGGTTTGTGCATCCCTTCCTTCCACTCAAAAATAACAATCAGAAGAGAAATGGTGAGCACATTATTATGTAAGGCAGCAATATATATATATATATATATATATATATATATATATATATATATATATAGAGGTAATAGAGGTAAAAAAAAAAAAAAGCTGGCAAGAGAGAGAGAAAAGCAGAGATAATATAATGCGCTTTAAAACCAGCTCTTTTTTTTTTTAACAAGTGGAAATAAATTGAAAGTTACTATCTCCTTTCGCATGTCTCTCTCAGATGGGCCTAATGAATTCTGAAATAGGTGACTTTTATTTCTTGCCGACTATGCATAAAGATGTGCTTTCTCGCTCGCTTTCTCTCTCTCTCTCTCTCTCTCTCTTCTCTGCGCTCCTGTACTCTCGCTTCCTCACACTCTGTGTCATTTGCTGTCTGGCTGAGATAGGGGTAATGAAAATAATTGTGCTTCATTAATTCTGAGTCTGGCTAGATGATAGCCATTTTGAACTATATTTGCCAATTAGATGGTCTAAATTAAAAGTGACCTTGGAATACTCTTGGTGCTTGCCTCCCCTTGTCTAATGAAGCAGTTGTTTAGAAACAGTTCACTTTGTAATGGAAATCACTGCTGTTATTATTTTTTTTATTTATTTATTTATTTTTGTTTTATTTTTACTTTCTACACTGGGCTACATTCATTTTACACTTTTAGTGACTAAAAACAGCCCTCTCTGTCTCCCTTTCTTTCCTGTATCTTCCGTGATTATACTAATTGCATGAAGATTGGGGAAAAGAGTATTTACTTCATCCTTTAACCCTTCACCCCTCCAAAGTGCTTCAACAGGAAAGGAACTCCACCTCTATAAATAGAATCCGCTCACAGCTGTACAGAAAGAAGCCCACAGAAACATATTTGTGGTTTGCTTTGTCGAGCCAGATGTCCCTAATTGTCGATCGATTAGTAATAGCTGGTAGCTATGACAAGCTAGGCAGACAGATTTGGATTGCTCAGTTTGTATTCGGAATGACAGTGGAGCAGTTCATTTTGAGTTCATCTTTCTGTAAACGCACGAGATTGTGCTGCTTTATCCCATTCCTTCTCTTCCCAGCCCTCACAAAATACATATCTCAGGTGGTGCTTACTAAATGTTTTAGTTTACCCTTCTGTACACAAATGATATTTTTGTTATAAAATATTGCAGAACATACATATTAGGTATTTCCAATGTGGGCTTTTATAGAGAAAGAACGTTTTGCTGTGTAAGAAGGTGGTTAGGTAATGTATGTGTGCAGGAAGGGTGCGAGCGAGCCACAATGGATATGGAAGGCTCTGGATGATCATTTTCAGTGGTAAATGTAGAGATGATTGGGGGGGGGGGGGGGGGGGGGGTGAGAGATCCTGCATATTGAAATGCAGAGTGGGGAGCGAAGCTGATTATTTTTTTTCGGGAGTTAATTGAAGGAAGGTGAAGCCGACAGTACCGCATCTCCCAGCCTCTTCGAATCTCAGTCACTGATTATTGTTAAATAGGAGCCTACTAATGAGAGCTTGTGATGAATTGTTGTCTTTTTTTTGGGGGGGGGGGGCACTGTCATTCACACATGATTGACTTCAACCTTTCGAGTGAAGAGAAAACCCTGCCGCTGTTGTCTCACTTTCTAATCAATATTCATTGCTCCTTGAGATCTTCTAATTACAAAATGAAATTAGAGTATACAGCAGCATATTATATCTATCTATCTGTCTATGTATGTGCAGAGGTTGCACAGTTTAAAGAAAGAAACTGCAGTACATAGACACACTACATATATGACTGGTTAATTTATTAAGCAAATGCGATGCCTGACATGTACACCTGTAATTCAGAAAAGCTTCATCTCCCTGTTTAAACTCAATGAGGGATAGTCACTGATCTCTAAAGAATAATTTAAACACCTTACAGATCTGTCACTTTGAATAAGTGCCTTCCTGACTTGCCTCTATTGGCAGGTGTCATGCCATGTATAATATATCTGTACGTTTCTGTTTCTCTGGTCCCTGCCAATGGGTTCACTATACTGCCCAGTCATCTAAGCCTTTCCCTGTTGGTCACCACTCTGCAGTCCATTACAGTCACTCTTATTCGCACAGAAATCCTAGAGCACTTTCCCCCTAGTTACTCGCTATTTTTGCTAGCCAGTGGATTTCTGCACCATACTCTTATTGTAGAGTATGACAGCATCCCTCCACATTGCTCCATTCAACAGGAGTGAGATGCAGTTTTTACAAGGGAGAGTGATTTAATTAGGCGCCCTAATAAGCTTTTTAGTCGTCCAAGGTAGGCCTTTCAGCCCATCTCACTAATTGGTTGCAGGAAAAGTTTCTAGGCCCATGATACACTGCCTGTGATCAAAGTGTGAATTCCAAGATGGTAAATAAAGTAAAAAAATAATATTTGTGCCTTAGAGAGGCTGTCAGAAGTATGAGTTTAACCAGAGGGGTATTATTTACCAAAACACACACACTCAGACACCCTTGCTGAAGCACTCCCCCATATTATCCCCAGCATTGCTAAGTTATACTGTCAGGAAATGTATAATGCTACAGAGGAGCCTGTTTCATATTATTTGGAGAACTTTTGGATTGGAGTAATATAATAATCTTGTCTATTGATATAGCATAACAGTTCCGCAATAATATTGTGATATTTCAGTATGGCTGCATGAAAATAAAGAATTGTATTAGGTCAGTGGAGTAACATCTTCTGCTACAATAATGGAAAGAATGCATTGCAAGGGTTGAATGGACTTTTATCGAGAGCAGAAAGAATTATAGGATTCCCATAGTGGCTGATGGTTAAATCACTGAGCATTAAATATAGTTAGTAGGTTATTTTACAGTATCTATGTATTATGCTGATGCTAGAGTACATTCCCTTTCTTTGCAGCATGGTGGCAGCAAGTTAGAATTAGTTAGACCAGAGAAGCTTACTAACAATATCAAAATGCAGGGCAGCAGTCAATATTTGGGCTTTGTGTTTTTTTCTACAGGTAACAGCATCAGAGGTTCTGCCCGCAAGCATGTTCTTACCAGTGCCAGGCCCAGAACGGGATGGACAGAACCCGTCTCAGACAGCAGCCAACTCTAGTGCTGACGACACAATTAAGCAACCAGGTCAGTCCGTGTCTAAAAGCGTAATCTGTCGTTAATAAGCAATTCCATTCCCAAGCTGATGCTGCAAACGGGTTAGTCTGTGTTACAAACAATTGCATGGCTTTTAGAACATTCTCAGTTTTTATTGTTGCTGTTTTTTGTGGACTGTCGCTTACAGCTGCAGCTTCTCCAATTAGAATGCCATATCGTAGCATATATGTGCAAATAAAAGTCCCTTTCTGTTGTTGTTGTAAAACAGGAATATGGACTTTTACTTGGGCAGAGGTGTACTGCAAAATTATGTTCTGAAGAAGCTGGATATTTTTTTCTGAAGACAGTTCAGTAGTGGGCCAGTGCAATTAAATTAGGAGCATTGGGATTAAAATAATAGAACATTTCAAACCAGGAGGCAAAAGTAATGAGAATGTTGTAAAAGTCACAGGGTATTCTACCACATTATATTATAAAAATGAAGGCATGAATTAAAATGATACGCAAAAGGGAAAGAACAAAGGTGTGTTTGGTGCATTGTGTTGGGAGTGCAACATCTCAAAATCAGGATGACTGTAGGCCAAACGTTAGTTCAATGAAATTCATCAGGCAAAAATATTCCTATTGAAAAGAATGTTCTTTCTGCATCAGGGGGAGCCACTGAATGAATTTTTATTTTTTGTCCTGAAAAAAAAAACCTACCCTGGGGGACATGCTTTTTCAAAGTGAGGTGGTACATGCAACAAGGACCCCAAGAGAAACAAGATGAAGTGTCCTCGGTTTGGTCTATGCAATGGAAATAAATTTCTATTACAAGAGTCCGCCTTCGTGGGAGCCACTGTAATTCATTTGAGTTATCTTTTTATTGTTCAGCAGAAACCATGGAGGCCGAGCCTGAGAAAGCCCCCCAGACTTCGGAAGGTACAGAGGCACACACATCTCCACTGCAAGACCAGGGATCGGCAAAGGAAGATGGCACCGGGTTCCTCTGCTGGAAGAAGGGGTGCAACCAGGTCTTCAAATCATCCAACGCGCTCCAGACACACTTCAATGATGTGCACAACAAGAGGCCCCAGCTCCCCGTCTCAGACCGTCATGTCTATAAGTACCGTTGCAACCAGTGCAGCTTGGCCTTCAAGACAGTGGAGAAGCTGCAGCTTCACTCACAGTACCATGTCATCAGGGCAGCTACCATGTGCTGCCTCTGCCAGCGCAGCTTCAGGACACTGCAAGCCTTGAAGAAGCACCTCGAGACCAGCCACTTGGAGCTAAGCGAAGCTGACATCCAACAACTTTATGGTGGCTTGCTGATCAATGGGGACTTGATGGTCATGGGGGATCCTTCTTTGGGAGAGGATCAGGGACCTATGGGTGAGGATGAAAAGGAATGTGAGGAGAGTGATCCAGAGGAGAAACCAAGCCCGGTCGGCAGCGACTCAGGCATGCTGGAAGACTGTGGATTAGAACCTAAGAGAGCTCTGCCCTTCCGAAAGGGCCCCAACTTCACATTGGAGAAGTTTCTGGACCCATCTAGGCCCTTTAAGTGCACAGTGTGCAAGGAGTCCTTCACCCAGAAGAACATCCTCTTAGTCCACTACAACTCTGTCTCCCACCTGCACAAGGTCAAGAGAGCCTTGCAGGAGTCGACTACCGGCCAGCCTGAGCCTGCCAACAGCCCAGACAACAAGCCGTTCAAGTGCAGCACCTGCACTGTGGCCTACAGCCAGAGCTCCACGCTGGAGATACACATGCGCTCTGTCCTCCACCAGACCAAAGCTAGGGCTGCAAAGCTGGAGGCAGCAGGTGCCAGCAGCACCAGTGTTGGTGGGTGCGCTGCTGGTGCTGGCGTCTCCTCAGTGGGCACCTCTACACCCAGCCCAAATTCAGCTACCAACACTGTGACGACCACCAGCAACAGTTCTTCTGCTGTGGGCCAGAACTCCCAGAGCATGCTGGGGAGTGGGCAAGTGCCACAACATCATCCAGTAGATAACCATGGGATGTCCTCTGTGGCTGGCCTCCCCTCCTCTTCAGAAAATAGAGAGGCAAAGAAGAAGAAGTTGGCAGATGTGCTGTCCTCTAGGGGACAGCAACAGCACCAACAGCAACAGAAGTTCCAGCAGCAGCAACAACAGCAGCAGCAACAGTTAGCTCAGGCCCAAGCCCAGGCTCAGGCCCAGCTTCAGCAAGAGCTTCAACAGCAAGCTGCCCTGATCCAATCCCAGCTCTTCAACCCAGCACTCCTGCAGCACTTCCCCATGACCACTGAAGCCCTGATGCAGCTCCAACAGCAACAGTTGCTCTTTCCTTTTTATATCCCAGGAGCCGAGTTCCAGCTCAACCCGGAGATTAACCTGCCGATTAGCAGCTCATCCCTTAGCCTGCCTGGGTCCTCCTCCTCCCTACTGGAGGACCTTAAGCAACAAGCACAGCAGACTTGTCTTCAGCAGCAGCTAATCCACCATCACCAACAGCAGCAGCACCACCAACAGCAGCAGCAGCAGCAGCAGCAACAACAACAGGGGCAGTTAGCTTTGCTCCAGCAGAATGCATCTCTCATACACCAAGCTGAGAAAAAGCCAAAGCCACAGTGTCACGTTGATAAAGAAAGGGAAGGACAAAGAGACAAGGAGATGATTGAGAAGATGGAGGACAGAAGTTTTCTGTCTAAAGAAGGCACTTTGGAGAAAACCAAAGATAAGAAAGAGCAGCAGCAAACAGCTGCTGGGTGCTCAGAGTCTGGCTTTCCTCCTCCCAGGATTGCCTCTGATGCCCGAGGGAATGCCACCAAGGCCCTTCTGGAGAACTTTGGCTTTGAGTTGGTGATCCAGTACAACGAGAACAAGCAGAAGGTTCAGAAAAAGGCTGGACTGGTCGGACTTGCAGGGGCAAGTGGCCACAGCAACGGCAACCGAGGTGCCGAGTTGAAGGAGGGTTTGGAGAAGTTGGAGTGCGAGGCTTGTGGAAAGCTCTTTTCCAACATATTGATCCTGAAGAGTCACCAGGAGCACGTCCACCAAGCCTTCTTCCCCTTCCGTTCCCTGGAGAGGTTTGCCAAGGAGTACAGGGAGCACTATGACAAGCTCTATCCCATCAGACCTCAGACTCCTGAAACTGCTCCACAGCCTCCTCCACCCCCACCACCTCCTCTACCCCCACCCCAGCCTGCTTCTACTCCAAACATCCAAACTGTTGTACCCCCCCTCACCCCACCCGCCATCTCTACCCCGCAGCCTCCCGTACCAGTGAACCAACTTTCTATGTCCATGGAACTCCCCCTCTTTTCACCACTTATGATGCAATCCATGCCTGTGCCATCCTTGCCCACACAGATGTCCTCTATGGAACCCCTGTCAACTGACCTGGCTCAGCTCTACCAACAACAGCTCACCCCTGCCATGCTCCAGCAGCAGCAGCAAAATAAGAGGCCCCGAACTCGCATCACTGACGATCAGCTACGGGTCCTGCGACAGTATTTTGATATTAACAATTCACCCAATGAAGACCAGATTAAGGAGATGGCAGATAAGTCTGGCCTACCCCAGAAGGTCATCAAGCACTGGTTCCGCAACACACTCTTCAAGGAGCGCCAACGCAACAAAGATTCTCCCTACAACTTCAACAACCCGCCTGTTACCACCCTGGAGGAGCCTAAGATTGACTCCAAACCACCTTCCCCAGAGCCCCAGAGAGCGGAGTATTATGGGTCCAAGAGATCGTCCAGGACCAGGTTCACTGACTACCAACTGAGGGTCCTGCAGGATTTCTTTGATGCTAATGCATACCCAAAGGATGATGAGTTTGAGCAGCTGTCTAATCTGTTGAACCTCCCCACACGGGTCATCGTGGTCTGGTTCCAGAATGCCCGCCAGAAAGCCCGTAAAAACTACGAGAATCAAAGTGATGGTGGGAAAGAGGGAGAAAGGAGGGAGCTGTCCAACGATCGCTACATTCGCACCACCAACCTCAACTACCAGTGCAAAAAGTGCAGCCTGGTTTTCCAGCGAATCTTCGATCTCATCAAGCACCAGAAGAAGCTGTGCTACAAAGATGAGGACGATGAGGGGCAATATGACAGTCAGAATGAAGACTCTATGGATGCCATGCATGAATATAACACCCCGTCAGGCTCCTCATGTAGCACTCCCCTGCCTTGCTCCTCCTCCTCCAATCTCTGCCCCCTTCCTGTATCCTCTGTCTCTTTCTCCAATATGAACCCGGCAACATCTTCCTTGGAGAAGGAAGAAGCCATCCACACTACCGGACAGAACTCCTACGATGAGAAGACAAAGCAGTCAGCTAAACCGCTCTCTCAAGACCAGACACAGGAGAACCAGGGTCCACCCAAACAAGACAACTCCCAGCAGCCACAACCTGAGCCACAACAAGAGGAGAAAGTGCAGGCAACACCAAAGACCCCACAGCTCTCATCTCCCTCATCTCTGCAGCAGCAGATTGGACCCACAGTGTCCCAAGCCAGCCCTAGTCCATCGCAGATCTCCCACGTAAACATCAACCCCCTCCTAACCTCCACCCCTCAGCAACAGCAACAACAGCAGCAATTGGGAAACATGCAGATGATCCCTTACCAGTGTGACCAGTGCAAGTTGGCCTTCCCCTCCTTCGAACATTGGCAGGAACACCAGCAGCTTCACTTCCTCACAGTGCAGAATCAGTTCATGCACCCCCAGTTCCTTGATCGGCCCATGGACATGCCCTTCATGCTGTTTGATCCAAACAACCCCCTCCTGGCCAGCCAGTTGCTGTCTGGATCCCTGCCCCAGATCCCCTCCAGCTCGGCTACCTCTCCCTCAACTCCCACCTCCACCATGAACTCCCTGAAGAGGAAGCTAGAGGAGAAGGCGGGGGCGAGCCCTGGAGAGAATGACAGTGGGAACAGCGGGGAGGAACCTCATAGAGACAAGCGTCTCCGTACCACCATCACCCCAGAGCAGCTTGAGATCCTCTACCAGAAATACCTGCTTGACTCTAACCCCACCCGCAAAATGCTAGACCACATTGCTCACGAGGTGGGGCTGAAGAAAAGGGTAGTGCAGGTCTGGTTCCAAAACACCCGGGCCCGGGAGAGGAAGGGCCAGTTTAGGGCAGTCGGGCCCGCCCAAGCCCACCGTCGCTGTCCTTTCTGCCGAGCTCTCTTTAAAGCCAAAACTGCCCTGGAGGCCCACATCCGATCACGCCACTGGCATGAAGCAAAGCGTGCAGGCTATAACTTGTCTCTATCCAGCATGCTCCCAGACCACGAAAGTTTTCAGCTGAAAGGGGAAGCCCTGGACGGCCCCTGCTATTCGCTCCTCCCCCCCTCAAACAGCGACGGGCACTGTTCCTCTCTGTCACCGGTGAGCAAAGGCGTTGACCTGTCCCCCCGGGCTCTCCTCAGCCCGTCCTCGATCAAGGTAGAAGGGACGGAGGACTTTGAAAGCCCAACCATGTCCTCCGTCAACCTGAGTTTTGATCAAAACAAGCTGGATAATGACGATTGTTCATCGGTAAACACAGCTATCACTGATACTACAACTGGAGATGAAGCTAACGCAGATAATGATAGTGCAACTGGAATGTCTGGTGAGATAAAACAAGGCCACATTCCAGGCGACCTGCTGCCCAAATCTGGAGGGACAGCCCTTTCACTGGAGAACGAAGACCAGATGTCTTCAGGGCTGGTAAGCCCTGCCACCAGTTACTACGCTAAGGACTATGAAAATGAAACCATGGTGGATTACAGCGAGACCTCCAGCATGGCGGACCCCTGTTCACCCAGCCCTGGTGCAGGCACCTCTGGGAGCAAGAGTCTGGATGATCGACCAGGCCAAAAGCGCTACCGAACCCAAATGACCAACCTGCAGCTGAAGGTTCTGAAATCCTGCTTCAATGACTACAGGACACCCACCATGCTGGAATGTGAGGTGCTTGGCAACGACATTGGACTTCCAAAGAGAGTGGTGCAGGTGTGGTTCCAGAATGCACGGGCCAAGGAGAAAAAGTCCAAACTCAGCATGGCTAAGCACTTTGGCATTAACCAGACATCCTATGAGGGGCCAAAAACAGAGTGCACTTTGTGTGGCATCAAGTACAGTGCCCGGCACTCAGTGCGAGACCACATCTTTTCCCTGCAGCACATCTGCAAGGTGAAGGACACAATCGGGAGCCAGCTGGACAAAGAAAAAGAGTACTTTGACCCGGCCACCGTCCGCCAGCTGATGGCCCAGCAAGAGCTGGACCGGATCAAGAAAGCCAACGAGGTCTTGGGGCTTGCGGCACAGCAGCAGGTCATGTTTGATAACTCGCCCATCCAGGCTCTGAACATCTCCTCTGCTTACACTACCCTGCAGGGGATCCCCCCTGTCCCACTGCCAGGAATCAGCAGCCCCTCTTTACCAGGTTTTGCTTCATCAAACACAGGTAGGTTTCACAAGGATTTTCCTGCTGCTGCTGCTCGGCTCCTAGTCATTAAATCAGATGGCATTTAATCCCCTCCCAGAGTTGTAAGCATACAGAAAGTAGAGTCTCGTCATTGACATCAATGCCATTCACCAGTTGGTAGAGAGGGGCATTAGAAAAAATGCAACCTCAGTTTTGAGTTCAGGCTGAGAAAGTACTGACTTTATAGTGGCACCAATGAAGTCATTTCACCATTTATGACATAGCCTTTATTTTAGTTTGTCTGAATTAGAATAGGCAACCAGTAAACTGAGTTTTGCACACCCCAAGCCTGTTAAACAAACATGGTATTGGTAGTGTTGATTGCCAGAGTACAAGTAGAGGTTGTAATGAGTTTATTCTTCTGTTTTCCGTGTCTGAATGATTCTGTTGTAAGTGAGATGGAGTGCTACGTTACTATGGCTGCTCAGAAGTGGTACTGTGCATCTTGGTGCTCTATTTCTGATGTGAAGAATGTGATAACGTTTTTTAAATAAAATACATTTCCATCCAAAAACTGTTTGCAGAAGTATAAGGTGGTAAGTAAGGGGTGTTCTCTATCATGAGCTGTAGCACCACAGAATTTATACAGAATGAGATGATGCACTGCAGTCAGCTAGTGCACTGTTGTTCACATCCACTCATACTGTTCACGTTATTGGAGTCTGTGGATTTTATTATTGAGGCACCAGAAATGTTGTTGTTTAATTCCTTTGTTTTAACAAATGTTATGCAAATCTTAACTTGATAAAGTAAGGTCTTTTTTGCATTGTACTATATTTACCGATGTAAAAATAAAACCTGGAGTAAAATCTGCCCAGGATTTCAATCAACAATTTCAAATATTATCCATCAGATTTAGACCTACAATGCTAACATTGTTATTTATGATACTCTCTCATTCACTTCTCTACTTGTTCTGTCTTCTAGCTTTAACGTCTCCAAAAACTTCTAACCTCTTGAGCATGCCTGGTACCAGCGTGCCCTCACCCAGCCTCCCAACGTCCGGACTGCCCAACAAGCCTCCCACCTTCTCCTCCCTGGCCTCCCCCAGCCCGGCTCAGGGTAGTACCACCACTCCACACCCAGCCCCCTCCTCAACCACCTCCACGTCCCAACCGAACCCCCGGGTCGAGCCCTCCAAGGACCACGACACTGAGAGGACCCGTGAGAAAGATAAGGCCAAGGACAAGACGGAACAGCAGCAGCCTCTGCAAGCTACCGCAGCAGCAGTGCCCACCTCCACAGCTAAGAAAGAGAAACCCGAACCTGCTGCGCCCGCCACCTCCATACCAACACCTGGCATGGAGTATGTGGTGGACACAGCCCAGCTTCAAGCACTGCAGACAGCCCTAGCTTCAGACCCTACCGCACTCCTTACCAGCCAGTTTCTACCCTACTTCATGCCAGGCTTCTCCCCTTACTATGCGCCCCAGATCCCTGGAGCTTTGCAAGGGGGCTACCTGCAACCCATGTATGGCATGGAGGGCCTTTTTCCTTACAACCCGTCTCTGTCGCAAGCGCTGATGGGGCTGTCTCCGGGATCCTTGCTGCAGCACTACCAGCAATATCAGCAAAGCCTGCAGGAGGCGCTCCAGCAACAGCAGCGGCAGCTACAGCAGCAGCAACAACAGCAACAGAAGCAACTTCAGCAGCAGCAGCATCAGCAGCAACAACAACAGCTCCAGCAACCCAAAGCAAGCCAAACGCCAGCCCCTCCTCCAACGCCGGTGACCCTCAATCACCCGAACCACAAAGAACCTGCCAAAGATCCAGCGAAAACTGAAGAGCAGAAAGGCGAGGCCTCTTCTTCCTCCTCCCCCTCATCTTCCTCCTCCCTCCAGAACCAAGCCGCTGAGCAGCATGAGATGGAAAGCAAAAGTGCAGCCCACCACAGACCCCACCATCACCTCCTCCTCCTCGACCAGTACATTGTCCCCAAGGTGCAGTACAGGCTGGCCTGCCGCAAGTGTCAAGCCTTCTTCAGCAAGGAAGAGGCGGCGGTCAGTCACCTGAAGTCAATCTGCTTTTTCGGTCAGCCTGTGGCGAACATGCAAGAGATGTTGCTTCGGGTCCCCACCCCTGGCAGTGGTGGCTCTTCGGGAGGCAGCTATGACTGCCTGGCCTGCGAGACCACGCTGAAAGGGGAAGAAGCCCTGAGTCAACACCTGGAGTCGGCCTTGCACAAACACAGAACAATCAAGCGATCAGCCAGAAATGCCAAAGAGCACGCTACTAGTTTATTACCTCACTCTTCAGCCTGCTTCCCCGATCCTAACACCGCATCTACCTCGCAGCCTGCCTCTCACACTACCAACAACAGCCCTCCTCCCCTGCCAACAACCACTCCGTCCTCGTCTGTGTCATCATCGTGCTCCATCACAACGACCCCCTCGCACACAACAACCGCCAGCAAGTCCTGGGCCCAAGCCCCCCTCGCCAGAGCTTTAGCTGGGAAGGCCACAACTTCTTCTCCTCCTCCTCCTCCTCCTCCTCCTCCTCCTCCTCCTTCTTATTTTCCTCCAGTATCCTCACCTTCAACGGTTACCTCAAGTTCATTGAGCACCTCAGGGGTTCAGACCTCGATACCAACAGACGTCTTTTCCGACGAGTCCGACTCTGACTCCAGTCAGAAGTCGTCGGGCAGACTGGGCAGGCCAACAGAGGAGCCGCAAGACCCCAGCTGTCACCAAGACAGTAGTAATAGTCTCGCTAGCGTAGGAACGGACTCCATCAGATTATAAAAGAGCTTTCAACGATGGACAATATTTAAAAGAAGAAAAAAGTGATGTTAAAAAAAAAAAAGAAATGTTTAAAAAAATATACAAACCAATTTCAAAATGTGTAAAGACTAACTGCAATTCCAAAGCTTGTAACCAAAAATTAAATGTTAGTGGATTGTTTTCCCATATCAACATGCTGGTTTTTGTTTCTTTCAACACACAAAAAAACACTACAGTTATGTTTTTTGGGTACTGTTAGTCAAGTGATGAACTGCCTCAAAAAAGTGATAAACAAGGTCCCCTTCCCCTATTCAAAGATTTACCTTTGTTTGCAAAACTATTCTCAGCTAACAGCACAGTAAAACCAGTATGTAATGTATGGGAGAATAGTCTTACATTTACAGTTTTCTTGCTATCTTAAGCGTTCAGATACCAATGGCTTGCTAAAATAAAAAAAAAATAATGTAATGTCTATTTTATTCTCAGGTCAACAGCTCACAACCTTTTCTTTCTGTTACAGAAAATCATTTTTTTCTATTTATTTTTTTTTTGTTCCTGACAGGAGAAAAACTAAAAGAAAATGTTTTTTTTTTTTTTTTTTAAAACAAATAATTTAACAGGCAGAAAGTATTAAAAATGAAAAAGAAATGATACTACCGGTATTTTAAAGGCATAGCTTTCTGGGGATTCAAAAAGGGTAGCTGATCTGCTTAATTTAAACACAAATTATTTGGGGAAACAAACCTCTCCCGCTTTACTCAAGACACCATTAGTGTTGAGGACTTGTAGATTTTAAAAAAAAAAAAAAAAAAAAAAAAAAATTTTTTTTTTTTTTTTTTTAAGAAAAAACTGTGTATTTATGATAGATATGAACATTTTTGGTGTTAAGTAGATTGTTGCATTGGAAATTAATTTAAACAGTATGGTAGAATGAAAAAAAAAAAAACTTTGTGTACATTTAGCTTTTGTATCGTCCAACTTTAAAGGCGCTTCATTGGATGTTGTCTTGGTCATTACGATAGAATAGATTTAGGGGCAGTAACTGGTTTATACTTTGATTTCTGTCTGACTATCCTGTCTCAGTTTTCTTTCATTCAGCCACCTCTTGTTGTCAAAGGTGGTCTCCATTTTGTAGGAACTAAAACAATTTATTTACGTATTCTGTTCTTTTTGGTCAAAACATGGGGGTGACACTTTAAAGAAAATATGTAATTCTATTTACCTGTATTACCTTTGTGCACTTAACGCTGTTGTTTGTTTCTTTTCTCTCTGCTTTTGTAGTCACTGAGGAGGCCTGACTCTCCTGCTGAGCTGTTGAGCAGATATTTGTTCTTTGTGTGCTGTGGCTACAGTCTGTTGTTTTCATATGAGCTTCTTTTCTTTGTCATTGACGAAAATGAATAATAATAATAATAAATAATAATAATAATAATAATAATAATAATAATTCTCACGCTTTAAAACAAACAAAAAAAAAATCCAAAGACAAAACACTTTCACCATTGGTGCATAAAGATGAAAAAAAAGGCTTCTTTATACTTGAGAATTTGTTGCTGTTTAAAAAAAAAAAAAAGAATAAAAAGTTTTAAAAATAAAGGAGTATTAGCATCTGAGTTGCTGTTTTTGCTTCTTGTGCAAGCGGACAGGCGGCTTTTTAAGTAAATAACAAGAATACCAAAAACCAAAAAAGGGCGCTTGTCCTTGCTTTATGGAGTAGCACCATTATAGAGCCATTGCAGTTTGTAAGATCGGGGTTCCAACGCTCTTTGCTAAACTTGGGGCACTTGTGTTATGTTGATCTAGATGTCTTTCATTTCTGTCGCAACAACAAAACAAAAGTCTTTTTTTTTTTTAAGAAAATGTATAAGGTCTGGTCTCTGAAGACGTACGTTTTGCTGCTAATGTAGTTTTGGAAAAAAAAAAAAAAAAAAACCAAGAAAACCTAGATGCATGCTCCTTGTTCTTTTCAGCTAAGCTTTAAGAAAAACAGAAACAATAAACCCATTTTTTTCTGTCTCTATTTCCCTTTTTCATTTTTTTTTTTTCTTGTTGCAAAAACGGAACTTTGAAGACTGTGAATATACGTTCCAAAGGACAGTTCGGCTGATTTTAAACAAACCAATGTTGAAGGCCAATGATCTATATTGTTTGTACAGAACAGTGCATTCCAAAATATCAAGTTGGAGATTTTATCTTTGTTTGTTTGTTTACTTTAAAAGCAAGGACTGATTTTATTGTGTCTGTTATTTGCAAGGTGGCTGTAAACTGTTGTGTATATTATATTCCTGACTTGCACAGAGTGCAAACAACAAAAAAGACTCAAATTCCCTCTCTTGTAGTTCTGGTGTCAATTAAAAGATGAAACCTCTTGAACTAGAAAGGTTGTAGCCCATTTTAAAAGATCTCCTGCTTTTAAAAAAAAAAAATTAAAAAGCTGGTGTAGTAGACATTAGGTTGCATTTGTCTGTACGGCTAGTAACTCTGATTTGGTTATAGTTCTCAACACTTAAACAAGCTACAATAGGATAGCTTCTCACAGTATCGAGGAAGACCAGGCTTTCTTTCTTTCTGTGAAGACTTGTTGGTGCTAGTGTGAGGGATGTTTTCATTCCAAAGCATTAAAAAAAATATGTGAAACCTCCCTTAAGCTTGGGAAAGTTCAGAATTGTGCCCAGAAACTGTGTTTTTTGAGAATAAATTTAAAAGTCAGTTCAAGCCAGTTTACCAGATGAAACTGGGAATAAAAAAAAAAACAGGTCAAAAAGCTTACTTTGATGGTTCTCCGAATACTGAAATCACATCTCAATTCAAGTTTTGCAACAGTGACGCAGTAGGTTTAGCACCTCCAAAAAAAATCGTATTAATGTTGATATATCTAAATTTTTATCTCTGAATATATATATATATATATATATATATATATATATATATATATATATATATATATATATATATATATATATAAATATATTTTAAACACAGATGATGGCCTTAATATACCAGTGTCGTGGATATTGTGTAAATACATTAAAGTTCCGATTTTTTTTTATTTTTTATATGGGTTGTAAACAATGAGTGTGCATTCTGTACACATTACAGAAACATAATTTTGAATATTTTAAACAAGCCAAAACAGGATTGGCTTTCAAAAAATGATTTTAAAGAGATGTGATTTTGGGTTCTTTAGCCACCAATATTTGAGATACATTGGTCACACACAACCCCTGCCAGATTGCCACCCCTGATATCCATAAAATACTGCTCCCTCTATCAATATTTTTAGTTTCAAGAAGAAAAAAACAAGGTTGTACAGTTGATCCCTTTATTTTATGCTTTGTCTTTTTTTTTTTTTAACTGTGTTTTTGTTTCTGCTAATTTGTATGCTATTTTGGTTTCTGTATATGACCTTTTTTTGTATAAATTAACATTTTAACACTAGCTTTATATTTGAAATACTGAAGTTTTCTTTTTTTTATCTTTGTACTATGACCTGGCCACTTTATAGTGTAATTTAGTTTCTTATATATTTGTGTTTGATTATGTTTTAATTCTTGTTTCCAAAGCATTCTGTCTGGGTTTAGGTATGACATTAAGGTTATGTTGTTTGCTCCGGTTTGGATCAGACAAACAGACAGACTGATGAACTGTGCGTGACCCAGAAGATCAGTTTTTCTTTGTTATATTATTTTATTTTCTATTTTTTGCGTGTAAAAAAAGCACGAAAAGTACTGAACCGCGAAGCTGGTTAAGTAGAGGTGAAGTAACAAAAAAAAGGAATTTAAAAATAAGTAAATAAAGCACTGAGCAGTTTTTATTTTAAATTAAATATATGAATGTGGCCAAAGCTTTATGCAGTTAAAAAAAATTGCAGGTGGGTGCCCCCACTTAAGTATAAATTGTTTTGCGGCACAATACCCAAGAAGACAGCTGGATACTTTTTTTCAGAGAAGCATCAAAACAGGTTGGCATACTTGGTTTTCACGGACACAAAACAAAGCTTATGGCTCTATAGGAAATTCTTTTTGCCCACTGTGAAAATAAACCTGTATACATTTATAGATATATTTAAAACAAGACATTGACTTTTTTTTTTTTTTTTTTTTTTAAAACAAAAAAAAAGAATAAAGAAGAAAATACATTGGTCAATTTTTGACAAGATCACAATCGAGGAGAATGAGAAGCGGCTGGTGGGCTTGGAAGCCACAAGCAGGGTTTAGTCGGTTCCGAAGTGGAGCCCAATGGTAGTTTTTTTTTTTTAAATACCCACAGCCGAACTATTGCAGATGGAGCCTGCATCCAGCTCTCCATTCCAGCACCTCCTTGTTAGTTTTCACACTCCTAGAAAGGAGGGAACAGTGTTTGCTTTTTTTTTCTTTCTCATTTATCAGTGGTCTCCAGTCAGGCAGCAGCTCTCTGGTGGAGTCAGCCAATCCCAGCAGCTGGTTTGGTATTGAGGGCGGGTTTTGTAGTTTTCCGAAGAAGCTGTTCAAAACAAGCAAGCAAACAGACAAAGCTACCAGTTGCTCCAAATTCAAAGATGAACTGTTACATGGAGCCCGACTCCTTCAGCCCTTTTGTGACTGCTGGTGCCACGACGATGTTTAGGGGTTTTTTGTTTGCTCCTCCGAGCCACATACTGTACACAATGGCTCTGTGGTTCCAGTTTGCCCACCTGGGGGTAGGAAAAAAAACAGCCTTGCAATGTACAAAACAAAAGAGCAAGTTAAACCAAAAATGTTGTTCTTCATGTCTTTTCTATACTATAGTCTTGTTAGCTTTTTTGTTACTGTAATTATATGAAGATTTCAAAACTGTACCAAATTACATGGAGACTAACATAAAAAAAAAAACACGTGGAACTTTAAAACTTTTAAAGAAAAAAAAAATTGTCACAAAAAAAAACCTTGTTGTCCTAGTTAAGTTGATTGTAGATGGTAATTGAATATACTCCTTTGAAAATATTTCATCAAGTATGTTTCTTGCTCATTGTGATACATTAAAAAAAAAAAAAAAAAAAAAAAAGTATGAGCAAAATGTATTGGTGCCAGAGTTCCTTTGTTACAGTTGCGTGTGTATATGTGTGGTTGTTAGTCTGGTCGTACTGTATGACTGTCTGTGTGCTGAACAGGAAGGAAGTTCTGTGTAACTGGTTATTAGTTGAATGGCAGCTGGTATGGAAAATGCTGACCAGCTACACATGAAAAAGATAATGAAATTTAATTGCTGTTAATTTCCTGTGCAAAAGTATCTAAATATTTTGTAGATATGTCGCTTGTTTGTTGAATGTATGCTGCCTGTTACACGTGAATACCTATGCCAGTGGAAATATAAAGTAAAATTGCATAATTTAATATTTAAACAGTGGCAGAGTTTACGTCTGTAGTGGAATCTATATATTTAACCTTTTAAACTATTTAGCGATTGGAATATGCTGGCCTGGTTTTAATCAGATGTTGAATGTTTGAAGTTATGGATGTATTTACCTTTTAACGGAAATGCGGCAAGTCTTAAACGTTTAAATAATACTAGAGAAAACTTCTCAAATTCTGTGACAAATGTGTTGACTAAAAGTCTTAAAAAATGTCTTCCAAGTTGAACACGCCTAAAATTCATTATAACGATTAAGTGAAATATAATGAAATTCAGCACTCAAAACCACGTGGCCCGAACTACTCCAACTCCCAGTGTGCACTACAGTCTTTAAGAAGTTTAGTGGAACAAGAATAAGCAGAGTGAGGTGTATAAATAGTGGCGTTCTTCTTTTAAACCAGTAAATCACTGAAAGATCACTCTGCTGCATTGATCAGTGGGGTACCCCTTTCAGGAGAATAGGTTCAGTGGATTTGGTTGCTACTGTATCATTAGCACTGAAAAATGTGAACTTTTCAAGCCTAAGACTGGAATCAAAATAGAAATACACACCCGTTAACTGAAAGCATGTCCAGTTGACAGATGGAGCAGGATCGCATATGTGTGATACATTCGCTCAATCAGTCAGTCACTCGGAGCCAAAACCCAACACAGGGAATGTTCACATCAAGGTACTGATAAAACGTTCTAGCTAACTTGAAATATGCAACTGTTAAGAGTTGAAAACAATTAAAAAGGTCTAATTAAGCAAATGTTCAATTAAGGGACTAGTAACTGAGCTCAGTTGGAATGAAAACCAGCAGACACAATGGGTCTTCAAGACTGGTTTGGGAACCATTGGGTTACATGGTGCAGTGGGTTATTCACTTGGCTGTCCAGCTCAGATCACAAGTGAATTGAGTTTGGTTAAAACTTGTCCAGTAGATTTTAGTCAGAACCAGTGGTGTAGTCCTAAATCTCAAGGTACTGGAACGCCACAAAAATCTAATTTTCTTAAATAAGAATTAGTATACAAACTCACATTTTATTTGTACACTGAACTTCTGCAAGAAAATAGTTAATGCATTTATCTAATTTCTACAAGTGTTTACACAACATGTCTTTCTCCAGCTTCGTTTGTGTTTGTGTCTACAGTCGATGCACTGTTACTGTCGACTTCGTCAGCATTTTTAGCCTTTTTAAAGAAGTAGTTCGTAGTTCCTAACGCTCTTTTCAATGCATCAAGAGTACTGACTGAATCAGACAGTTGTGAGGGAGAGGCGAGTCATGTGACTTAGCTTGCCTATTGCACTCAATTACACCACTGCTGCCTATAGAAAATAGTAGCACCACTGGTCAAAACCATCACAGAACTCAGTCCAGGACTGAGTGGGAGTTCAGGATTGAGGTGCACTCGCAGAGCTGAGAAATAAAGTTCTCAAGGTGTTTCACTGTAGCATGTGCCACCGTTCATCATTCCTAACAACTAAATGCACAAAAATTAAAGAAAAGAAAAACACAGTACCAGTAAATTCAGTCATTGTGGGAGCTCAATTGTCATTGCTTCATTCACATTATGATATTAAACATGCTGAAAGATGAATTGCTTCTTCCCCTATATAAAAGAATGGCCCGCCTCTCGCTCACAGTAACAAACCACATACTGATTCGCATACTGAGCCAATTAACACGCAATGTTACATCCCAAATGAATTAAAGAGCCCTAATGGGATAAATGTGAAAAGCTAGGCAGCTTCCTCCCAACTCTAAACCATATGGCATCCCCACTCGGGGCGATCATTGTGCCTGCTCCTCCGAGTCACAGGGTGTGAAATTGGGTTAGCGCTTGAGTATACTTGTGGTTTCAGCAAAGGATCTCCTCTTCGGATCTTTCCTGGCCCCGGGGGTAAAAGACCCACCTTTCAGGAGTGGCGACCATATCTAATTATCACCCCCTTACACACACATTCAATATGCCAGGAATGCACACTGAGATTGAATTTAAATTATGATATCATGGTAGCAGTACCTACCTATAGGACAAACAAATATTGTGATTAAGACAATTTCAATGGAAGATGTTGATAGAACAAAGCGCTAAGCCAAACCTCTGTGAATCTGAAATGTTTCATGGTATGTAACTCATTTCAGTGAGGGTTAGTGCTTGTTCCTCCAACTCCTTCATTACCGCTTGCTACAAAAAAAAAAAAAACAAAGACAGAAAAAACCCTAGAGTGTTCGTGCTCACCCAATAAGAACAACCATTAACTTGGCACATTTAAGTGAGGAACAGCATTAATGGTTGTTTCTGAATATAGTTGAATGGTTGAATATAATTCTCTATATAACACTGTTTTTGTCTGTACCTTTTTAAGTTCTCTAATTCTTTTTATCATTCAGCTCCCTGTGGTTTTAATGGGTTTTGTATCCAAGATAGCACTTGATCTGTAGTTCTGATTATTTTATTAAAGGTAAATCAGAATTGAGAACTCTGAAGTAATGATCATCCAGGCTGTGAGGTTAGTTAAAAAGGGTTAGTGACATCAGCATACTGTGATAAATCAAGAGTGTAAATCTCACTCCCCTCTTTTGTCTGTCTTTCTATCCCCCTCCCGATATCCCTATCAAATTGAAATCCAAATGGGCTTTATTAGCATGACAAGTTATACAAGTACAGCCAAAATTCTGAAAACATAAAATACACAAAAATATGAAACATTTACAACAGTTGCACAGAGAGGTCAGTTCACTGACTCTACACTACGAATGCGGTGGCATGCAAGATTCAATAGACTGTATTGTGCAGCTGTTTCTTTTTATGGTACCCCCCCCCCCCGCTCCCTTCAACTCTTTTCATCAAGAAACCTCCTGTTTCTGACATCTTAAGAGAATATTCTCCTCCCCTCCGGTTGGAGAGCAGAGGTGAAAAGTATTTCTTGGCTATGGTAAAAATTTGGCAGCACGGTTCACTTCTGGTTTTCTCTCTGTTTCTTGCCTCATACTCCATTCTCCCTCTCCAGTTGGCACCCCACTGGTGGTGAACAGTATGCCTTTGCCAGAGCTGGGATTCCACTTCTATTTCTATCACTCTCCCTTTCTCCTGGTTCTTGTTTAATGGGAGGGTGGTGGATCAGGTGTCACAGTTTTCATAGCACCTTCTGTTTTCAGTTAATAGGAAATTAAGTCCATCACAAGATCTTTGACCAAAACAGAGCAGAAATAGGTCTTGACAGGCAAAAATATTAGTCTGCAACAGCAACGAATTAAAGAGCGTTCCATTTCCTTTTCATAATTAGGATAGTATGTGTGTGGAATGTTTCTCTCTTTCTCTCCCTCTCTCATCCCTGTGACTCACAGATATGGATACATTAAGCCATATTTACCAAGTATACCAATACAATTTAAATGACAAATAGATGTAAAAGCCAGACCAAGTAGAACAGAAATGCAGATATAGGAAAATAAAATAGTAGTGATTGTAAACAGGCCAGGTATGTACTGTAGAAAATGCAATGTGGAGATCTTGGGCCTTATTGAAATTTCCCAGAGGCTATTAAGATTTGGTCGACCCACAACCCCGGATCTCCTTGAGATAGCTCAAAAGGGGGAAACATAATTGGGGAAGGGAGCAGGTTTGGCGATATGATCCAAAGCTCCGGCTGTCTGAGCATGACTTGAAGCTGGAGACTGGGGAGGTGTTGCAAAAAAGCACATCTCATAACATCGACAGCCTTCACTTCTAAAGGAGCGGCACCAGGGCACCAGGTAAGTGGTAGTTGCATTGGCTCAGTAAAGACTAAGAACTCCAGGATTACCAGCAATGGGAACACAATGGATTTGGAACATCATGGTACTGATATTGTATGAATCAGACCAACATTTTACCAGTGTAGTATCATTCTACCAATGGCTCACATCATTTCAGCTATTTCATTTCATAGTACAGAGTCATTGCTTAAGGTAAAGCTGTGATGATAGCTAGGAGAAGTGAGAAAGAGAGGGTGACACTGAGAGTGAAGGGAAGGAAGAGAAAGAGGGGGAGGGGGGAGTGGAATAATTTCAACATGAGGCCTGGAGGTGAGGCTTCACATTTCCCATTTACTTTGGGAGCACAGCCAGTTCAGCAAAGATTTTTTAATACAATAATTGTTCAGAGACTTTTCTCTTATTAATATAACTGGGTCTCCAGGTTTCCTCATGTTTTTCTCTTTTCTCTTAACCAAAATCAGTTGTTGTCTGCTGCTGCTGGGATTCCTGTCGAACTGGGGCCTGACCTCTCCTGGCTGCTTTAATGAGGCTGAGATTAAAGCTGGGCCCTGATTCCCAGGGCGGTCTGTTAGGGGGTGCAGGCTGTGAAATGGAGAGATAATGGGGACCAGGTGTGTGAAACTGGAGAACCGAGAAAGAGGGAGAGTGGCTCTTTGAAATGTCTTACTGCCGCACAAGTCTAACCCCAGTGAAAGGTGAGGGAATAGCTGTAACAAGAGACTGTCAGTCTGTCTGTCTTTGTGTACACAGATTTACATGAAAGGTCAGGTACTACGCTGCAGGAGATTGGTTCTCTGTCTGTTTGTCTGCCTACCTGCCCAAGTCTGTCTCTATACATAGTTAAAACTTAATAGGTACTGACAACAGGAAAGCTCTCTGTCTGTCAGTCTGTCCCTAAAGGGACTGGCTTGTCTTTCTGTCTATCTGTAAGTACAGCACAGGGCTGATTTTGCTGCTTTTGGGTATAGAAGTGCCATTAACAGTTAAAACTTCTTGTCATACTGAACATGGAAACATAGTGTTCTATAAACATTTTTAAGAATTAAGTTTTACACCGTCTGCATTAATATGAAATGTCAGCATGGCTCAGTGAAGTGACAGTTTGCAGTCTTTATTGAGAGTAGTCTGGGGCCCTTTTGAATGGTGTCTCTGTCTGTATAATATACCATGCAACAACCTCTATCCTGCTTTGTACACAGCCGGGATGAACACTCATATTTTACTTGTCCTGGGTAAATAAGTTCATTGCCAATGAATGTCACTCTAAGGGTATATGATTATTATAATAATAATAATAATAATAATAATAATAATATTAATTCCAACTATGATCAAATGTAAATATATACAATAAAAGGAAAATAAACAGATAAACAAGCAGGCAACTAAATCTCAAATTTTCCTATTTCATAAGCTACATCAGACTTTTACAAACTCTGTTGTTTTTTTCAAGTTAAGAAGTCAGCATCAACACTTGCATGTGAACTAGGACATCTGTTTTTGTATTCATGTACCTTGTGTAAAACTGTTGCTAATCAAATGAGCAATTATTAGTTAATTAGGATGCAAACCATAAAATTCAAGCTGCCTTCACAATAAATATTTGATCCCATTGGCAGATTATTTTAAAACGCCTGTGAAATAATTTTTTTTTAAAAAATGTGGTATCTCATTCCTCTTTTACAGAGAAGCACAATAAAGGGTTAAAACTCAGCAAGAACTTAAAACGTTCCAATCATAAATTGTGATGGTGCTATCTAAAGGGTTTGTCTGCTTGAATATATTTAAATGTTGCATATCAGAAGACTTTGGAAGGCAGGGATACAAGTGAATGTGATATCAATCCCATTCAATTCTTTCTAAATTCATTAGGGTACAACAGAATATAAATTGTTTACATATGTTTATAACAAATGTGATTCAAAGAAAGCATTTGTCACAGCATTTTAGAAAATAGCTAGCCAAATGTGGTTCTCATTCAGATGCAAGCTGGCAGTATTTGAATGGCAGGTTCTTTTAAGTAGTTTTATTTATTATTATTTTATTATTATTATTATTATTATTATTATTATATTAATAATAATAATAATAATAATAATAATAATAATAAAATAATAATATTTATTTTTCATTTAAATGTAGGGCAAAACACAGCAGGAAAACATTTTCAGGCAAGGTAAAATTGTTCAGAATTAAAAAAGAATGCAAGTACAACAGTATAAAGGTCAAACTAACCTAAAATAGAGGGAATGACATTGCAATCTGTTAAATGCAACAATAATTTTGTAAGAAAATACAAAAAAATAATAATACAAACAAATAATATGACAAAGTGACAGAACATCTTGGCTAGAGGGTATACAGAGTAGGCATCATCTTTTAAAATTACCAGTTCTAAATAAAGCCAAGGAAATTCACTTCAATATTCTGCATAGGATCTACCCAACCAACCTAAAGAGAAGCCAATTCTTTCTATATGTTTCCCCTCAGTGCAGTTTTTGTAAAGGTTCTGAGGAATCTATTGAACATGTGTTTTACCAATGTGATATAACCTGTAAATTCTGGAAAGATCTTTCAAGCTAGCTGTCCGACAAGATTTTGATTCAATTAACAATTCATGTTCATGATGTCATCTTCCACTTCACTTTTTCCCAAAATCATTTGGATTTCTTGATCGTTTTTTTTTTTTATATTATAAGCCAAGGATCATATTCACAAATATGAACCCTACTAGCCAGGCACCCAGTGAGTTCTGTAGCCAATTGGGAGGAGGCTGACACAACGCTCAGCAGCGCCCCCTATAAACTTCTTCCACTTCCCTGTGATCTACTGTTGCTACTTATTCAGTTTCATAGCTCAAGGGTGCGTCTATAAATAGTCTTTATAGACAGCTGGTTCTTGTTTACAGGAGGTCTTTAATATAGTTTCAGGGTAGTTTTGAGTTTAGCTGAGTATTGCTTAAAATAATTTGAGACTTCATAGAGACACTGTCGCTTGGGTTTGTTCTCAGGAACAAATCCATTTTAGCAAATTATATTCAGAACAAAAATTTAACTTCTCATATTTATGTTATTTCTTTTCTTTTTGCATTTTTATCTGTGCAAAAAATGAGATGCTTGTGAAATGCTTTTATGCGAGGTAAGAACATGTTTTTAAAGCCTTGCTTGTTACATCTTTAAGAACTCAAAACTACTGAAAGAGATTTCAAATTAACAAGAAACACATTCGGCTAAGAATCACCCACACACACTAATAACCAAGATAACTGCGGGAAAAAACTGACTCTCCCTGCTAACTTCTAATCTGCAAGCACCCCACTGGGGGTTATCCGTTTCAAACAAAGTTATTCCAGTATTCCATTCCCTCTAAAACTCATTGACTGAAACAACAGCATCCAGCATGCAAATATGCAATTTATTCATTTTGTGAATTACTTCTAATGTATTTATACAAAAATGTCCCTCTCCCACAAGATGTTTATTTCCATTTTGGAGTGGGGAGTTTTTTTTTTTTTGTTTGGTAAAACTTGAACTGCCTTCTACCCTGCAGCCTAGTGCTTTCTTTCTCCAAGTACTGAGCCTAGTCCTGCCACCTTCCACACTGCAGCACAGAACTTTCCTTCTCTAACCCCCTATTCAGATCTCGCTGCTATCCACATTGCATCCCAGCAGTTTCTTTCTCTGTGCCCTGAGATACTCCAACCCACTTCTGACAGCATTCTAGCCCCTGCACTGCTCAAACCTATACCTTTCCCGACACTTAAGCTCCAGCCAATTAAGAGACAAGTTCCACCCCCCCCCCCCCCCCCCCCCCCCCCCCCCCCCCGAGTCATGCTGGCACCTGTCAGACACGCTCCGCTCCATTCTACATGCTTCGAGCGTGAGCTTTGCAGCAGCAGGAGGCGGACAGTCAAACCAAGGTCATTGCACATTAATTTAACTTTGGTAGGTAGCTGCTGCTTTAAATTAACAAGGCCACCTTTTTTTTGCTGGGGTTATCAGCTCCTCATAACAAACACGGGGCAATTTTTTTTTTTTCTTCCTCCCTTAATATATTAATTTTTGACCAAACGTCCGCGCTTGACTACTGTAACGAGGTATGATGTATTGAGCCTAGGCTGTTGCCATGGAGACCACAGTCCCCTGTTACTTGTCATTAGAGCACAAACAAGCACTGGCATCTAATGTCATTCCAGTCGTCATAAGGGAGAGGAATGAGAGAGAGGGAGAGGGAGGGTGCTCTAGTCTTGATTGCCTGCATACATCTGCCCCCCCCCCCCTTTTCTGTCTCTACAAATAGAAATTGCAGGTTGGTTGGTTATGATGTGTTTTATTACATTTTTGCATGTGATTAATCAGATGCGTGCTATAATAATTTTATTTAGCTGCCTAATCCCTCCAACTGCTCACCCCCCCCTCTTGCCTTTCTAAGACTGCTCACAAAATGGAGTCAGAATGTGCGCTAGTACTAATGCTGTACTGTTTCTTTCTTTCTTTTTGCTCTCTGCATTTCTTTCTTTTTTTATTTTTTCTCACAGAATTTAAATGTAACTCTGTGTATTTTGTCAACACTCTGGCTTTGTCAAATAAACCACATAATAGCAAACCCATGTAACCCACCTCCACCCACAGTACTTCAAATAATAACATTTTTTTTATTTGTACTAAGGGGCAATAGTGTCACATTGTAATCCAGTAGAATAGTACCAATATGGTAACATGTTGATATATCTGCTACCTCAATGGTATAACAATGGTTATGATACATACTAGTAATCAATCGCAATACCATGGTACCATACCAGCACCAGTGTACGATCCTATCAGTACCACTGGTGTTACCACATTAGTGACAGTGGTTTTAGTGTAGATCAGTACAATCCAGCAATGGAGACAGGTGGGCTCTGATGGAAATGGGTTTTAAAAGATGATACGCTCCACAAAGTTCAAAAACTATTTGGAATTCAGAGAGGATACGCAAAGGTATTTTCTCCTAAAAATGAGTCAATCAAAGTTGTTTATAAAAGCTCTATGAAGAGAGGGCTTCTGTCAGGGGAGAACAGAAAAGATGCAACAATGTGGATATTAGCAGCTGCTTAGTCTTAGAAATTACATGAGCAATTAAGATGAGTAATGAGTTGTCATAGCGGTGCTGAACGGGCTATAAACAGGGGACTGTCAGGGGACATGCAAAAGCAGGTAATCAAACAAAGACAGCAGTGAGGACAAACTGTCCTTATGAAAACTAATCACACATGTGCGCAGTAAATGAACAGTTTACTTTTCTTGAAGAATCTACAGTGCATCGGCCCTGCAGATATACAGTCTTATTGACTCCAGCTGGGATGGAGGGAACAAAGGTTACTATACCATTACAAAATGATCAATGGTATCGGAATGGAAATGCAGCTATAATAACATGAGCCATTGGTAGAATGGTAGCACAGTGACATATTTCATATTGTTAATACCAATATAATAATTGTATGACCAATACACACTAGCAATCTTTTGCTGCATCATGGAACAGAATGAATCTGTTCAACTTATGATGCTTTACAATAACTATCAATGATTTACCTGCTCTTATGTGCTTTCATTACTATGGAAACTTTTTGTAAAGGTGATGCTGTGGTTTGCTAATTGTCCTGCTGTGGTTTTGTCAGGGTTCAGGTTTCTTTAGTTTCATGAAAACCATGTTAGCATAAATCTTTTTCAAATATCTTTTGATATTTAGGTAATGTTTCCTGATTGGCTATAATCGTACACACAGAGGTAGTGTAGTAAAAAAAGAATGTATTGCTTCAGCCTTTCTCTTCCTCTCTGTACACACTTGGGGGGGGGGGGTTTAAGCACCAATTCAAAAAGACTGCTTAAGGAGCTCTTGATAATGCTGCAGTGTTGAAATGAGAGGTGCAGCAGGGGGATTTTCAATCGAAAACCTCTTGATATGAATTTAAAGAATCAAAGGAGACTTTCTCAGCTCCCCAACTGCAACGTGAAAGTAAAAAAGAGGGGAGGAACTTAAAAAAAAAAAAAAAAAAAAAAAAAAAACAAAAAAAATGTAAAAAACATTTAAAAAAAAATGAAATGTGAAAGGCTGGTCTCATCTGGTAGTGGAGAGCTGCAGTCTGGTCGAAAATCAAATATGCAAGGCAAGAAACAGCCTAGTGTGGGAGACGCAGGGAGAGAGAAAGTGTTTCTGCTGCTTATCTTTTTTTCTTTTGTTTCTGCAGAAAACACAGCAGGGCTGGCTTCTGATCCACATCACAGCTCTTAACAAAGACTATTATTACTCTCCAGTCCATGAGAGAGAGAGAGAGAGAGAGAGAGAGAGAGAGAGAGAGAGACAGACAGACACACACACAGACAGACAGGCGATCTCATCTGGAAGCAATAAAAGAGTAATGTCCTGTAGAAGGACGGGATGGCAGTTTATCGGGAGATAAGTGGCACAGTGTGTTAATGCACTAGCTATCCTCTCTGAGTCCTGAGTACAAATCTGGCTTAGGTGGCATTGGAACTATATATATTTCCAAAAGGGATGCTAACTACAGTTAGCATTCAGTTCAAATGCTCAAATTATACATACTGACTTGAAACCCAAACCCTAACCCTAAACCCACTGCCTGCCTCACAATCTCTCTGCTCTAACCATTCGGCCACACTACCTCCCGCCCAGTCTCTCAGCTCTTACCACTAGACTTCTCTCTCTCTCTCTCTCTCTCTCTCTCTCTCTGTTTCTCCATTTTTCTCTCTCACTAGTTAGATTTGAATGGGAAGTTGCAGGCAGCTCTGCAGGCCTGGACTCCAGCTAAGCTGAGATGAGAGGACGATGGAGGGTCATCTCTCAGAGACTGCAGCATTGTCATTATCTCCTCTCTCAGATGCTCTTCTCGCTGATCTCATTTATTCTCAGATGTTCTCTTCCCCCCGCTTGTTTTGGGGTGGGGGGGTGGGGGTGGGAAGTTATAGAATGTAACAAATGCTAATTTTTCACCTTATGTCTGCATACGCTGCCATCTTTCTAACCTACAGATAATCTGCTAATGTGCTAAATATCCTTGGGAAACAAATCAAAATTGTAACTTTTACTCTTCCTAAGGAAAATCTAAATATGCAACAGTTTTATTATTATTATTATTATTATTATTATTATTATTATTATTATTATTATTATATTATATTTTTTTTTTCTATAAGACTCATCATAATACACAGGAGTATTAATTCAGAGACTGGTTGATACAGAAAAACAAAATGTGGTTTGTGCAAAAGACGTCTTCTATACTGTGTGCAACACCAATTTGGCCTACAGACAGCACATGCACATGTATACTGGGTCTCTACATTACATACAGTAGCCTTGAACAGAAAGAAGGCTACTGACAAAGTACAGAATATTCTCTCTTATTTGATACCATGCTGGTCCTCTGAAGTTAACTAGTTTATTATTGATAAAATTAGGGCATGGGATTGGCAAAGGCAGAAGCAGAGGAGAAAAGAAGAAGGGATTTACCCCTGGATCTAAACTGTGTCATAACCGTGTTCATTCGGGGGACCCACTCACATAACTAATCAAGTAATTTCAAAACTCAAACAACTACTGTGTCTTATCATCTAAATGTGTTGTAGATACTCTGCCAATTGCAGATTATAAAATAGATCTACTATCATCTTCAGGACAGATAGAAATGTCAGTACTGCTGGAGTGCTGTCCACCCTCAGGTGGCTCAAGCATGTCATTGATGTTTTCCTTGGCTGTCCGGGTGGAATTACTGAAGAGATTCTACACAGCACCGTGAGACACAGCAACACACTTCCAGGACTTTTCTCTGAAGTTTCTCTGTTTTCCTGTAAGTAGCTAAACTGAGATCCCATGTAGTCGCAATGAAAAGTGACAGGAAATTGACTAGAACATTGGAAATCAATGGAAAGTAAATGTGCTCCTTAAGTACAAGTGAATGGCTGAAAGCAGCCTCTCTCTCTCTCTTTCGCAGCTTCCCAAACAATCCCTCTGTTCTCAATGAAGGAAGGTAGTCTTGGGATTTACTTCTAATATTACAACAGAAAAAGTAAAAGGTGCGGAAATGGCTTTTCCCACTACAAATACGCTTCTGCTTTTGTTATTTTTATATTCGCTTAAGGATCAACACACATTATTTTTTCCAAAAGCATTAATTTAGCAGAATGAGGGGATTCTTTTTGGCTGAAAGGCTCGAGGTATGATTCATGCAGATTTATTTATGTATTTCTTTTCCTTGGCTTGCATTTTGCATGGGTCTTTTTTTATGACTAGGTGGCTCAGAAGACACATTTACTAGCATTTAATTTGTAGAGGCCTGGGTTCAGATTTTTCTCAAGACACCAGTAAAGAATGTTTGTTGCCTTAACTGGTCTTAAAATTGGCAGAAATGCTTTGGTAGGGGAGTCAGTATTGTGGTATTAAGGAAAAGATTGCATAGCACCTTGCTGACACCATGCTTGACTTTAATGTTCACTCTTTCTGAATTATAACGCATTTTAATATTTAACTGTTTGTTGGGTTATCATTTGGGCAGCATTGTAGAAGCAATTGTAGAAAGAACCTTGTGGAAATATGTTCTACCTATATACAGTACAGTATACAGGTATGTTATATAATTGTTGCTTTACATGAAATGGTCGCACTCGTGCATTACAATATATGCATTTCATTTGCATTTCATGCTGTAACAATCAGATAAGAATGACTCTGAATTTAATATTACTCACTACCAACAGTCCCACATCCCCCCCCCTCAAAGGCTGAACCTTGAGGACAAGAAGAGAGAAGGATGGATGTAAATCAGGCAGGGGTTAAACTCGTGGAGCCATAAAACCAGAGCTGTTCATAAAATGGAGGAATAAGAAGCAGAAATAATATTTCAAGTATGATTAGTTCATCCGGAGGGCACCTTGCGTGATGGAGGGGAGGGGGGGAGGGGGTGAGTGCACGACAGGCAGTAAATTACATCTCAATCTTTGAATGATTTCTTCAGATCCCATTATGACAGAGAGATGGAAGAAGAGGGAGAAAAAGGAGGGGAAGCAACAGAACGAATTGGATAAACTCATGTATCCAGCTGTCCAAAATTTAAGCAGAGAGAAAACAGAGAAATGAGAGGGAAAGGGGGGAGGTAAAGCGATAGGGAGAAAGTTCAGACAATAAAGTATGCATTTGTTTTCCATTTATTATACTGTCAGCTACTCATACAGGTAGCAGCCAACTGATCAGCATTCCAGATTCCAGATTTTTTTCAATTTAAAAACCCTGATTTGAATATTTAAAAAAAAAAAAAAAATGCTCTCCTTACGTTTGTCAGCTTGACTTACTTAAGAGTTCACGACTCAATGGAGCCATTCACAGCTGAAGTAAGGATCCAAGATTAATTTATTGAGATCACACACATTAGATATCACAGATTAAAAAAAATATTGATGTGTTTATTTAATCTAATTAGGGTATATTCAAAATCTCAAACAGACACACACCATTTTTTAAAAACTCTTTTTCTGTCATATACATGTACACTGCTGTGCAAAAGTCATAAACATTTTTTCATGTTTCTATTGCATTTTTTGCATCTCAATTGTGCATTGTTTATTAGACCCTGCCATGCCTTACATCAATTTAAAGGAGTTTTAAATGGCCTTCTATACTATTATAAAGATAATATATATATATCTATATATATATATATATATATATATATATGCTTCTCACGCTCTTCCTTGGATACTTCATCCCCCCCCCCCCCCCCATTGAGAGCCAAATGGGTATATGTGATGGACTCGCCCCCACAACACCTCACACCAGCTGCCCATGCACAGTTCACCCTGAGTTGCCGTGATCACACGTTCTTGAAAACCCTGATCAACGGGAACCAAAGACCGCTAAACAACAAGCCTGGCCTCCCCCCACCCAAACCAAGCAGCATCAACAACAGTCAAAGCAGCACAACAGCAGAAAGCACCAGTGGAAGCTTGGAGTAAACCACTGATGCTCACAACATTGATACACATTATAACCCCTAAATGTGTCTAAGACTTTTGTACAGTAGTGTATGTGTTATTATCCTTGTATATGACAAACACTACTTATCAGAATATATTCCGTCAATTAAACAATCAAGTTATGGCTAAAGAAAAGGGAACACTATACTGCTGTTTTTTCTGTTTTTAACTCCTTTATGCATTTAATTTTTTGATGTTTTCCTTTCTAGGTCTCCATCTTTTAAACACAACTTAGTTACTATAAAACTATTACCCATTAACTATTACAGCACAATCACTTGTTATCCTAGGGTTATCCCTAAGAGAAAGTGGTTGGCACAATCCAGGAGGGCTGCCTTGAACTTTAAAATGCACAAAAGATATGAAGTTGTGGCTTAGGCTTGGGGTAAAAAGGCAAATTTTTCGTTGTTGATATTTTTTTTTTAATTTTGTTAAGTCTCACAAATCATATATATATTATATATATATATATTATATATAAGATATATATATATATATATATATATATATTATATATATATATATATCAGATTCCTCTTACATTGTGTTTTAAAAACGTTTTACTATTTATTGAAAGAAAATAAGAAACAAACACAACGCGTTTCGACAGGTTGTCTTCATCAGGTGTTGCAGCGATTGTCTTGATGAAGACAAATAATCTTCGACTCTGAAAGTAACTAAAAAATAAAATATAAAGCAGGCCCCATCGAAGCACCTTTTCCTTGCATTTCATTATCTACCAAGTTTAATTAGTTCCTGAATTATCAAAAAATACAATTATATTTAAGATTCTTTAATATTGACTTAATTTACATTATTAGTATTCATTAAATTCACTTGCAATTTGAACCTTAAAGGTTTGATTACACTGGGAGCGGTAGCGGAAAGCGGTAAACCATGCGGCAAAAATAAATAAATAAATAAATAATAGAATCTATTGTTTTGAATGGGTGCAATTACTGAGTGCAGAACACAAAAGCTACACGGCGGAAAACCGCACGTTAGAGAAACCAGAGCGATTTTTTGATAATACCGTGCAGCAAATTTCTATCTAGACCAGTCAACCTAAGTGTTGTTGTATGACGTTAACTGCACTCAACTGTGTGCATCCCGTCCAGATTATAAGGATATGCTAAAGAAGCAAGACACCTGGGACACCATAGCGGCCAAACCAGACATGTCAAGTAAACATATTTGCATTTGAAGAGCAACAGAAAATATACTCTATATAGCGTAGTGTATGCCATAGAGCTCCAAGCAAAACACTTCAAAGTTGAAAAAAGGAGGTCTCAATAATGATAGGCTTCTTGTAGTATTTCATGGGTGTTTTTTGTACAGGTTTTTAAATGATAATGTCTAAAACTCTAGGTTCGCCAAGCCAGGTAATCAATTCAGTCATCAAATGCACACTGTCTTTATATGGTGCGGAGTAACATTGTTTGGTAGAGACCTAAGTTTAAAAAAAAAAAAAAAATGAACTGATAATTTGTTATACCTTTTTATATACCTTATATGTTATACCTTAATTATACCTTTTTACAGTTACATATTTCAAGTTAGCTATAACATTTTATAAATAACTTGAACTCTGCAACTATGTAAGAGCTGAAAACAAAAATGTCTAATTTAGCAAATTTTTAGTTAAATTAAGGGTATAGTTAAGTATTTGAGAGCTTGATTGAATTGAAAACCAGCAGACAAGGGGTCACCAGTACTGAGTTTGAGAAGCCTTGTTCTAGGTGGAATTATTTTCCTGTAACTCACCAAAGCCCATCTATTATTCTCTCTCTCTCTCTCTCTCTCTCTCTCTCTCTCTCTCTCTCTCTCTCTCTCTCTCTCTCCATATTTAAACACAAATGCATTTGAAATACATTTGCTACAGCTAAATTCTTTCCTGACCATTATTTGTTTTATGTCAAACAAATAAGACATTAGAAGGATGCTCTACAAACATGTTATTGATATTTAATTTATTGGCTTTATTACTATATATCCAATATTATTGTTTCGCTTAGATCATTATTTGCCAAACTTACTAACTGTTCCAGCAAAAAACTGGTTCTGGAAAGACTCCTGAAGGCTGATGAGGCTGATGGGTTTCAGTGCAGAATGGGGCAACTTTCAAACCAGGCACATGGTCCAACCATGTTTTTAACTGAACCAATTTAATCCTACATTGCACATGCATATGTACTTTATTATACCTGACAAACACTTTTCAGAACCGTTTCTGGAACAGTTAATAAGCATGCTAATTGATCTAAGCAAAACAACAATAGACAATTATACAGAGCACACATTAAAACAGGTAATACATTCAATATTAGGTAAATGTAGGTCCATAAAAAGTATCCCTTTAATGATTTTAAGATTTGGAGAATTGGATTAGGATAGGGTTTGGTATTACGGGTGAGGGTGGGAGTAAAACAATAAGATGAACATTAATCATACTAGAACAGGAAAAAAGAAAAGCAGCACAATTAAAATGACGCACCAGTCCAGTAACCCCCCCCCCCACGCCCCCATTTTAATTGAAGATTTGAATTTCTTCAAATAGCTTTTGACATCCTGAGTTACCAAAATCCATCATTGTGAAGGGCATTTTTCCTCAATTAACCTGTCAACCCAGCGCATCTCTGCTTTTCAGCTGCCCTGCACAAAAGAAATGAATATTTTTAATTACTGCCAAATGTAAAACAGATTGTTAATTTACTTTTCTCTCTGTCTGTCTCCTAACCTCTCCACTCTCCGCAAATCCGCCAGGCTGACTGTGTTCCAAAACAAATAGACACAGCGAATGCTTTAATTGTCTGTTCAATTTATTTATTTTTTTATTTGAATGTAACTATTGTTATCCTGTCCTTGAAGGAAGTGTTGGTGAATAGGACATAGCTGTGCAAGAAAAATTAGACTGTACAAAAAGACTGTGTTGTACAGCAGATAGTTTATATATATATATATATAATGTAGAATGGTTGGCTATTTTAATAAAGAAAACTGTTCTGTAATACAGTAAATGCTGCAAGTCTGTCAATGGAAGAAACTTTCAGTTATGAGGTGCACAGAGAACTGTCTTTACTGCAGAACTTCCTGGACAAGTGAAAAGCAAAATCAATGGCCAGCAATCCCTCCAGAAGGATTCAAAGTGTTTTACTTGATACCTAATGCAGATCTGCTTTCCTTTGAGTGTTATATGGCAAGTATTACTGTACATTCTCACAGTTTTTTTCATTTACAGTGTTTACTGTGAAAAGATAATTGCTTTTGTTTTCATATTGGCCAGTATGCCTATGTCCAAACAGGAGTGAATCACACTTATGTTTATAGGTACTCTCCCATGGTTAAAAAGAGGTGCAAATGCAAGACATGACAAAAAACATGAATCAATTTGCATTACTATACAATAGAATGGTAAGCTGTGATAGCAAAATAATTATTGGGGACATTATTCCAAGGATAGAAAATAAAGAAAATCAACTTTTTTTCTACTTAAATAGTGCTGCTAAAATCGTACTTCATGTATGAGGAAACTGGAAGACTTTGGGGTGGGGGTGGGGGTGGGTGGCGTCTGACATGACCTTCCTGCCTGTCATCTGAAACTAAAAAGGACACTATTGGGATAATACCACCTTAAGCCACCCACCTGATTGTAAACACAACACAAGGTAAGGACACGGAGAAAAGCAATCAAAATGTCATTTCTGTGCTTCTTGCTCTTAAAAGCACAGTAAGTGCATGTCAGCAGATTTAAATGTATGTGTGCCTAGGTTTTTTTCCCCTTTTTAAATGAAAGTCCTCTTTTATCAATGTCGATTGTCCCTCATTAATCACTGAAGAAACCCTTCGGCCATAAATGAAAATTAATTTGATATTTTAACTGCTGCAAAATGATAGTTAGGCCATCAAGAGCTGCAGAGAACCAAACAGACAAAGGAGATGCGTTTTCAGTTTTTAGTGTATTTTATTTGTTAAGATTTTTTTTTTTTTTTTTTTTATTCTATATTCTGTGATATCGGCATCTATCTTTTCTTAACTTTATCTTAACTTTATTATGGAGACTCTTTTTTTTTTTTTTTTTTTTTACAGAATTTTCATCAGAAATAATGTTACATTTTGATATCATCATACTTGATATCATCTCAATGTTCTAACATTTAATATTTTACCGCTTTAAAATCCTATTATGTGTTCTTTCTGCATGGATCATTTTCCTACTTAGAAATTATTTCAGCAAAAATTACTTTGGAAAAGACCCCTCAAGATTGATTGTAGGAATTTTCTGGGGCTTGTGAGGCGTAAGCATGGCAAATAATAATCTTAGCAGAATCTGCAACAGAGAGTCGGACAGCACACACACAATCAGATATTAAACCAGTACAACACCCAAGAATTCACAGAACTGGATTAGGGTTCACAGAAGAACATAAAACAAGTTAAGAAAGGGAAGGCCATTTGGCTCCTCACTACTTTAAAAGCTCATTCGGTTTTTTTCTTGCACAAAAAATATCTTCAAGGCTAATACAAAATTGGGCTGCAAGTACTAAATGGTTTTCCAATGGAAATGCAATGGTACTGTACTATGGGGCAAGAGCAGCACAGCGGGTAAAATAGGGACACAATTCTCCAACACAATTCATGGCAAGAAGTATATAGTTGTTTTTAAATAAACAGTAAGGTCTTTTGATTCTGTGTCTCAAAACCAACACCAGGGTCTCTCTTTTAATATATATACACACAGTGCCTTGCAAAAGTATTCAGACCCCTGACCAATTCTCTCATATTACTGAATTACAATTTCGTTCTGTTCGATATTTTAAAACACTTAAACTCAAAATCAATTATTGTAAGGTGACATTGGTTTTATGTTGGGAAATATTTTTAAGAAAAATAAAAAACTGAAATATCTTGTTTGCATAAGTATTCAACCCCCACACATTAATATTTGGTAGAGCCCCCTTTCGCTGCAATAACAGCTTTAAGTCTTTTGGGGTAAGTATGTAGCAGCTTTGCACACAGTGTCGGAGTGATTTTGGCCCATTCTTCTTAGCAGATTTGCTCCAGGTTGTTCAGGTTGGTTGGACGACGCTTGTGGACCGCAATTTTCAAATAGTGCCACAGATTCTCAATGGGATTGAGATCAGGACTTTGACTGGGCCACTGTAGGACATTCACCTTTTTGTTCTTGAGCCACTCCAATGTTGCTTTGGCCTTGTGCTTGGGATCATTGTCCTGCTGAAAGGTAAATTTCCTCCCAAGCTTCAGTTTTTTAGCGGACTGAAGCAGATTCTCTTGCAGTATTTTCCTGTATTTTGCTTCATCCATTCTTCCTTCAATTGTAACAAGATGCCCAGTCCCTGCTGATGAGAAGCATCCCCACAGCATGATGCTGCCACCACCATACTTCACTGTCACAAAAAATATTCGCAGCTGGGTCACTCTCATGCTTTCTGGCAAACTCCAGACGTGCTTTCAGATGGTACTTTTTGAGTAACGGCTTCTTTCTTGCTATGCAGAGCTCCTGATATGGTTGACTGGTGCACCATTACTCCACTCCCAGCCACTGAACTCTGTAGCTCCTTCAAAGTAATTGGTGGCCTCTCTGTGGCTTCTCTCACAAGTCTCCTTCTTGTTTGAGTGCTGAGTTTTGAGGGACTGCCTTTTCTTGGCAATGCCTGGGTGGTGTGATGCAGCTTCCATTTCCTGATTATTGATCCAACTGTGCTCACTGGGATATCCAAACACTTGGATATTATTTTGTAACCTTTCCCTAATCTATGCATTTGTATTACTTTATCTCTAACTTCTGTAGAATGCTCTTTGGTCTTCATTTTCTTTCTTCAGATTCACAGCCTTACCAATGATCCTTCAACAGTGGGGTTTTATCCAGAAAATGTGACAGGAACTTTAATGGTTCACAGGTGGAGGCCAATGGTAAGGTAATTGTGTCCTCGTTAGGGCAATTTATTTCATCAGTGCAAACTGGGAGCTTCCACAGCACAGGGGTTGAATACTCATGCAGTTTTATATTTTTCTTAAAAATATTTCCCAGCATAAAACCAATGTCACCTTACAGTAATTGATTCTGAGTTTCAGTGTTTAAAAATAAAATATCAAACAGAACGAAATTTCAATGTACCATTTGTAATTCATATATACATATATAATATATATGTATTTTATTCCTGTTCAATTCATTAATAACCTTGACTTCTGATGCCCGCAAATTATGTTTTTTAAATTCCTTGTGTCTGTATGAGCATTCAGGTATGTGCATTATATTAAATTAATTTTTTTCCTTATTTTAAGCTGGGTGGGTTCCTGCATGATTGGTCTTGCTTATCCTTCTCTTCTGTGTAAATTCATCAACCATTGAATATTGCATTCATTTTTCTGGTGTCTAGAATTTGCAATTTTTTTTATAGGCGCTTTCAACAGTTTCAGGATTCTGGTACTCATTTCTTGTTGCCACAATTATTATCTTTTCATAAGAAAATCTTGCACAAAGCTTTGCTCATTATCAAAAGACCAGTGGTCAAAAAGAGAGCTACACTTTCATGGTGCTATGTTAGTGTATAAAAATGAAATCATGTTGACTTCTCATCTCTAGTCAAAAGAAATAAAGATAAATGTGATGTTTATAGGAGGCAGTGTGGTCCAGTGGATAAAGTCCACAGCTTGTAACCAGAAGGTCACCAGTTCAAATCCACTCTCTGCGACTGACTGAGTCACTGTGTGGACCTGGTAAGTCACTAAACCTCCTTGTGCTCCATCCTGCAGATGAGATATTTAAGTCAGTGTCCTATTGTAAGCGACTCTACGTGTAAAGTGTTTTGTGATGGTGGTCCATATATAAAAAATGAAGATATTATTATAGGAAAATTAATGTAAATGTGAAACAGCCAAAGTTTCAAATAGAAATAAGCAGAACAAAAATTGTGAAGGTTCCTCCACCTGCATTGTTCAGCTTACACACTTTTCACCTGGACCAGTATGATGTGGGTGGGCCACTGCACTGTTTTGTTTAGACCCTGACCTCATAATGAACTGTCTCTGGTTGAGTACTATAAAGCTGTGTGTTCCACAGATGGAGCCTGGCTATTTTGCCACTGCAGTGTTGGTTACTGAAACTAGAGACCTAGGTTCGATCGTTGGAATCGCCGCTTCTATTACCTTGAATTGCTTTTTTACACTTCCCTTTCTGGTTCTGGATACTGCTGCTCCAATATTTTTCCTTTACCTGGCCTTCAACTCTGGTACCGACTCTCTGTCTATACAAATGCAGAGTGGGTGGGGCTGGCATGATTTAAATGGAATGAGGAAGGCTGGTCAGTGATTGCAGACAAGCTCAAATCCAGGTAAAGGCAGATTTAAAGAAGGATTATAACTGAATAGTGGAGCAACAGAACTCTGGTCCTGCTCCATCTATCAACCAGCTCTCCAGCACAGCTTATCATTCTCACCTGCGATTCTCCAGGAGCAGCTAACATCTGCACAGCATACATCCCCGCATTCAGCCTGGCAAAATAGAACAGCTGGATTGAAGCCAGGCCCCTGGAGCTAAGGATTTTCTACTAGACCAATGTGATACAATATCAAACAGTATGACAAGGTTCTGGGGTGTAAATATCTTGGTTGGCTCAGTCGTTGTTCTAGAATAGGAATATGTACCCTCTTCCAAAATCCTAGAGTGTTTTTTCAAAGGCCTTTCCAAGTTAAGCTAACCAGTGGAACCCACTTGACCTTCAAGATTTACAAAAAACAAAAAACTAATTGTTCTGTTTTGTTTTGTTTTATATCCTTAGTAACTGCAACGTTGTCTTATCCTTTCCAAACTGTTTGGGGAATAATGGCAAACCATTGTAAGGGCTTTGTCCTCAAAAATTACATGTTTAATTTTAAGCAGTTTTAGAGCCCTGTATATATCTTGAAATGTTAAAGCTGGAAGGCTGGTAATAGATGTACACTGGAAATAGGCAAAACTATTTTGCAGTTAGTGAAAATGCTCAAAATGGGGGGGATCGCCTGAATTTGATTTATGTGACATAGAAAAACTCAGCAGTTGATGGAAAACATACTGGTTATTGTACATCCAGAATCTCACCAACACCAGGGAGAGTAGACATGGATAAGATCAGATGTTTACTTACGTTATTAGTTGTTGGGTTTTATCGTTGTCTGCATGGATTAGTTTCACAAAAAGATCTGCTAAAACGTGATTGTAACTCTGCCCAAACCATACACTCACACAATGGAAACAAAATAACATATCACAGCTAGGCAATCCTATAGGCAGAATGATTTCAAACCAAATTCATTTTGACAGCATCTTCAAGGTTTTTGTTACTCTTGAATACTGAAGAAAATGAGAAAGGGGGGGGGGGAGAGAAAGAATAAAAACAGGAAAAGGTGAGAAACATGAGATGGAGAGAGAATCCGGGAGAGGGAGTTCTTGTTAGGATTATTTGTTTATACAAGTGCTATAACATCAAGTATTGAATTTTATTTTTGTATTCAATGCTGCAGGAATCTCATTTCTGAATCTGCTGTATCATGCATTTAATAATGTGTTTGCAGAATGACTGGGCAAATTACATTATGTAGTAAGCAGACACAAAGCTTGATGCAAGGAAAGTACAGTCATTTAAATTTCAGTCGTATTTAAGTTTACACATGCTTTCTTTTCCACACATTAGACTTGTTATAGAAATTGCCATGGAATAACTATATCACCATGGAATAACTACAGTACTCCATGAATGTTTATGGTGTAGCCTCCGTATGTCATGAACTTGTCATGGCAATAAAAACCCTTGAACTGAATGGAGTATGAGGACAAGAGAGTGAGAGGGAGATAGAGGAAAGAAAGACAGTTATTGAGTGATAGATTGAGAAGAAAGGAAAAGAGAAAGAAATGGAGCAAGAGATATAGAAGAAAGACATAGATGGCAGACATGTCAAGTGAATTCTTAAGGGTTTTGTTGTCTACCTGGTTTCAGTCTGCTAAAGGTCTATTCACACCGAAATCGAATGAGTGAATTAAAAAAATAAAAATAAAATTACTGATTTAAATGGAGAAATGCAAAGTGAGTGAATATAGAAATACATTTTATTTCTAGTCGTGCTACTTGCTGTTTGCATCGCAATGGAAATTAACCTCGGATGGATGGATAAAGAGAAGAGGGGGGGGGGGGGGGGGGGGGACAAGGCACCTACCTGCCAGCCAGTATCATGTTATTCTAGTTGCCAGCCATACAACTGTTGATACTATTTTTTTCTTTGCTTAAAATTATTAATTAAACAAATATGAAAAGCCCAGAACAGAAAGTATATTGAGTTGCTGAGGCATATCTGATTAATCATCTTGGTTCATAACAAAGAAGTTGCCAAATCCTTGTTGCCTTTCGAGTTGCCAGGCCGACTCACGCCGCTAGATAAATCCCATCAGCCCCCAAGATTCCATTAGCTATAGCATTATCTGCCTGTTTGCTGATTAAACTGATGACTTGGTCACAGCCCTCAGCTGATCTGCAAAGCAAAAAAATTAAAAATCATTGCTAATCATGTAGTGCTTCCCCTTGCACAGAAAGATTTTTTTATTTCAAACAGAAGAAGTTTTTTTAAGGGCACCTTCCTGTATGCTCTCCACTGCAACATGTTTCTTGACAAATACTGCAGAATAAAATGTACTTGCAATGTGTAGTAAAATTTGATAAAGGCAACTATACTGTAGGTAAGCATGACTCAAAGTTATTGTGCAAATACTGTATCAAGGTTTTATGATGGTCTTCGCATGTCAAAGTCCCAAACTGGACACAAAGTCAGTATCTGGACCCTATTTAAATATTACCAGTTTCATGTATGTCTGTTTATTATGACACGTTTATTAAAGTCACCTGCATATTTTAGCTTTGGGACTGTCTGCGAAAGACTAAGCAAGGTACAATTTCTACAGTGAGGCCTGTACAGAAAATGACCACGAGGGTCAAGTTACTGAAGGAACTGAATCTGTGCTTTTGACTTGAGGACCATTTAATCACTTGTTGTGCTATTACGACATTATGTTGCCAATGAAATAGGTGTAAGTTACTTCAATATTATTTTGTACAGTATGTGTTATAATTTGGTACCAGCATTTGCTGAGGATTTGTTCTGGTTGCTGGGAGATTGCGCACACGTTCTAAAAGTCGGCAGCTTCACGTCAAGATACTTCCTTTGATCAGGTAAAAGCACCTTTCCGCTATAATTGCCTGTGTGATGGCTATAGAAAAATGAAGAGCTGACATTTGGAAGGTGTGCTGAGGGCTGTATCCCAGCAACCTGAATACACCCTCAGAAGATTCGACATCTGTGCTTGTTATTGCTACAGACAGTAAATATCCACCAAACACTGATTTGAAATCTATGACGATTATACAGGAAATAATGAGTTTGCTATAAATAAAATAAAACATGCACTATTGCTTTAATACAAATCATATTGCTTTGGAATATTGTGAGTAACCAGTGTCAGACTCCCATATGCATCACATGTCATGATAGTCGTGTTACACCAGGGGAGTTTAAACGCAAGAAACAAATACACTCATAATAAACAGGAAATACAAGAAGGTCGTTTTCAAGTCAATAGTCTACTAATATAGCAATCATGCAGCATTCAATAGGCATTGCCTTATGCTTCCCTGCATGACCTAATGAAGCAGCATTAATACATTCATGCCAACTGTGACAGTGAAATTTATTTTAAACAAAGACAGATTGAGATATTCTATTTCAAGACAGTACTATTTAATTAAACATGTTTCTGCTGATGGAAATGCTGCTATATTACTAGATAATATACAGAAGAGGGGTTTAAATGTGTTATGCTCAAGACTTTTATTCAATGGTTTTGCTTGAAAGTCAGTTGGTATATTTCTCTGCAAGCAGTAGTTTCCGTTACCTCACTTGCACCTGCCAAACCTCGCTCTGCTTGTGCGGATTGGCTATTAACATATACCTGTGTTGTCAATCAATTGAAACTGGAGCACTGGAACTTGGAAGTAGGATATAAACACGCCTACTAAAACCAACAGTCAGATTGTCTCCCTGAAAACTGGCGTTTCCATGGTAATCTATGCGTTCCACTGACGCTCAATCTGGACAGCACCCGCCCATTTGTTAAAACGTTGCTTCAGATTGGTCAGTGGTTTTATTTACTCGGTGATCCTTAATTGTAATTGGGGGAATCATTGTTCCTTCTTTGTAAAAGGTGTGGCCTAAATTGGGCAGGTGGTTGGAGCGGGAGATGGAGCTCCCCGAGCGGGTTGCGTCTAGAGCCGGAGGTGCTGACACTGCTAAAATGTCCAGAACGGGGTTTACAGAGGGATCAGCGATCTGGCATAGACAAGTTGACATCAGGTCAAAAGAACGAGCAGTTGGACAGAGCGACACCATGAGCAGCGTCGGTGCATCAGGTATAAAAAAAAAATAAAAAAAAAAAATATCAAAATAACAAAACGAAACAAAGTTTTAAACAATTTAGTTATTCGTGCTACAATCTTACAATCATGTAATAGTAACGCATGCGAAAAAATGAGTTCGTGCTTGTTTTAACTTTGTTTTTAAGGCAAATCACATAGAGAAGGTGCTTAAATTCTTCCTAAAGATGCAGATGTTGAATTCAGTTGTCCAAACCGCTGACTAAGTTTGCGCAGCGATTGTCAATAATTAATGTACTACTGTACTGGTAGCTCTGACTACTCCAAACGAGCGAGGCGTACTATCATGAGTGAAATTTACAGATTACAAATTAGAATGTGTATAATTTTAATAATTATCATTGGTATCACGCAAATAAGTAGAAGCACTGGAACCACAGGCAGGGCAAATCAAACTGACTGTAAAACAAACCGAAAAATGGAACCTGTCTCCCATACCGATTTATTTCTGAAAGTGTACAAGTCTTCCACGAACTGCTCTATATATATATCCATTATAATATATAATTGGAACCTGTATCCCATACCGATTTATTTCTGAAAGGTACAAGTCTTCCACGGAACTGCTTATATATATATATATATATATATATATATATATATATATATATATATATATTTCACTATACTGGGAACCAGCTTGGCTCAGAGTCTTTGCAAGCACAATATACTGAATGTGCAAATCAATCCATAAAGGTTCGCCAAATAAATGGCGTGTTTGGCTGCAAAGTTTTAATGCTTGTAATAACCATACTGCTAATATTATGACATATTGGGTGGTAGCTGTGTGTGTAGTTGACAGCGTACACCTTGTAAACCAATGTAAACCGCATTAATAATAAGACCTGTTGGCAATCAAAAGTCCTGCAAATGGCAAAGGTATTAATATATATATAGTCTAAACATTAGAAACCTAAGTATAACATCTCTGCAGCCTACTTCTGCTGTTTGGGAGTCAATCAGAGTCCTTGGACTAGCTTACAATACTCCAGTGGACTTCCAGCTACAAAGAGAATAGGTGCAGAGTAAGCATTTGCACTTTTGGATGCTAATGTATAAAGAAAAAACCAACACATGTACTCTCTTTTATTCATTTATTTAGTTATTTTAACCAAAAGTGAATTCAGGTTTTTACTCTAAAATTCAATTCGCTCATTATTTTTTTAAATAAAAGTGCTAAGTAACAATCAAACCTGAGTCGCTTTGTAGCTGATGTTCTGTCAGTTTTCATATCACAACACTTTGTGTTACCTAGCTAACGATACCCTCCTGTGGTCACAGTTGCAGTGGGGTATAGCTTTATAGGCATCTTGTTTAAATCAGAAACCACTATATTTATTAACACAGAGTGGCATGTGTACTTTCCCAATGTAAAATTACCCAAACTCCTCATAGATCTCCTCTTTCTACATGGTTATCAATGTTTTTATGTTTATAGGATTCATACCATGATTGTCATTCGCTTAAATGATGCACATACAAGATACGACAAGGAGTTAAAAACATATGTTTCAGTGCTGTGTTAAACTATAGTTCTTGGATTTATAGTGTATATGAGCCTGGATATTCATTGGAGAGCTCTCAGTATTAGTGAGATGGAATGGGTCCAGTAAATCTCAACTAAGGTTAGGAAAACACAGAGTTTAACTCACAGCAGTGGATTAATTCTAATCTGGAATATTACTTGGTCAGGATAAGAAAAAAAACAAAAAAAACACATCATAGATAAAATAAATGGTCAGCTTTAGTCCTGTTGGGAGCATGGTACTGTAGGTCAAAGCTGCCTCGAGACAAGATATGCGTAAAGAAAGCTTTACTAATAAAAGAAAGAAAAAAAACCAGAACTGGATTGGTATTGGCCTACCTATCTGCTCTCCACCTGTCTGTCTGAGTGGCGCATTGCAAACGCTGTTGCCAAGGACACTGGCAGCCTTCACCTGTGGGACCCCGTTCATTTAAAAACGTTTAACACAAAAAAAGAAAAAAAAACCTGCTAATCCAATATAATTGTTACTGTGCAAAGCATCTCTAGTACGCGAGATGTCTCTGAGAAGAAAAAGGCATCAGTGTTTTCCCACTGTGAAGATACTTTTACTGTTATTACAGCAGAATATTTACTAACTTCTCTATGTGTACCACTATTGGGACTGATGAAAATGGTATTAAACAAGAGCTGTTCATAATAGGGGGATCTTCAGACTGTTTCCTTAATGGTGACCTGATCGTTTATATGAAGCTAGTCACAAAGGAGGATTCTGGTTATTTCAGTCTTCAATAACGAATGGAACTATGGAATTTGGGGGTATAAATAACAGTGGAAGTCAGTTCCTGATGGTTAAATTCACAGTTTCACTGTATACATTTAGCAGCATGGAGATTAGATTTGGACTGAGCTTATTTTGATTGGCCAAAAGATTGACTTGACAATATTAAAAAGGTGCTTTTTACATATTCTTAAGAAACAGTGAATCATTTTCTATATACTTCAGTGTTGCTGTCTGGAGTACAGGTAGTCTAATTTGCAGCTCTGCCCACAGGTTACAGATTGGGTGCGGGGGATGGCAGATACCCCGGTGGTACACAGCGCCCAGCAGAAGTGCGGAAACTCCTGGACGAGTTCCGGGCACTGTACCAGGATCGGCTTCGACGACTCGACCAATCAGGCGACGGTAAAGAGGAAACGCTGCAGGTGAGTCAGGAGTTGGAATCACAGCAACTCTCTTTGATGCAATATAGCATTTATTTAAAGAAATCGTTTCCACAGGTCTGTTTCTCTAACAAGTATAGGACATGTTCTGGTCTTCACTTTGCGGATTTATTTTTAACGTTAAAGTATTCATGTGGTTTTTATTTTATTTGTTTTTTAGGGTACTATATTTAGGCTTTAGTTATGGGATGATTTAAGTTATGCAATAGTGTTTCTAAGAGTAGAAGAATGGTTACTCTGTATGTTCAACAAAATTACAGCAGTCCCATCTTGGGTCACAAGCAGATTTTGTATCCAACATGTTGAATTGTTGCCATCTTGCTGCCCATAGTAACCTCCACACCCTATTGACCCGGTTATGGCAGATGTCTAAAGTTTCAATCAACTGACATTTAAATGTGTAATCAGTTTCTATATTATTGTACTTTCATTTCAGGGTGTTATGGGGGATTGATCATTTTCTTTTGTTTATCTCTTAGCTACAATACATAGTGTGAACAAAACAGCCTTATTTCGGGTTTGTGCCCCTATAAAAACATGACCCAGAAACTTTTTTTTTTTTTAGCGCTTTCTTTGCACACTTTTATTACAATACACAAACAAACAATAACGTAGCTCTTCCGACTAACTGACTAACATACAAAACATACCAACACTTTTAAACAAACGCACATAAACCAAATGTAGGGTTACTTTTTACACAGTACCTTTTCCAAGGAATGGCACAGTCAGGCTCTTCACACAGCAGCCTTGAGCAGACTGGCTGCTCTCCTTTTATACTTGGCATGTGGCCTCAATTTACAATAACAAGGCCAAATGCCAAAACAATAAACCAATTAACAAATAATAATTAAACAATACAATTAATTAAACAATTAAATTAAACAAAAACTATTAGCTTGGCAGGGGGACCACCCTGTCCCTGCCCCAAAACAAACATTTTTACAGCTACAGGGACCCTGACCTGACACAATAGCTAGGCTACTTGATGTTAAATAGCCTACCTACTGTTATAAGTGATGGTGTGTATGTACGGTATGCATTTTATTCCATGTAATGGTGCTTGTCTTGGCTGATTTGAATAGTCGTCAGTGACTGTGGAAAGCAGGAAGTCTGAGCACACCCTGACAAGAGCAGGTTTTAAATCTGCTCTTCAAAAGAGTTTATTTCTCTTTTAGTCTGGTGCATGCTGCTAAAAGTATTGTACTGTAATGAAAGCATAAACAGTTTGATCAATGTTGTTAAAAGTTAGTGCCTTTACATCAGAAAGCTTTTTTTTTTTAACTATCCCATTAAAAGGCCTTTATTGACTATCTTTACATCTTTCAGAAATGTTACTTTTGGCTGCTTTTCAGGAGAAAGTACCCTACTATAACCTCTAAAGTATCTGTTTGACATAAAACCTCCCCCCCCCCAAAAAAACCCAAAAGTAATTTAATTTCTTAAGCATCTTTTGAAGCCTGGCTGTTTTTAGCGATGCTCGTTATCCCTTGCAGGGTTTACTGATCCCTGGCAACAAGGCTGTAGTGTCTGTACTGTTTTTTTTTTTTCAGATACATTTTCTGATGACAGTTCATCCAATTGTAATGAAGTCATAGAGTATTGGAATATAGGTGGCATACCTAATCAACATTTCTAGCTTGTGTTTGGTTGGGCTAATGAACATTTGTAAATGAATAACTTGAACATTTTTGAAGTTATTCAACATACTTGTTACCATTCAGAATGTTTCTTGCATTTATTCTGAATGCTGTTCTTATATTTTTCAGAACCGTTCATTGAACTGACATGGAACTTATTATTCCAGCTTAAACGGACCAAAAGGTGTTGCTCAGCCTCCCTGTATCAATAAATTCTGTCAATGAAATATTTTAGTTTGAAAGCATTTGAAATGTGCTTTAAAATAGTTATTTTCCTAGGTCATCCCCTACACGGTCAAAATCTTTTTAACCAAGAACATTTTCTGAACTGTACCTAGTACTGTATATATCATCAACCAGAAGCAAATCCCTCCCCAGAATGTTGTCCTCTTGAGCTGGAATGAGCGTATAGACTACAGACAACTTATTTATTGGAAAAAACAAAAACTATAACATTAATCATAAATTATAAAACTAGCTGCTGTTTTTTTTTTTTTTTTTTTTAAATACCCTCGTACATATTTTTATCACCTGTAAATTGAAGTTTTAAGTAATCATTCCATGACATTTTCTAACACTGAAATATTTCCAGAAATGTTTTTCCGACTTGATTTAAGTTTGTGGTTTTAATATTGATTGACATTCAGTCTCTTCTGTAGGTCCCTTTGTGTGCCTGTTTCTTCTGCTTGCGCCTGTAGTATGCTTTGTGTGAAATTTTAAAGAGGGTGAGCAGGGCTAAGCAGAGCACTTTTAATGGAGTTCATGTGTTTTTATAAGAGGCAGTTTACTTGTCAATTAGGAAGCGTAAACAAGGCAAGAGGAAAAGGTGCCCGCTCCACATTGTAAAGCCGGTCCCACCCGTTACAGAGCCACAATGACTGGGCTTTTATAGACGAAAATCTCTTTATATCGCTGAGTGGCCTTTATATAGAGGGGGCCAATCAAGCACTTAGTGTTCATACTATAGACTCGCTGTGAAAAACAGACAACAGACCAGGAACTTGGAAATGTGATTTATGTGGGTGTGAATTAAGAGATGCTGGTGTTTGGAAAGTTCCTGCTGTTCATTGTTTTAATATTTTCGTACAAATGTCAGCGGATCTACATACTGATGCTTTTTAACACTTAACTCTTGAGGACAGTGTTGTTGGTGTTTATGTTAACTCTTTCACTACTAATTAAATGGTTTCACAGCCCTCGATAAGCGTTAATTTTTAGTTACTTAATAGTTAAGTAATAGTTAATTAATAGTTACTACCATAGCTAGTAAAGGTAACACTTATGCTATGCTTTTGGAAACACGTTAAATGAACAAAGTAGCCTTTCTTAAAGAGGAAAAAAAACAAAAACATCTGCAACTACTAGTCCAGTAACCAGTTATTTGTCAGTTCTTCAATTCTTTTGCAAGTATGCCCTCAGGAAACACAAACTGTCCAGGGACCGATCGTCCAAGCAAGATTGTAAACGTGCGCAGAATGGCCCAGCTGCACTGAAGGCACGTTCAGAGTTGGAGCGCTCGTTATTATTTTAGGCTTCACTGACCAGTAAAATAAGTGAACATTCCTGCTTAAGTCTTCCTGCTGAAATTAATAAATACATGGAAGTACACAAGAGGTCGCTGTGCACGTGAGTATGAGGTTTTTTTTTTAAATCTTCTGTTAACCCTGCCAGCCCCGGTTTCATACCTATGCCAAACCCGGGTTAGCAGGGCTAAAAAATAACCTGGGTATTCAGGGTCCTGGGTCCCCGGGCTGGAAACGCTACAGTACTTATGGTAATGGAGAATCTCCATTGAGTTGTACGTGTTGAAAAGTACAAAAAACTCACAGCGATGCTGGGAGTTCAGATTTGGGTTCAAAACGCCCAAGAACTAATTTCTGTTAGGCTCTCCAGCAACCATAAGGGTGATTAATTCTTTACTAATTTACGTGGCCAGATTGTATTATCCCCACGTATGTCGCACTACATCTAGCGAAGGACATGTAAGGACTTTCTTTAGCACTTATTGAGATTGAACCTGTAATGTATGCAGGTGGCTATAACGAAAGCCGCACTTACTGTACATTTTGTATGTGTGCGTGGGTGATCTATTCTGGCATGATTCTGATAGCTTGTGATATGTTTGTATAGAGAAGTTTCCAGTGCCACTGCCCCAGCTGCTTTGCCATTGAATTGAAGTGTAGCTCTGTTGAGTGTTGAATAGTTACTGTATAGACTGATATATTACTAGCACCTGCATGCTTTGAGTTATGTGAAGGCTTTCTTGAGTAGTCAACTGTTTACAAATAATAAAGTGCTCTCAATGCATTGAATATTGTTACCTGTATAATAATATACTAGACAACTGGTTGCTGATTGAACCTCTATTATTATTATTATTATTATTATTATTATTATTATTATTTAGAAGCATCATGTGCAATGTAATTATAACAACAAAGACACTGGAAGGAAGGGAAAGGAAGCAATTAACTGTTTTAATTTCTTTTGGGCTTCCTGAGCTGTATAAGAGCTTGACTTGCAGAACCATTTTCTGCTGGCAGACATGCTCCCTTAACCCTAAGAGAAAGAATGTTCCCTCCAGGCTTGGGGTCATACTCCCATTGCCACTGCTTGCGTTATCCCTGTGTACAAAGAGAGATGACAGCTTCAATCCAAATAATGTTATCAAATGCATCTGTATATATATATAAAAAACAAAATAGAATAACTCAATTTACCAAATTTCATAAAAGAAAAAAAAGAAAGGTAGGTCTGTGGCGGCAGTGTTGCAGACAGTGCACAGTGATACTTGATCTGATGTTAATGTGCTGGTGTGTATGTGAGGGAGCGAGAGAGATGGGGAGATAATCCGGACTGTTTGATGAGATTGAGGGCTGGGATTGATTGATCGCCTAATCATAGGAGGAAATGGGCCTGAAAATGAATGGAACTCTGCCCTTGGCTTCCAGAGGAGGGATGGGGAGTTTGCAAAGACACAGCCTTAATGTGCAGAAGACCTGATTTCATTTGTGTCTAATATACAGTTATACGATCCTAGCTAAGTGTTCAAATAAAAAATGAAAGGAAAAAAAGGAAAAGAGGTGTAAATCAAGCTTTATTGCTTGAATATTACTACTTTTTTTCCTTTCCATTCTCATTCGATACTTAATGGGGGATAAAAATGTAATTTTAAAGTGCTCATTTAACAGGATACAAGATAGTCACTTACCTGGTGCAGCTCTTAGTTAAAGAAGTGCCAACCAAGGTTCTGTACTGTACATCTTACTAGCACTATTGTATATTATCACTAGCACCCCTTTTTTTCTGTAGAAAATATTGTGGTTCTTTGCTAGTATTTTGTACTTCAGTTTGGAATATGTAGATATTTCAAAGACCACACTATGGATGAAAAGTATTGTAGTTCAAACTTAATCCAATGAGCAAACCATTAGTGCATTTACACTTAACACTCAGACCTGAGCTGGCTCAGGGTCGATTACATTAAAAGAGTCTAATCATTTGAGCCCCCATGTACATTTGAGCAGCGCTCTAAGGTGGCTCTGAGCCTGTATGCGCGCGCATAGCCCCTGAACTAAAGTGTGTGACCTCAGACGTCCTGTCTTGCATTGCGATTTAGAAATGATTACAAACTGTTTTCATTTTATAGTTAACATGTGCCCTTATTTAGCTACAACTTGAGGGAATTGATCCAGGAATAAAAGTTTATTTCTCCACTTGTGTACTCCCATTTATTTTACATGCATATATAAAACTATACTAGTTGCTAGCATTTGTAATATTCACCTTAAACCTGAAGTAAACAACATACCCATCATATGATTATTAATTTCTTGCAGTTAGTTAAAATGTAATTTGTTTTTCCCCCTTAGAAAACAGTTTTTAACACTGTTGCAAATAACTGAATTACAAAACACAGCATCACAGAAATACAACTGAAGTTATCGTAGCTCTACAACATTATGTTCAAACGCTGCAAAAAAACCTCAAGAATTAAACCAAAATTGCCTATTAGCGGTCACCAAAAGCACCGGCTGGGATCACTCTGGTCTCATGAGCCCGGCTCAGAGTAAGTAGCGAAGTTCTGAAAAAAATAGCATTACACGCCCCCGCGTGTTGCTACACCTGTTTAAATAACGTACCTCTACATTCTTTTCATTGATAACATCCTCTGGAGCAGGACACTTTTGAGATGGCTATTGAGATGAATAAAATCTGTCCTAAGAGCTAAGCAGCCTCAAAACCAACTTAAAAGTGGCGAGTGCGACGGTACCAGCATGCATACATTTATAGCGTTGTATCTGCAATATTTTCATATGCTGAAATAACAGCTTTGAAGAACCCAACGACCATTAACATTCTTAAAAAAGCTGTATTGTTTTAAGTGTTGTTTAGCTCCATTTAAAAGGAACTAACTCATGGGCTGGTTTATTTTCAAATTTAAATTCTCCAGTTCTTCTAGTTTTTTTCTTTTTGCTGTCCCATACAATGCAAATTGTTGGTCAAGCATTTTAATATTCGGAATGTATTGTGTGTATTTTTAAAGTATTTTTAAATTTTATTTTCTAAAAGTGTATTATAAAAAAGTATTAAAAAAAGAACACCTTTTTAAAGTAGTGTACTGAACAATTAAAGCCTCATGCCACCAGGTTGTACATATTCATGTCTGACAAAAATAAATCTGCTGTACATCAGATCATTTTTCTCCTTTGTTGTGTAAACTTAGTGGGCACAGTGGTTTGCTCTTTCTTGATTTACCTGCCTACAGTAATACAGTTCTGTGTTGAACTGTTTTAATTTTGAAGTAATATTCAACCATGATATAAGCCATGTTCATCCCTTGTATTGTTTATTTATCTAGAAAGGCATAGTTTATTATTGCCCGTCTCCAATCCAAGAAAGATGCACTGAATTATTTTCTCCACTTTTATTAATCAACTCACAGCTATCTGCATTACAAAGGGATTGCTTGTAAGCATGCCATCACCAAAGGTGTCATAGCAAATCAGCTGCTACGCAAGACTAATACAGTTTTTATTGTTATTATAGCAGTGATGTAAATTGAGGAACAATTTGCTGTGCCAGTGCAGTGCCGGATATGGCTGAATATTTTCTGACAGCTCTGTCCTGAGTTTCTCCCAGCATTCGAGTGGCTGTCACAAAGAGAGAGCAGAGAAATGAGAGGCTGCAGAAATCAGACAGGCTGATGCATTTTCAAACCTCTCACCGTCTCTCTATGGAGATAATGAAGATCCACAGATAAAAGCGGCTTGATTTCTGGGCTTTACTTTACTCAAAAGAGAGAACTGGCAAAGGCTGGAAACTTTTAGAATTGAAAAGGTAGTATCTGAAATAGGGATGCCCAAAAATGTCTGCCTTGAAGGGAAGAGAGAGCTAGTGCTGCCTTTTGAAATACCCCAAGTTCAGACCCGTTCAGACTTTCTGCTAAGGTTTTCAGCTAACCCGTACCTAATAATTTCCAATGGAAAAACATTTCAAGACCAATATGCCCAACATCTTAGAGTGCACGCTAAGTGGAAACACAAAATAAATACTTTTACTGTGAAATAACGGCAGGTCTGGCGAAAGATCATTATTTATTTATTGATTTATTTATTTGCAGTAGAAGTATTTGTAACAAGGCTAATTTGAAAAAATAAAATGTGTTAACTGCAATTGTATACAGTAAATGTTTTTTTTCCTCCGGTATTCCTGTGGCTGCTTAGCCTATTTTTAACATAAAATAAAGGACTTATGCATCATACAATTATATAGGTGAAGAAACAGAATAGAGTTCTTTTGAAAACAAAAGGGTCTTTATTATTACAGTAATAAACAGGAAATGTACTTATCTTATTCAAGGTGAAATCCATAACAAATGAGTCAGGAACCGCTATGTTGTGTCAAACACTGTCTAAATGAATAACCGTTTTTCTCGTAGACTGCAAGATAAGTGTGTGTGTGTGTGTGTGTGTGTGTGTGTATATTTAAGATGAGTCCCTGCAATATGAACACGACACTGTTGTTTGTTTGTAAAGGCACTCTGCCTGTTCCGCCTTTGTGGTTTCGGGAGGGGAAAACTCGTTGTCCCTTCGGTGGTCGTTATGACGTCACTGAGTATGTATTTTAATTTAGATGGTATGTGCGCACATTCGGACCTAAACCGGCTCAGGGTACGACCGCAGTGTAAACGCAGTGTGAAAAATGATAAGAATCTCTGCGACCTGAATCGGCTTGGGTCCGAGGTGGCAGTGTAAATGCAGCGTAAGGATCACAAGAGCCCAATTCGCATTTTAGATGGGGGAAGCATCTTTTTGGGGACAGATTCCCTGCCACGAATCTAAATGCAGAGCAATATTTATTTTGCTTCGATAAACACATTCTCAATGGTGTCTTAATTTAATCCAGATAAATGTTGCTTCATTTATTGTATGCATTTTTTTATTTCCCCTAATGCTTTATCTCTAGCTAAAAAGTTAATTGAATTTGGTTCACATATATTAGTTCTCTCTCTGTTATATTATATTGAGTTCTGCTACTGATAGATTAATAATAATCACCACAATCCCAACTCTACAAACATCTTATAAAAAAAAAAAAAAAAAAAGACTTGGAAATTGATTTGTACTGTAGTGTATTAACTGGCCCTCTTACTGTCTTTCCCCTTAGCTAAAGATTGGGGTGCTGCAGTCGTTTGTACGAGACCTGAGTGAACAGAACCAGGTTCTGATCCAAACCCTGGAAGAGCTGGAGACGGGATCTGAGCAGAGAGTTAACAGCCTGGAGAGAGAGCTGGAGGTAGCACCAACCAGTCAGTCAATTGATCTCTTAAAAAATGAAAGACCAAAGCACTTCTCTTAAGTGCAGTAACTACAGGATGCATCAAGCTTGTTCAGACACAAATGCATACAGTATTTACAAAACAGCTGGGCTAGGCTGGGATGGAACTTGCATCCCGGAGAGGGGTGGGCATGGGGGGGGGGACTCCTACCGTCTGAGCCACATAAGACGGTGGGAAGCTGCCTATTTTTAATGCGCGACTAACAGGCAGTAAAAAAGTTTGTGAAAAGGCATTTACAGATTGTGTGGAGTCCCTTAATCCTGAAAGGGTGTTAGTGTAAACAAACAGTTGTGTTATAAAACCTGTGGTGTGAAGTATGGTTGGTGAAATAGTCACCACAACAAAGCTGTCGAGAGAAACCCAGCCATCTGCCTTACAGCTCCCAATTACAGTACTGAGCCGCCAAAGCAATTTTAGAGTGCTTTTTTTCTGCCAGAGAAAAGCTCCCTGTTTGGAAAAGCCTGTTAAGACTTACGGCATCTTTTTCCAAGATTGGTTTTGAGGTTTTGCCTTTTATATGTCACCCAAAAACATGTGGAACCTGATGTGATAATGATATGAACCTGTCTGAGGTATTAGCGTTGACAAATAACTATTTTTTTTCTGTTTTATAGCATAAACATGTAATCTCCACAAACCTTTACTTCTACTGAACAGGCAATTTAGTTGTGCCGCTTTAGAGAAAATTGGACAGTTAGGCAAACAAAAAAAAAGTGTCAAAATACAGTATTTGAAAACATCATAAACACATTGTGTGTTCCATTCTTGCAATATTGTGTACTGTAATAATGTGTGTGTGTGTGTGTGTGTGTGTGTGTATATATATATATATATATATATATATATATATATATATATATATATATATATATATATATCATACATACATACACACACACACACACAGCATTTTCTACTGTGACTTGATTGGTCCCACGTGCTCTGTGGTGTGGCTTATAAGCAAGTAGGGCCAACAAAGTCTTCCATGCTTAGAATTTGAAACACAGCACAGACAATGCCTAAACCACATGTGTTTTCTAATAAAGCTCGAGGCTAGGTAGAGACTTTTTATAGAGAAAAATTATTACATCTCAATATTGCTCCAATAGAACTCATTAAAATGTAATTTGAAGCTATCTACCCTTTAATTGAATATAGAATATTTAATCCATCAACCGGTATGTTCAAGATAACATCTCTGAGCATTAAGCTGTAATTTTTTGAATTTCTGAAAACGGTGTTAATCAATTTTACCTTTTATTCTTCAGTAACTCCTTTTCTGTCTGAATGGAACTGCGATGCAGCTGGTCATTAAAAGATAGTAGCAGTTAGAATAATACAAAAATAAAAAAAAAAACAGAAAATGTACTGGGATTGATAAATGTCTAGTGTTCACTGATCTTTAAAAAAATCCACTGTATATAAAACAAAAAAAAAAACATAAGCAGTTTAGATCCCCACAAAAGATAAAGCTCTGTTTTCCAGTCTAGGAAATTCATAAATGAGGAAGAAACAAATCTTTCATGTATCTAAAACCTTATAGGTCTTACCTGACACAGTTACCTTGTGTAAATGTGAGATGCACTCTTTTTCATGAAGCCCCCCCCCCCCCCCCCAAAAAAAAAAAAAAAAATAATGTGATTGGTGTTATAAAAACTAAACATTTCTGAATCACTTTATAACCATTCTGCCTTCCAGTTCTGTAGTTTTACCCGTTAGACAACATCACTTTCCAGTCCCTCTTCTCTTACTTAAAGACCACACAGCTTTTCCTAGTCCCTGAACACTAACCTTTAAGACCGCACTACATTCCAAAGATGTAGCTCCAACTAGTCCAGACATTTTACTTCGGGGCTCTAACCAGGCCACAGTAACTTCCTGTTGACCCAGCCTGAAGAAAATGTCTTGTGATAAAAAATCTTAATCATCTAGCTTTTTTCTTTTTTTTTTACCTCACGTTAACATAACACTGTCCTCAATGTTTTTCAGTTTAATTAATTTTGTTTTTTGTTTTTTATCCTATACAGCCGTGTATAATAATCTTCTTTTCCACTTGCTTTGTTAACAGGAGTATGCCTGCAGACTGAAGGAGAATGACCAGGAGAACCGAACCTTACGGAGCACACAGGAGAGTCTGGAACAGGACATCTATGTAAGTTCTGACCTGGAAAATGGGGTTAGGGGATGTGGGAGGAGTCTTGTGTTATAAGGGATGATTACTTATGATTCCAGGTTTCCAAGTTTTTTTAGGTCTTGAACTTAAACCTTGACTTAGACACGATTCATCAGGACTTGGGGTACCTGCTTTGAGTCAGCTAATATGTAGCTGGTAGACAAGATCAAAGCCACAGAATGTTCCCCACCAATGAGGTAGAAGCTTACAGTACCGGCCTAGCAGTCAGTACTGCATGCTTCATAAAGAGTTGTGTCATCCCTTTCCAACAGCAGATAGTGAGCGGCATTTAGTGCTGCTGTGCTGCATACAGTGCCAGCACCCTGGCTGGATAGCATAAAGGGACTTTTATTCTTCTGAAAATGCACCTAATTTTGGGTGTTTGAGTTCAAGGTGAAGGAGACAGAATAAGACTGCTTTTACCATGTTGTTAGCCTCTTTATTATATGCCTGGTTTACATTCAAAGCATTTTGTTTTGGGTACTGTTCCTCCAGTGTGCTTTGTGTTCTTTTTCTCATTTTTATTGTTTGGGTCCAGACCATCCAAGGGAAGTAGTCTTGACCAGTGACTGTATTTTTATGGAAAGTGTGCACAAACAGACCGAGGAGAAAGTCCATTACAAACCGCACCTAATGTAAAAGAGGCAATACTGGAGTTATGGTATAGCATATTCTGCCAAAGTTGTCAATTATTGAATTTATTTATATCCTATTAGTGCTAGAATTTATTTGAGTCATTTTTGGTAAGGAACAGTTTTGGAAATTGAGCCCTATACTTTTTTCATTGATGGTTCTTATTTTCTCCCTTAGTCAGCAAGACCCGGTTCTCTCTGCAGAAATAACTTTGAATAAGATTAACATACTGTCTGTATTTTCACATGATTCCAGCCTGTCTCCCTAATCTCATTCAAAATAATGAAAATACTCAAGGGGTGTCTCCGGAGACATTGGGTCTGTGTGTTATTTTATTGGTTTAAATACAATTGTACTGACTCCTGTTTCAGGACAGTGGTGGGGGCACAAGTATTTGGACACACTGCTACCCAGTCCTTTTGCTGTAAACACTGGGCCACATATCCTTCCTCCCAGTCCCTTAGCTCTAACAACTAGGCCTTACTGCCTACACCAATTTTCCTCTGTTCCTCAAGTGCATTTTCCCCATTCTAATCTATTGCAGTAGACCACAGCATTCCAGTCTTCCAGCACTAACTACAAATGAATACATTTTACCCTCTAATCTATGTTGACCAGCCTAAAGAAAATGTAGTCCTTATTTTATTAAACAATCTGTAAAAGCTTCAAGCTTTCTAAATATTTGACACAGACGTGGAGCTGAAAAAATGCACACCACCTCTTCATTTTCTCCCAAATAGTAAACTGATATCCTCCTTTGAACAGGTAATGATGCCGGCAAAGAGAGATAATGTATGTGCAGAGTGCAGTGAAATAGCCAAGGTTTTTTTGCCGCATACTAATCCTATAAGTGAAGGAATGAAATGACACCTGCAGGGAGTGTGTGGGAGTTGCAGAATCACATTAAAGCATGGTCATTAAAAATGATCAAAGAACCACTGCTGCACCACAACACAACTTGCCTCATGCCCCAGTAGGTATATGTTATCACACACACACACACACACACACACACACACACACACACACACACACACACATCTATTAACATTCTTCTTTGATTAACATTGTGAAAAGAGATGCACTCTCTACCTCATTTCCACATTCCATTCCATTTTGACTTCCCACCCTGGTTGGTTTGTTAGTGAGACTCCAGTCTGATCAGAAATTCACTGAAGTATTTAAAGTCTTGCTAATTCATGTCTAGACTTGTCTGTATTTTCTAACACTAACTAGGACTAATTGTAGAAAGGTTGAAAGTGGAAATTGCTTCAAATGCTGTTTTAATATGATGACTAATGGTATTTTGTGCACGCCTTAAAAATAAACATCAAAAAGGGACTATATACATACTATACTATACCAGACCGCTCTATACTGTAAAGCAGATGGAGTCCTTGGATTTGAAAGAGAACAACCAACATTTTAAAATCCACGATCTTTCTCAGCACGAGCAATGTTATCACTTTTAATTCTGTGCAAGATCTTTTGGTTCTTTACTTATGGAATATGCAGATATCTGAAAGAATAATGCTGCACATGAAAAGTAGTCTGCTTTCTGGTACTTAAATCACTTCATGTGTTGTAATTTAGGCACTCTCATGGTCTAGCTGCAGTTAGACCATGTGACCTGCTGCACAGGTACCAGGATGCAGCAGGGTATCTTTAGAGCCGTTTTTGAAATATTTGCATATCTTTAATTAACCTAAAAAAGTTAACTGGAAGATTCATAGCACACTAAAAGGAGGAACTGTAAAGTGGGGTTTAAAATGTATTTTAATGTTTTGATTAGCACCCTTTGCAAGGCGATGGGCATTCATTTAGCTCTCTGCATCGACACTGAATTTAGCTAAAACCTATTAAGGTCAAAGGGTCCTGGTCTATAGAGGAATACCTTTTCAGGGTTCAATACACCCTCCCCCAAAAATAAATAAATAAAACCGTGCTTTTGCATTACGTGGCTGGATAATTCTCCTGCCTCCACATAGTTCTCCTCCATTTGATAGTGTCTTGATGTGTGTTGTGTGTTGTGTGAGCAGAGCAGCAATATGATGTTTATTCATGACTTTCTACGCAGCTCCTTAGCTCAGCTCTCTGATTCCCTTTTAAGGAATAAAATGCCACCAGATTTAGTTTTCTTTTTAAAGGTAGAGACACTTTGTAATTCACATAGTCACTTGCTGTAAAGGGCTTGCTGTTTTGTTGGTATATGTTTAGTATGGGGTAATTGTAAGCTGTTTATATAATACCAAACGTAGTTTATAACTTTCTATACTATAGCTTTGTTTTCATGAGCTAAAGCAAATGAACATCGTGTTGTATGAGGGCACAACAGCAATTGGGACTTAACTCAGTAAATCTGAATATACTTCAGAATAATGGTATCCGAACTTCACTGTACTTAGTTACATTATTTAATAAATGCAACCAATATTATTTGAACGTGAAATAAATACATGATGTTATGGAGTTCCATCTTCACAAACGCAGAATTGTGTGCCAAATGCATTTAGTAAGTGTTAACAAAATGTACAGTTTGTCTGTGTGCAATTAATGTTACTATATTTATATCCTTAACTCTTATATGCTTCAGCTCCTCATGTAACCTGTAGTGATATTTTTGAATATTTACTGTCTCCTGTAAATTTGTATTTTTTCCCCCACAGCAGCAGTACAGCAGTAAAGCCATTTACGCCCATACACACAGATAAAATTGTGTTGCATTGGACAATTGTATTTACAAATGGAAAATCATGGTGTTGTTTTCTGTGTTCAGTTTAACCTTTATTTTATTGTTAATTCCCCAGTGATTTATAGTGGGTGTTCTATCCAGGAAAAAACAAAAAAAAATACATACATTATATAGTCATTTATATAGAATCAACATCTTCTCTGATTATACCCCAAATGCAGTATAGAAATTTGGTTAGGACAGACAGGCGGATGCAATCAATGCAAAAGGGCACCCTAAATGAGCACCCTAGTTAGGTTATACTGTGGAAAAAGACCCTGCTTACTTGGCAGCCTGTTTTAATCAACATTTTGGGTTCATTATTTGAAGTCTTGCAACTCTTTTGTTTTTATTCCTTTCAGAATCAAGTGTTGCAAAGGTTTGCACTTGAGCAAAAGCATAGTAAATCTGCTACGTTGAACTTCAAATGTGTAATACTGTGCTAATCGGCACAAGAATAGATGTGAATACAGTATGATGCCATTTTCAATAGATATGATAAGTAGTGGACATGATGTGACCACTGCTAATGCCAGAACGAGGGAGATTGTGAGCTGGCGTAACAAAGTGATTGTTGTGCTGTCAGATTGATTTACATTAAAAAAGCAGCCTAATTGCAATGCTTAGCTGCTCCGTCCTGATAACTCCTAGCAGGATTACCAGAGAAAATAAATCCAGGCGTATTAACGTGAAGGATTTTGCTAGGCTTTTTGCAGTAGTCTATGTTCAATGTAAAGAATTCATAAATAGGCAATTTCCTACAGCATCTGGAGTCCTATCATACATCACACATTTCTTTATCCCACCCCCCCCTTCCAAAACATTCACGGTTTAAAAGTTTAGCATCAAGATATTTTTTATGGTTTTTAATATGAAAATGAATGGAGAGGATTCGGCAGCTGCCATAGGCATACTTTTGTTTTCTTTTAATAATAAATGATGGATGTTACGAATTAGAAAACGGTGCAAAGAAAATCCAATTTGGTCCTGAGCTTCAGTTGAAAAAAGAAGAATTTGGTATTCAAGCCTTTCTTTGTGCGCACAGGGGTTGAAATGTATGATTTAATGTGCACTGTGAAATGGCTGCTATTATGTACTATTAACAAATCAACCTGGTTTTGCCCGAAAGTGAATCTTTACCGCTCGGGGTGCAGTGGGTGGCCTTTTCTGCTGATTGATTTATGATCACTGTTTATAATGGCATCAGGTTAAAAATGAGTTAGAGATACCATTTTGATGGGGCAGGGGGAGAAGAGGAGGAGGAAGAAGGGTTGTCTTTTTAAATGTTCACCTTGTTTAAATTCCCTTTTCTTTCTTTTTTAAATGTTCTCTCTTCTTCATCTTCCCCGTAATCTCTCTTTTGCTCTTCCTCTTCCTCTTTCCTGTCTCTTATTTCAGTGGCAGAGTTTAAGGTTCAGCCCGGTCGTGAATCTGAGCCCCATGTTTGGTTTTATTATAATTTTTATATATATATATATATATATATATATATATATATATATATATATATATACACTTACGTTATCTAGAGTTCTCATGCTAACAATTGTCTGTAAATGTATATAATGGTTTTCAAGGAAGAGGAAGTTTGTAGTGTTCCTACAGTTAAATGACCTTTAAGGAATGTAAACTAACTGGACTGTCTTCAAGGTCTGCTTTCTGATAACTTCATAGATTTCACAGAAGAGCTGACACTGGAGAATTACATTTGGTGTAAAATATTTTCTATTAATGCTAAATCCATTTAAAAAATCCTCTTTTTACTATGAACATGATCCCTTGGGGTTGGGGCAGTGATGCTCAGAATACTCATAAGCCCTGAATCATTTGTGAAATAAAATAATAAATAAAGAATGTAAACGAGATACACTATAATTTACAGCAGCATTGTTATTTTTGTTTTCTGTAGGATCTTCGGACAAGACTGGACTTGACTAAAGAGGAACTGCTTAGTGTGAAAACCAGTGCTGTAAGTGTTGTTGTGTTAATGCTGTTTCATCAGAGCAATGGTGGGGTTCTACAATAATGCCTGTTAAGGCTGGTGGAACATCCAGTGTCATATAAAGAAATGGATGTAAAATGAAAAATGATTACCCCACCCAGTTCCACCCAGTTATTCTTTATTGGTAGTAAATGGATAATGGTGCAACTATATTTTGGAACATCTTGCTTATTAAAATTTTTTGGACTATTTTGGAGGAATGATAGTCTATTATTTTGAATACCCACACACAAGGGGTGGGTATGGGTGGGGAATCTGTTCTACATTACAGCAATTTATTATTTTGTAAAGCAATTGGATACAAACAGGAACAGTTAAGGCGTTGTTAATTACTACATGTTCTGAGTAGTTCTGTGTGTTGCAGTCTAGTGTAATAATGAAGGAAAAATTGATAAATCACAGGTTCTGTTCTGCATGTCATGAGACTAAATGTGTAATACTTGAATATTTTTTATTCTAAATTCACACCCCTACTGTAAATGTCACACATATTGGATCAGCTGGGTATAGTCTGTGAAATCTGAATTTTGTTGCAAGGCAGACTTACTAAAGAGAGACAGGCTTGTCTGTGTGCTGTCTGATCAGGACATGCTTCTCTCGCAGCATGGGAAGGGATTCATTTCTGTTCTATGAAAATAGCACCCCCGATGAGTCATTGATTGAATCTTGCAGCTCCTTTTATCTTCCAGGCAAGTAATTATTCTACAATACACATTGTGTTGTGATAATCAGGTGTGTTGGATTGAATGTGGTTCTGCTGTACCACTAAGTGTTTCAGACAGTCCCCTTAGCATAATAGCACCCATAAGGCACTTTCAGACAAAGTGAGCGTGGCTGCTTTGCAAACCCAAATAGTCTTATTCAGAGCAGACACAGAAACCAACAACACGGCAAACCACACAGATCACAACAACTTTAAGGTACAAAATAAACTAAGAACTGTATAAAAGCCAGCATTTTCCCCACATTGTGCTGCTACATCTCACACTGGACTAATTGCAAAAAAATACATCTTTTAGCTTTGGCAGCATTATAGTATAATGTTATTTTGTGTGTATCTTATTTGCATACAAAGCGTGTTTTCTGTATCTACACAATGTGTCGGTGAACCTGTTAGTTTTTACAGGACACCAGTAATATAGCTAGACTGCAAAAAAACGATGTGTAGAAGGAATAATCTGAAACAGTCTGTATCACTTGATATGACCAGTGGTTAAAACAATGTGATAGTGAAAAGGTCATTTTGATGGGCAACAGCTTGAAAAAAAAGGATTGAATACAGTGTACCAAATATGAACACAATAAGTAATAATGTACTGTCTCACCTTGTGGCAGCCTTAGGTCACAGGTCAAAACAAGGGTCTGTTCAAACCAGGAAGTATAAAGTCAATCTGCAGTGATTTGTGAGATCCATAATAGTGCTAAATGAAATGTGTTGAATAATCTATTGATTTGTTATTAGATTTTCAGATCTTTTAACAAGTTCAGCATGTATCATCATCATCATCATCATCATCATCATCATCATCATAATAATCAAAAAACCTGGCCCTCAGTTTAAAGCCTAACTATGATAATATGTGGATGATTGACGGTTGACCTTCATACCGGTTTGAAAAAACAAACAAAAAAAACAGTGACACCACAGGTCTCTGTGATTGCTGGGCGAAAGTGTATTAATACTAATCAGATGGTATTACCAGGAACCAATTCACCTGGAGCAGCCTTCTCAGTAACATTTAAAGCTATAGTCACACTTACAGCGAAACAAACATACATTGCATATGAATGTACCATAATGTGCACAGGCATTTTGTACTGTCTGTGGATGGGTACACATTTGTAAGTGATATGTAACATTTAAATTATGGCTTTTCTTAGTATGGTTAGGTTAGCAAAATCACAGCTTGATGTGTTTAGTTTAGGTTTACAGCTTGATGTATTTAGTTTAATAAACCTCAGCTTTTACTTTATTACTTTTCTGAGTGCATTGGTCTTGAACTGCTGAAGATCTCGATTATTTTTTTGTACTATAGTTTTGTATATAGTTATGAAGTGGTCTTTACTGTAATACTGTTCTCTTTTGATGAAGGACATCATCTCAGGTAACTTAGTATTAGGGGGATACATATTTATGCCAAGAATGAAATTCCACCAATTAAAGAAATGCTTTCATATGTTTCATCATAAACATTCCAGTTGACATAGATTGTAGGGGACACCATCTGATTTTGAAGTCCCTGGATTGTAACAAGTAGAAGAACAAAATAGAATGATCTTACTAACAGTAACTTGCCTGTGGAACTATCCCCACATATACTGCAAGTTAGACTACCCCTAAATCTATTCCATAGAGTTTCTGTCCACTGTCGGCCTGTTGCTTTTTACTGTACAGACTTTCTTCTTCTCTGTTCAGTGTGCCTCACAATTCAGTGTGCTTCAGTCAGATCCTAAGAGAAGACTGGCTGCTCTGTAGTCACCTGCACCCTCTGCAAATTAACCTTGTAAATAAGAACAGTACCTGTACTTGTGTATAAAAATTTATAAAATCCCAACACTATACAAGTCTCAATACAATGTCTACGCCACATGCAGTGGTCCTGATGGACTGCTATGCATGATCTGAGTATTTTATTACAAGGCAAAAATTAGATCATATAAGAAGAGTGTGTCTCCATATGTAAATTCATATTTATTTGGTGGACTATGAGTATCTATGTGATGCTTTTGGTTATGTGTGTTCCAAGACAAAAACATTGATACACAGTGATTTGCTTCACCCCATCCTGCTATTACTCCAACAGCAATCGCTCTACAGCACTATGTTGGAACGAGTCCGAGACTGGCACTGGCGGGACAAGGCTCTGTACTGCCAGGGCTCGTACTGCCTCGGTCATATGAAATAAAAGGAAAGCAAGTTAAGAAAATCTGTTCTGTAATGGAATCTAAGCCCCTTTGCAGACAAACGATCTGTTATAGTAAACACATATGTTAAGTGTCTGTACATTTATTGTCCAGTGCAAAGATTCTGTAGTGGTTTTATTTAGTTTAAGGATCCTATGCGTAGGTGTGTCATGACTAAATCACAACACGGGTCTAAATAAACCCAGCTGTCCTGGTTAATTCAAATGGGGACTAAACTTACCAGACGTTGCTGTAGAAAAATCTACAACTTGTCACAGTAGTTTAGTGAACTAGCCAGTCACCTCTGGTAGTCTGGGTTTAGATTAAGGCGGTCAGGGTGGTAAACATAAATACAAATCCTAAGCAGCATAGTATTTTACTTAAAGATCAACCACAAGCGTTCCGTTTTAAGAGGGTCTTGGATTGACATTAAAAAAAAAAAAAGTGTTTCCATAAGTTTAATCATTTATAGAATCTTGACACAATACAAACCACTATTATTGATTACTGTATGTGAAAAATGACTGCAGAATTTGAAATGAAATACAAAAGTAGCAGAAATATCAGTTTAACACTATATCTGTACAACTTTTCATTGAAAAGTAAATGATTGTGTAAACTGACATTTTTAAAAAGTTTAAACCTGAAGTTTTAAACATATGTTAATATAGATTTACAATGAAGAACACTGGCAATTTTACAGGCACTTTCAAAAAAGGCCAAGTATGTGAGCTGTTTCCTTGACCCATCAGAGAACAAGGGCTCCCACCAATTCAGGGGAGGTTTGGCAATTGATCGTCCTGGGGTAACTTGGGGAAGCTTTCATTGCCACTGCTTTTGCTGTCTGTGCGCCGTGGATAAATAGAGAAAACTATTCTCTGTCTCACTAATGCCTAAACATTTATAAATAAATAAATAAATAGAGGGAAGATAGAATAGCTGTAATAATAATGATAATACAGTCTCCAATAGGCTTCGGCTTTGACTGCAGCAGCAGTGGCTCATCAGTATTATCCAGCTCTGTGAAGAAAATGGCAAGACTAAGAATAGCTCCTTATGCATATTAATATAAATATTCTGCATAATGTGTCTTGCTTGTGACACATGCGGCAAAATCCAGAATGCCACAACTAACCCCAGCTGCCAAGTACGCTACCGCATTTTAATAAAATAATTTATGTAGATGTGAAGACATTCCTATAAACGGGGATCACCAAACTCCTCTCTCCCTCCTCCCATATTCATAAAGCAAGTGGCAGAGGTGTGCGATTCCAAACGACATCATCGTTATTCTGACTCGCATCTCACTGAGCTTTTGGAAGAACTACAGCGACATCTGCATGTTTGCAAGCTCCAAAACGCCACTAACATACCCGGTCCTCATACTGCCTTTAGATTCTCATTAAAGATATTAGGAGATTAAGCTAATTGCTTAGTACAAGACTGGACTGGACATCACCTCACTTTAATTTAGTATCTTAATCCCAGGAGGCTAGGACAGGGGCATGGCGTATTGTTTATTTATGTATGTATGTATGTATTTTATTTATTTATTTATTTATTGCTAAACATGTTTACTGTAAATGGAATTTAGCCTTGCAACAAACTGATTTTCTTTTCTACTTCAATCGTTCAGGTAGTTTGGTGCACTGTCTATTTCTCTCCCCTCACTCGCTCGTCCCCCACCCTAAACATTTGTGTCCCCATCTTCTTCTTTCTCCTTCCTTTTCTAACTATAAAATACATTCAGTAGATTTGTACCTGTATTGTCCAGTGCCAACTTCTGTAACATTTTATTTTGCTTATAAAAAATACAGCGAATCGGGAATGAAAGAGCCGTCTTTGAGGTTGATGCTGTTTGCGATTTTAAATAGGTACTGAAATGAACAGTTTGGGAATGTGTGTAAGGGTCCATAACTGGAGCACACAATGTCCCCTTGTGTCCCACAGAAAAGGAGTGGGGGGGGGGGGGCAGGAGGGAGGGGTGGCAATGGCTTAATCTTCTCTCTAATGATTTAATACTGGCAATCAGAAACTAGGCGGACATGCTAATTTGCGCATTAATTACAAGCAGTCTGTCTCTGTTTTGTTTTGCTTTTCCCAGGGAAGGCAAAATGACTTGACAGGGTGCCCACGGTGATTCCCACACAGCTTGACTATTCTCTCGTCTCCTTTCTTTCTCTCTCTCTCTCTCTTGCTCTCTCTCTGTCTTTCTCTGAGTCACTTTTTACACTGATAGGGGGTGTGTCGAACTTGGGATTAAGAGTGGCGTATAAGCAGCAGGAGGGGAGAAAGGAGAGAAAAGAGAGGAGAGCACGAGAGAGAGACAGAAAGAGAACTCAGTGAACCCGAAATGCAGACCCGAACAAGGAGGACTCAGTGACAAAAATTGTGACTAAACCGGGGTAATAAAAAAAAAAACCCCAAAAAAAACAAAAACAAAAACGAAAAAGTTTTGTGATGAGGGGGGTGGGAGGAGGGAAAAATGTAACTTGGAGATCTGTGTGTGTGCTTGCCAGCGGGCATATTCCCCCCCCCAACCAAAAAAAAATAATTTGGACAAAAAATAATTTTTTTATATATTTTTATTTTGTTTTATTTGACACCACGGTCCTTGAACGGCCATATATATCATATATATATATATATATATATATATGATGGACATAAAATAAAATATCTATTTAATATTTATTTTATGTCATCGTATGAACAATAAAATAAAATCTAACATCTTCGGAGACAAAGCGGCGCGAAAAAATGGAAAAATCAATATTTTAATTTTGATTGGCCGTCTTAACTCCTTTTATATCCGTGAGACGCAACTGATACTATAAGCTTAGCTTTAGTTTTAACAAAACAGGGGGACAAATAACATCCGAAAACCCGGCGACAAAGGGGAGGTGTTGTGAGCAGAGGGTGAGGAGAAGCGCCGCTCCTCCACACACTCTCTCTCTCTCTCTCTTTCTCAGTTGCCAGTGTGCCTTAGCGATTTAATGATATGCAAATGAAATATACATAAAACCATTCTAGTGTATGATGATTAAACACTGAAGACATTAGCCAGAAACCCGCCATTGTCTCTGCTGTTGTCTCGTCTTTATTCTGCAGTCGGTGTACGCTGTTATAATTCTAATGATGACGATAATAATAATAGGAATAATAATAAAGATTATCTCCAATAAGAAAGAACAAATCTTCTTTTATTTTTTCTTCTGTGTTTTTTTAAATTTTTTTAATGAGATCCAGTAAAGAAATAGCATCATCCATGGACTCGGCTCGTGAAAGAGATAAATGGCAGAGGAATCCAGCTTTTAAGAGATGGAGAAGAGTATTGCGTTATAGCGTAGGAACATTGGGTGTGCAATTGGGTTGCCCATGGTTTGGCATTCCCATTCTTCTGTTTATAGAAAGGGAGACTATAATTTCCCCCTTTTTATTTTTCTTTATCTCTCCCTACCCTGTTGTACTCCTCTTTTTTCCAAAAGCATTCATTTTTTTTTAGTTTTTGTTTTGTAATCCATCTGTATATGACTTGGCGCAACTAACATCCCCACTGGAATTAAAAAAAAAAAAAAAAAAAAACAATAATCCAATCCTCGTTAGCCTCAAACGATTTTAATTTCCATTCCGAATTCCACACTGAAGGTGTAGAAAGTAAGAATGTATTTGTATTAAAAAAAACAAAACGGATCTTATTAGAGGAAATACCCCAAAAAGATGCCAGCTTTTAGTAATCCGTGGTAATGTTGGCAGAGTTGTATCTATCATCTTTGTATTGGTAGTGTTTCAGAAGTCATCCAAATTCCTGTAATCCCTTTGGTTGATTTTTCAGTTCATTTATAATCCACTTTCTTGCTCTAACAACTCAAAAATTGAAAAATAATTTTGGATCCATTTTTGAGTTTCTGATTTGGCTTTATGTATGAAAATTTTTGGAGGTAGGGAGAAAAAGTTTGTAATATTAAGTTCTGGCAACATTTTGTTATTCACAGCGGCAATTTATTTTATTCCCTTTAAAGATTAAAAAAAACAACAATTTGTATTCCTTTTGTCTTTTTTTTATGGCAGCGCCCATCCTTGGCTCTGTGCCCGATGCCAACGGAACACCTTACGGGAACCACGGCAACAATCCACTGCACCCCGTGAGTACAAAACACAACTCCTGGTACTTGTTTATGCCCGGCGATGTCCAAAAAAAGAAAAAAAGGAAAGAGGTTGGTAGTTGCTTGGTTTCTTTAGTTGGTTTGTTTTTTGCTGGCAGGCAGGGGGCAAAGAAAGGGGGGTGTGGTTGACCTCCCAGCCCAATCCCCCCCCCCCCCCCCCCCCCCCCCAACTCCCCCCCCTCCTGTCTCCCATTGCACCAGGACGGCTGGCGCAGCGGGTACCAGCTCCAAGATTCTTTGCTATTTGTCTGTGCCGCCGCAGTCCTCTGTTCCCCTGCTCTGTGCCCCCTTCATGAAGTGAGTGCATGTCTGTTGTCTGTGTGGCACCTCGTGCCTTGTCTTCCATACTGGTGGATGCTGTATTGAGACTACAGCCTGATCCATTCATCTCCCTGGTGATAGCTGTGACTGTAGATAAATCGCACACTCCTGCCTGCCTGCCTGCCTGCTTGCTTGCTTGCTTGCCTGCTGCCTGCTTGCTGCAGGAGTAGTAGAGTTGCATGTTTTTCTTTTTTTATTTGTGTTTTTTATTTTAGGTTCTTGTCCTTTTATGTTATATTTGTATGCTTATTATGCCTGGATAAGGTATGTAATTCATGGAATATCAAAACTGAAAAAAAAAAAAAAATTATATATAATATATATATAATATATATATATACACACACACACACACACACACACACACAGCCACTTCCTAGTCATGACGTCGTGATTAAGAAGTTAACAAGAGGAAAAGAATGGCAGTTCTAGTCTTTCTTTTTATCTGTTTATTAGTATTCTTCATGTTTGTGGCTTTTTTTGTTTCTTTTGTAAACAGCTGCTCCGAATCGTTGGCACAGTCCCCCAGGTCCTTTCTTTTTCATTTTTTTGACCCCTTGTTTTGAACTGGCGATTGGCAGATTGGCAACGGTTGTGGCAGCAATGCCCATGGCAGACATTATTCACTGCAGTGTCAGGCAGGCTGCCGACTCCATGGAAAGGGAGGGATTGCTGGGGTTGGCAGCGCCCGCTTCTTACCCCCTCCCCTCTCTCCGTTCAAAGCCCCCCTTTTGTTAGATGTCGTTGTTTTTTGTATTTTTTCTTTCTTCCTTTGTTAGTGCCGTCTTGCTAATTAACAAAACGAACTTTAAGCCAAAAAAACCCCCCAAAAAACGACAGTATTTTTTTTTTTGTTCAATCTCGGTATCAATGTCAACTGAGCGATGGTGGGCATACGGCAGGACAGAATGCCAGTTGACGGTGTTTAGATTTTTAAAGAAATTTTATCTCGACCAATGCCCACACACATAGCTCCTGGCACCTCTCCATCAATTACAGGCTTGCATTGAATATCTCTTCTTCAGTGACATCCGACGAAAAGCTAAATCTCAAATAAGTCCAGATGTATATTGTAAAAAATAAAACAAATAAAATGGAACCCCATGTTCTAGCGTGCTGCTTCTGCCAGCCAGTATGTTGGCATGGCGTCCTCTTGCTGGCTGGCACAGGAAATTGCGGTTAAGTGGGAGAGGGTGGGAGGAGGTGCTTCTTATCGCCCCCTCCCAACTCAGAAAATAATTTAGAGGAGCAGCAAGGTTGTCTGCAATCCTTTTTTTTTTCTCGTTTTCTAAGACCCCCTTGGCAGAGATCGCCCTTGTTCCTGCTGCCTGGCATCGATCCTTCTGTTGAGTCTTTCCTCCAAGGGTGGGGGGAGTGCCAGATTTCTGTACATCTCCCTCCACCCCTTCATTCTGTGGTTGTTCTGGGTAATTCACAAAACGATATTCCTAGGCATTCCTCTTCCTTCCTTCCTACCTTCCTTCCTTCCTTACAGCACTTATTGCTCTTTTTAGGTTTAGGTTATCACATAGGCTCAGCCCCCACCACCACCATATATTTCTTAAACTTGTCCTTCTGCATCCAGTCTCAGCACATACACAGATTGAGGGTCTCTCGTTCTTTCTCTCCCCAGTAGCATCTACCCGCTTTCTGCTAGCGCACAGAAGCCGCCTTGGCGCTACCACTGAATGGATGGCACAGTGCCAGTTTCCCTCTGCCATCATCCGCATTCGCAGCTTGTCTCTCTCCCTCTCTCTCTCTTTCGCTCGCTCGCTCCCTCTCTCTCTTACCCTCCCTCTCCTCTCTCTCTTGCCCTCCCTCTCCTGTCTCTCTCTTTCACTCCCCCCTTTTTTCTTTTTGTTCTATAGACTTGACATTAATTAACATACGGGTTAATTGATTCTAAAAGCTGATGAATTACACTTAACATTTCCCATAGGGTAGGTAGCCCCCCGCCTGCATGCGCCCCACACAGCCTGGCACTGCCTTTCGGTCTGCCTGCCTTGCCTGTCTACACTGGTGCTGGTTTAGAAACACAGCGAGAGCCCTGGAGCTAGCTACTAAAGTGTAGTTTTAGCCCTGTACTGTACCATACTGTACACTGTGAAGGATCTCAAGCTGCTTATTGGACTATAGCTGATCGGAGTTGACGTTTTGCTGTCTGATCCCACCACAGGATGTTACGATGGAATTTTGTTATAAATAATCAAAGTCCTTGCAACCCCGCACCCACCCCTCTCTCTGTCTATCTCCTTTTCTCCCTCCCTTCCTTTCTACAAACTGCACACTCTCTCGCACTAACACACACTCTCACGCATTCTCTCACACACACAAATGCCTGCCTTTTCGTCTGCTAGTCCATCTGTGTGTTGAGCGCTTAGGGTGTTGGCAGAAGTTCTGGAAGATGTACAGTATTATTTATACATTAAAAATTTTTTTTTTTAATAACGTTTTTTAGCAGTAGCCACTCGCTACCAGGAGGCTTAAAGCGAATTAGCTAGAATTAGTTATCGCTATCATATTTGATTAAGCAATTATCACCGCCTCTACGCTTTTTTTTTTTTTTTTTTTTAAACCGAGCTTATGAGTTTAAAAAAAAAAAAATACAATCACTACGAAAATTGAATATTTTAAAAAGGACCCCCCCCCCCCCCCCCCCCCCCCCCCCCCGGTCCCCCTCCTCTGACTTAAGGAAGAGAAATATGAGACAGGCAAATCGACAGGAGCCCAGCCCCTGCTGTTAATTTTATTTGATCTTCTTCTTTTATTTTTATATAGTTATCCAGTTATCTATCTGCTGATATATCTCTAAGCAGTTAATTGAGTGTTGTTTAGTCCTGACTAAATTGGTTCATGAAAGTTTGAATAAAGAAATACCCTATTTTATTTTATTTTATTTTTGCACACACCTTGCATTTGTTTATTTTTTTACCTTTTTTCATCCCCTTCCTTTTTTTAAATTCATTACATCACTGGTAAAGAGGGCAACTTGTCACACATTTTCATTTACGAAGTGTGCTTGCTTTCTTTATTTTTATTTCTTTTCAGTTTTTTATTATTAAATAAAACAGGGAAGCATGAAGCAACTGAGGCAACAAGATGAATCCATTATGCAAATTAACTGCTATTTGCATAATGTCTTATGCCTGGAATATGCAAATGAAGCGTATAATTTATGAGTGACTGCGTCTGTCTCAAAGTGTTCCCATAACTTACAAAGTGGCGTTTTTTTTTTTTTTTTTTTTTTTTAAAAACAGCGCTGGCATCGACGGCACACGCACAACACAGCCATTCACTGTACGAACACAGAGGGTCTTAGATAGTGTCTGTAATGGGGGGTGTTGGAGGGTGGGGGATGGAATCAGGGGCTTGTCCACAAAACTGGGTGTGTGAAGGTGGGGGGGGGGGAGATTAAGAGAACAGTAATTGCTTTTGGAAGATAAAACACAAAACATATGGTGTTTTCTTTGTTGTTTTTATATTTGACCTGACCGTCAAACACAGACCTTTGTTGTGGGTTTTTTTTTTTTTTTTTTTTTGACCCCTGTTTTTAAAGATGGAGGTACTACTGTATTTCTTTCTCTGTTTGGTGGGTTTTCTCAAGTCTGTGATCCTGAATTGAAGAAACAGCAGAGGAAAGAAGAAAGAAAAAAAACAAAAACAAAGAAACACTTAAAAGGCATTTTCCTGCACAGCCTATCTCGGCAACCGGGGAAAGACGATTCCTGTGAATTAAAAAATCCAGGATAATTACCGCAGCCGTTAATTGAGAGATTAAGGTCATGTGAAATTTCACATTTTTTATTTTTTGATTTATTTATTTATTTTTTAAATTCTCGCTGCACAATTCACATTTGCACAATGTATTCATCTTTCTTATAGCAAACTTCAGTCTTTCTCTATCCAGTCTTTCCAACAACACTGATGACTTCTCGAAACAAACATGATGCTGCCCGTCTCATTACTTTACTATGCTATAGTATGGTATACTATACAGTAACATAGTGTATTGTAGATAATACAAAAAAATAAAACGCCTTGTGTGGCTGTCTCTTTGAGACTGTCTCTTGTTTTAACAGGAGGGCCGTTCCATGTTGAAAAGGACCATTGTTGTTTTTGGGGTTTTTTTTGTGTCTTGGCTTTTTTTTTTTTTTTTTTTTTTTTTTTTGCTGCTTAGCGATCAAAATCTTTTATCTTTTTTTTCTCTTTCGCTGTTTGTGTGTTTCCCAGCCAGTATCGAAGAGACAGCTCTGGGAATTGGCATGCCTGCCCCTTTCATGCCTAAAGGGTCATCTGTTTAATTTTTCCCCCCTGCACTTTTCTGTTTTGAAAAACCAGAGACAAAACCGGAGTTGGCATAGGAGTCCAGCGGAATGCCAGTCACACCGAAGCCTGTTAGTTCACAGCCAGCCATCATCCACTCCCTCTGTTGCTTGCTTGATACTTGGGTTGAGCTCAGCACATGGATCGCTAGTAATATACCCAGTGTTTTGAATCTTGGAAAGATGCTTTCTTTCCCTCTATTTTAATAACATATGTAAAACAAGTGTAATTAGCCATCTAACTGCTGGGTACTGTCTTCTCAGCTGAGTGACTGGGTGCATCACTATTTTATGCCTTGTTGGGATCCTGCTACAGTGATTATTAATGAGCAAGTTCAGATCATTTTCCAAAAGCAATTCATTCAATGGCTTTTCCAGTGACTCCTATTCATTTATAAAGCGTGAATTTGCCCCACATAATTGGAATAAAAATTCTTTATTATATGTTTTTTCCTAATTTGCATTTGACTGTCAAAATAATTATTCTAGAGGTTTTCATTATTAATATGCAAGTTAATTGGGGGGGGGGGGGGGGAAAGGAGATCTACGACAATATTTAGTCTATAGGTTCTGGCATATACATAGAGGCAAGTAGACCTTTTATTTTGGAATAAATTAACAAAAAAAAAAGAAAAACACTGTATTTGTAATTTAAGTAGCAGAGTGCACATCTGTGTTATCACAAAATGCTTACTCTGTATAGATCTATTTAAAAAATAAAACTAATTAATTCAAACTGCCTCAGAACTCCGGCTTGTTTGGTGCCTTAACCACGTTATAAAACAGAGACAGTGGGCCCTGTTCACAAAGCTTTAATTCTTGTGTTGTTAAAGTTTTCAAAATGTGTGAACTTAAATATTTTGATATTCTTGAAAACTGTCGTAGACTGGCTTCTTCAACAACATTATAGAACAATTTCACAAATATCTCTAATAGAACACGGTAAAGCATTTCAGAGTTTCAGATAAATACCATCCCCCAAAAAAACTTTAAAATAATTTTAAAAATATATATAATGCAGTGTTAGTAAATGTGTGATGTGTCTTTCTCTCTCCGTATCTTTTATGATTTATAGATATAAATATTGTCAAGTGTTCATTTTTAGGGCTCTAGTGTCTGTCACTGAATCTTCATATTATCATTTGATCTTTTGTCTGATTGATACCAATCTTGATCAACAGTTGTATCACAGTCTGTCATTCTCTCACAATGAACTCACACACACAGTATCTAGCACACCACCAGTAATCAATTCATTAAAACACATGGGCACAGGTTTATCAGTTTTGTTTCTGTAAGGCAAAAATAAGTTACAAAACTGCTATTGTAGCAAAGTATTAAGAGACCATTTGAGTCCATAAATTAAAATGCCTCTCTGTTTGCTACTAGTTCTATAAAAGTTTTACTTTTCTTTCACAAAACTTTACAGTAAATGCAATGCACACCGAAAAAAACAAAAACAAAACAAACAAAAAAACTGTGTGTAATTTGACTATTTCTGCAACTGCTAGAAAATCCCTGAGCTGCTTTAAGGTTTATTTATTTATAATTAAACTTGTAAAATAGCATTTTTGTGTACAAAAATGGTTTTTGGGTCACGATCAAATCCCTAATAAAATTATTGATGTGATTCCCAGTACAATCCGTCTCTTCTAGTCTTGGTCCTGTCTGCCTAAAATCTGCCTGTACAGTCGGGCATGGAGCTATGGGTTTTTTCTTTTTCTAAGTTTATAACCCAAGTATCTCTCTCTCTCTCTATCTCTCTCTCTATTGCTATTATTGTAAAGCATAACTTTTACCATTACTAGATGTGTGTGTGTGTGTGTGTGTGTGTGTGTTGGATTTTGAGCCATTTCAATTGGGTGTGGTGTTCTATGCATGGGATGACATCTGTACTGGAATTTTAGTTGATTTCAGGTATTCGATTTTATAATATAATATATAAAGCTCCTTTTATTCTAAATCATCCCCTACAAAAGAGCCATACTATATTAAAAACATTCCTATATTTTTACTAGTAAGGAAGTTATTAACAGTTTAGCTAGTTACATGGCTCTTACACTAGTCTTAACTCCACGCCACCGTGACTAAGGGAAATACAGAGACGAAACTTCCAGAGTATATGTAACTTAGCAACAAAATCTCCTTGAGAGATTAGCAAGTCTTAGTGCCATAAATCAAAATGACCAGCAGAATACACACCATGTGTTGTGCAACTATTGCTACATAATAAAGACAGACAACAGGACATAATTAAGCTTTGTAATTTACATTGGTTAAATAAATGTCACAGTTTTGCATATTTACGTAAACAATATAACTTCAGTGATAAAAAACAGCATTACATTTAAGTTGCAAATTAAAAAAAAAGAAGCAAGAAAGGTGAGGACAATGTGCCAGTTAGCAACATTCAAGGTGATCTTCACAGCTGTGATACAAGCGCACCTGAATCTGACCTGAGGAGAACTTCAGTGTCCACACCTTGGACCCTGCAAGCTTATGGCTGTATCCGTCAGTTACATTATTTGACCTTTAACTCTATTTCATAGAGATACAGAAGTCACCTACTCTAACTAAATGAATATTGCATCCCCATTTTAATAACGACACTGTACTTTACCAATACTCCTCCAACACGATTCAGTGTGTTTCCATGACAAGAAAATCCTACTCCATGTTTGGGAGATCATTAAAAATTCCTTCTAGATCTATAACGTTTTTTTTTTTTTTTTAAACTTCTTCAAAATGATTTATATTTTGGTTTCAAATTCTGTTCAACAATCTCTTCGGCGTCCTTTCTATCTATCCATTAATCTATGCATATTGTATTTATGAATAAACGTACAATATACTGTACTTTTTCATCATAACAGTAGAACCTGTTGTATCCGATCCTTTAAGATGTAACCGACTACGGTGTTTTAGATACACTAATATACTGTACCTGACATTTGTGAATTTATAATCCCCTGACCATTAATAAAGGAACTACAGAATAGTATGACACCTCCCTCTGAGATACAGTATTTTTACATATAAGTTGGACCCCTGTAATTAATTAAACGGGATATGACAGGCGCTACTGTATACACACATACATACAAACCTACTGAATGTCCCTCATATTATCAAGACTAAATACAAATTGCATCATAGAATTTATTTTATAGGCATACTAATAAGTGAAATGTCTTGTGGCAAATTTTTCGATTTACTTTATTATTGTTCAGCCATCACATCTTTTTTCCAGTTGATAACATGGCTGAAGCATTTAATCGTTGGGTTTTCATTCTGTTTCTCAAGATGGTTTTTGTCCGTTTCGGTGTTGAGAAGCACCTTTCTGCCTCTGCTCTAGTCATTGGAGTGGTAATAACTATCTTCAGTGGTTTTGTAATCTCCGGAAATGTTCTGTCCAAGTTGTTATATATCATCAGTTCAAGCATACTTATTGTATTTTCAACATTTTTAAAATCTCATGTTTCATACACTGTTTGTAAGTCCATGTATAGGGTTGTCTTACTAAGCATTGGATATGCTTGAACTATTTCCGCTAGTACACCGTCCGGGAAAGCTACTTGATATTCATCAAAACGGTCTTATGCGAACCGTTCTTTTGCATAAGAGATAATGTCACTGTGGCAGGCTGGCGAGTGGATAGAGGCCCAGAGACAGTCTGCAGTTCAAAAAAATAACAATTTTATTATAAATAAACAAAAATAAAGTGCACAAGGGCAAAATAACAGATACTCAAACACAAATAAAGCAAAAACAAAATTTACAAAAATAACAATCTCCAGGCTGGGCAATGCCTTCACTGGATTCAAGCTCTCCAAACAACCAAAAAAAAACCAACCTGCTTCCTCAGCTCCCTCTCCCCAAATGAGAAGCAGAGGCCTCCTTTTATATCAGGTGGCTGGGCGCTGATTGATCGTTAATCAACCTAATCAACTAATCAACCCCAGCCACCTGAACATAATAAACCCAGACAGGTAGGGGAAGTTAACCCCATCCCTGCCAATTTAAAGGGCAGAGCTTTGCTCTGCCACACACCTCCCCCCATGTACAACGTACACCGGCCGCAATCGGCCAACTCCCCCCTTCCCCCCACCCTCCCCACCCCCCTCCCCCCAAGAGTCCAATTATGTCCCTTGGGTGGGCTGTTATGGTGGGTGGTGGTGGGCGGGGTTGATGTCGGAGCCCCCAAGCCTTCTTTGGTTGAGGGGGCCCCGAATCTCCAAGGTAGCACGGCGACGGCGGCCCGGCTCCCTCTGGTGGCGGAGGCGGCGATGGCGGCCCGGCTCCCTCTGGTGGCGGAGGCGGCGACTGCGGCCCGGCTCCCTCTGGTGGCGGAGGCGGCCCCTCCCTCTCGGGTTCTGAGAGCGGCGGCGGCGGCCCTCCCTCTCGGGCTCTGAGAGCGGCGGCGGCTCCTCCCTCTCGGGCTCTGAGAGCGGCGGCGGCTCCTCACCCCTCTCGGGCTCTGGGGAGCGACGGCAGATCCTCCTCCCTCTCTGGCTCTGGGGACGACGGCAGACTCCTCCTCCCTCTCTGGCTCTGGGAGCGACAGCAGATCCTCCTCCCTCTCTGGCTCTGGGAGCGACGGCAGATCCTCCTCCCTCTCTGGCTCTGGGAGCGACGGCAGCTCCTCCTCCCTCTCTGGCTCTGGGAGCGACGGCAGATCCTCCTCCCTCTCTGGCTCTGGGAGCGACAGCAGATCCTCCTCCCTCTCTGGCTCTGGGAGCGACGGCAGATCCTCCTCCCTCTCTGGCTCTGGGAGCGACGGCAGCTCCTCACTCCTCTCTGGCTCTGGGAGTGACGGAGGCTCCTCCTCCCTCTCTGGCTCTGGGAGCGACAGCAGATCCTCCTCCCTCTCTGGCTCTGGGAGCGACGGCAGATCCTCACTCCCTCTCTGGCTCTGGGAGCGACGGCAGCTCCTCCTCCCTCTCTGGCTCTGGGAGCGACGGCAGATCCTCCTCCCTCTCTGGCTCTGGGAGCGACGGCAGCTCCTCCTCCCTCTCTGGCTCTGGGAGCGACGGCAGATCCTCCTCCCTCTCTGGCTCTGGGAGCGACGGCAGATCCTCCTCCCTCTCTGGCTCTGGGAGCGACAGCAGATCCTCCTCCCTCTCTGGCTCTGGGAGCGACGGCAGCTCCTCCTCCCTCTCTGGCTCTGGGAGCGACGGCAGCTCCTCCTCCCTCTCTGGCTCTGGGAGCGACGGCAGATCCTCCTCACCCCTCTCTGGCTCTGGGAGCGACGGCAGATCCTCCTCCCTCTCTGGCTCTGGGAGCGACGGCAGATCCTCCTCCCTCTCTGGCTCTGGGAGCGACGGCAGATCCTCCTCCCTCTCTGGCTCTGGGAGCGACAGCAGATCCTCCTCCCTCTCTGGCTCTGGGAGCGACGGCAGATCCTCACCCCTCTCTGGCTCTGGGAGCGACGGCAGATCCTCACCCCTCTCTGGCTCTGGGAGCGACGGAGGCTCCTCCTCCCTCTCTGGCTCTGGGAGCGACGGCAGATCCTCCTCCCTCTCTGGCTCTGGGAGCGACAGCAGATCCTCCTCCCTCTCTGGCTCTGGGAGCGACAGCAGATCCTCCTCCCTCTCTGGCTCTGGGAGCGACGGCAGCTCCTCACTCCTCTCTGGCTCTGGGAGTGACGGAGGCTCCTCCTCCCTCTCTGGCTCTGGGAGCGACAGCAGATCCTCCTCCCTCTCTGGCTCTGGGAGCGACAGCAGATCCTCCTCCCTCTCTGGCTCTGGGAGCGACGGCAGATCCTCCTCCCTCTCTGGCTCTGGGAGCGACAGCAGATCCTCCTCCCTCTCTGGCTCTGGGAGCGACAGCAGATCCTCCTCCCTCTCTGGCTCTGGGAGCGACGGCAGATCCTCACTCCTCTCTGGCTCTGGGAGCGACGGAGGCTCCTCCTCCCTCTCTGGCTCTGGGAGCGACAGCAGATCCTCCTCCCTCTCTGGCTCTGGGAGCGACAGCAGATCCTCCTCCCTCTCTGGCTCTGGGAGCGACAGCAGATCCTCCTCCCTCTCTGGCTCTGGGAGCGACAGCAGCTCCTCCTCCCTCTCTGGCTCTGGGAGCGACGGCAGCTCCTCACCCCTCTCTGGCTCTCGGGAAGGCGGCTCACCTCTCTTTATTGGAGTGACCGGTGGATCTCCCATGTCTACCGCCAGGTAATTAACCACCATGAGGGCAACCTCTGGGAAGGACGCCGGGTGGTGTTGTTCCTCCCACTGTTCCCACCTCTCCCCATCTCGACGCCACAGCGTGTTGATAACTATGGGGAGATCGTGGACGAGGTCTGCCTCAGGGTGCATCAACCAGTCCCAGATCTCCTGGGAAGGTGGTGAAGGTGGTGGTGCTGGAGGTAGTGGGGTGGCCCCTGATGCCCGGGGTGAACACTGCACCTCTTCCTGGGCCTGGTTGTAGGGGCATCCTGCCCAGTTGTGGCCGTCCTCCTCACACCGGCCACACCAGTTTGCCGGTGGCACGTCTGGGCAGGACCGCCAACGATGGTCCTCCTTCCCGCACCAGGAACACCAGGGGAAGAGGCTGGCCGGGTCCTCCAGCGGTGGCTGCAGCAGCTTACATTTCTTCAGCTGCTGCTTGTCCTGCCTTTTCCACTGTCTGCTCTTCTTTCCCATTTTTTTTTTTTTTCAAAAAAAAAAAAAAAAAAATTATCCCAAAAATTCCACAAAACAAAACAAAAAATACTGCTCTGAGCCTCTAGGTGGCGCTATCCCACTTCTGACACCAAATGTGGCAGGCTGGCGAGTGGATAGAGGCCCAGAGACAGTCTGCAGTTCAAAAAAATAACAATTTTATTATAAATAAACAAAAATAAAGTGCACAAGGGCAAAATAACAGATACTCAAACACAAATAAAGCAAAAACAAAATTTACAAAAATAACAATCTCCAGGCTGGGCAATGCCTTCACTGGATTCAAGCTCTCCAAACAACCAAAAAAAAACCAACCTGCTTCCTCAGCTCCCTCTCCCCAAATGAGAAGCAGAGGCCTCCTTTTATATCAGGTGGCTGGGCGCTGATTGATCGTTAATCAACCTAATCAACTAATCAACCCCAGCCACCTGAACATAATAAACCCAGACAGGTAGGGGAAGTTAACCCCATCCCTGCCAATTTAAAGGGCAGAGCTTTACTCTGCCACAGTCACAAATTTGCAAGGCAGCTCTGTCATAATCTTCTGTGGTATTTGGGCCCCTTTGTCTTTTATGCATTGGTGGCAGGTTCTTGGGGAGGCTGGATTCCTGTGTTCTAACAGATGCTCGGGTGTCCTGAATGCTTTGAATGCTTCATTTGCATCAACAGATGTAATATTCCTTGGCTGGAGTTTCCCATACAAAATATCCACCTTCATCATTATCTTTTGGAACAAGCACAGGAAGTACAGAAACACTTTGTCCTTGAGGCTCTGGCAAAAACCATTAGCTTCTCTAACTGACACTGTCAAAAGTTCAAAAAACTTTGCTTCACTTCACTCGCTGCTTCTCTGATTATTAGATTTAGTTGATGGGCATAGCAATGGACATAATGTGCATTTGGATATTTTTCCTTCACAAACTTCTGGACCCCACCAGTCTCGACACGCATTACACTAGCTCCATCGTAGCTCTGTGTAGTTATTTTAGCCTTTTCACTTTCTTCTGTGAATATGGCATTTAGCTGTTGTGTAATGGCTGTGGAAATGGCTTCAGCATTTCCACGTTGCAACTCAGTAAACCAAAAAAATCGCTCAACAGCACGTCCAGTTGTGGGAACAATGTACCTAAAAACATGTCACTGGTTTCATCAGCTTGAATAGTGACATAATCCGTCTGTTTCAATTCTTTAACAATATTTTCCCTGCAAACCTCTGACATGCAGCCTAGAAGTTCATTTTGAACTGCCTTAGAAGTGCCTTTAAAGACTTTGGCCATCTTCAAGTGTGTTTCCATTGCCTGATCAAGCTTTGAAACAAAATCTACCAGCCCAAGAAACACACTCAGATTGGAAGATGTTGATTCATCATGACCTCGTAAGGCCAATTCAAAAGCGCCACAGAACTTTTTGCATTCATGTGTGTAAGTATGTGTCGGTTTTTAGACACTTCTTCACTGTTTCTTTTATGGCATTTTGGTAAAGCAGTGGACAGCAATGTTCACTCTCTCTAACATACCTGTTTCACATGTCTTATGAACTCTTGAGTTCTCATGTTGTTTTGATTTTAGAGAAGAGATATTGCAGGTCTGTAACTCTGGTTCTTAACCGTGCTGCATCAGTGTCACACCGAGCCTTAGCAAAAAGGAGGCAAGGAAAGCAAAAAAGTGCATTGTGTTTGCGCTTGCACAACCCCATGGCCTAAGCTTATAGCACGACTTGTTAAAGGTTCGAGTGTGTGCCCGTCTTCTGTCACTATTCACCTACACTCATTTTATTGGAGGTCTCCTGGGTCCCAAACAGTTGATCTGCAGTTTCAGCACCTCCTTCACTGTAGCAAAATGATTAGCAAGCAAAAATTCTGCTGTATTCATGTCCTCTTTTTTTTGGATTAACTTAGAATATTAAAACCTGGCAATATACCAAAAAAAAAAAAAGATTAAAAAGCTAAAGTACACTGAATGTAATCAAATTTAAATGTGTATTTATTTAAATTTAAGCTGCCCTGAATCTAAATCAATCCCAAGTTCAAAGACCAAGAACAGGGAAAAAAATAAGACCTTAAATGGAAGTGACAATTTAAAAAAAACAAAAAAAAAAACAAAACACAACAAAACCCCCCACTGTAATTAACAGTGAAGTAGTGTGTTTTTTTTTTTTTTTTTTTTAAGGAACCAGCAGATAATTTATACAGACCTAATAAAAGACCGATCAACTACAAAAAACAGTAAAAATATTTAAGATTTAAAAACACCTAGAAATAATAAAACGTGAGATGTCAACAAGTAACATTAATTTAAAGTTAGACAAAGATAACTAGACCTGTGAATTTTATTTTAATATTTAAACAGCTTAAAGGTTTTGTCTTTCTGCAAAGTAACACACCATGCAAGACTGAGAAGAGACAAAGTTGTGCTGCTCATATTTATATCCTTTGTTGTCTTGACACTTGCACACTGCTTGTCTGATCACCGTGTTTGCTAATTGGCTGTGCGCCATCCAGATATTTTTAAGCCAATCAGAGCCGGTCCTGGCTGATGGCTGGCTGCTACTGCGCATGTGCTCAGTGGATTTGGGTGCTTGCATTTCTAAGCGAGCATAGCTCGGCTTCAGCCCATTAAACAGATGGGATGAATGGCATTGTTGATGTGCCAGTGTCACGTGGGGGTGGGGGTGGGGGAATGAAATCCGCATCACCCAGAAAAAGGGAAGCACAATTCATTGATAAGAGACTGGGGGTTCAGTAAGCAAACGAACGATGTTAACCGGGCGCCCCTGATGAATATCAAACTTAAAAAAAAAAACTGTTTAAGTTTTAACTGTTTACACAGAAAATATACCAAAACAACATGGAGTCCCATGTTTTAAGAAAACAATTCTTAAAATTTTAAATCCTTGTATTCTCAACTACACAGCTGAGCAATCTTTCCTATCAACCCGAGATCAACCATGGAGAAGCAGATGAGCCCACACAAACACCGATGTTTCAAATGCACCACACTTTACACATTTGCTAAACACATCTGTCAAGTGTCAGCTGGGCTAATATGAATTTACCTTTAGGGTGTTGAGCCCCTTCTACATTTTTATGAAGTATTCCATTGAGATGCAGAGGTTTACCATATGTTTACATATTCTGTTTGATCATCTCACTACTTCTATTAAAGGCTTAGTTTTTACATTTTTATTAAAAGGTTCCTATGAAACCTTGTTTGACCCCACTGTGTATATAGGTGAGGCTTGAAGGGGTAATTAAACAATCACCTGCATTCTAGGCACAATATTCTATAGCTTATACAGTAACTGCACCACTATGGCATACCTGCCTATATACTGTACAGTAGATCACACATGCCGTATCATACCCTACATAATGTTTTCCGTGCACTTAAACATATTCTAAGTCATTAAATATAAATTTGATCTCTGGAAAAACCTAACCTTTTGAGATATTTGCTTCGTACCCTGTACACAGGTATATTCTGTGAATCTTATGGTTGTGGGTATCGTATGTAAGAAATTAACCCTTTCACGACAGTTATTTTCTAAAGCTGCCACCCCTACATTATCAGAGCCTCATATCTTAGTCCGGAAGCGTCTTTTTAAATGTCTGACCCACGTGTTTTTCCTGCTGTTTTGCAGAGCCTCCGGGTGTCGGACAGATCCCCTTGAAGACCCGCAGGCCCAGCTTTCCACCAGAGACCACCTGCTTCAGCAGCTCCGAGAGACCTTCCTCTCACAAGAAGAGGCCCGGGCTGAGGTGAGTGCTCACCCCTTCTGCTTTTTAGATCAGCCTGTGGTGGACTGGTTCCATACTCCTCCACCCCAGTCATGCAGAAGTCCTGAAAAAGTAAATAACACTTTGTTGACAAGTCACAGTAACAACCAATCAAGAGAAAAATACCTAATTTTAAAAAAGTTATCACTGGCCACAGCAGTTTAGTAACAAGAGTGTTGTCCATGGCTTATATTTGAATTGTGTTTACAAACATGATAGTGTCCACATTTTGTTTTAATTTAAGAGATGACGCACTTGCTTACAGTCTGCCCAGCATTACTGAATACCTGGGGACTGACGTTGCCTGGGTGCTTAATATTTAATACAGCTTTTGGAACAATCTTGGTTGTTTCTATTACTTTTTACTCTGGGGTAGTTCAAATGAATAAATGCTTATTTTTGTTTGATATTTTGTAGGGTGCCATCTCCAGAGGTCGCGTTTACGCAGATATCTACATTATAACGTTATAAACGCAAAACAATAACAGCAGTGTGTTTCTAAAACGCAGATGTTAAAGACAACATTTCCCCTATCCAATCATTTTGTTTATATTACAAAGTATTTTTTATGCAATGCAACGTGTAAAAATGGTTCCACTGCTCCCTGCATCCCCCTAAAAAAAATTATTATTATTTTATTTTTTTTTTTAAATCAGTGGAGGTCTTAGTATCCCATATAGCATTGCGCACATACCTGCCAAGTATAAACCGCAAACCTGTAAATAGTTCTGATGTTGACAGCTACCCACAAAGACATTGGTACATGTTCTGCAACAATGATTTTTACATTGTTAACGGGGTTTCAAAGGAAAATGTTTCATGGTCTATGTCTATTTCTAGTCTACTACCATGAGTTATACTATGTACTGTTTTGCATGTTAACTTCGTTAATCTGAAATAGTTACACTGGAAAATAATATAAATATATTGATGCAATATGTAAAAATGCAAATGTTATGGTTGAAAACGCAGATTTTGAGATGGTATGCTTTTTACAAATGGTCAAGCAAATTAGTTGTGTTATACTTTTCTTTATTGCTTTAGAAAATAATTGTCAAACATAGAAAGGCACTGTAGCTCGGTCGATACAGTACTTGTAATTCTGGCACAATGCTCTTAAGCTGCTGTTTTACTTTGAAGACTCCTGCACAGATGCAGTCCCATCAGTAAACACTCACAGCGGGTGGGGCGGGGGATTGAAGGCGAGCTCAATCGCATGCAGATTCAGTGAGTCAGACCTGAGGGGACACAAAAGCTCTGCGCTTAATGCAAAAAAGAATTGCCGATTCCAAATGTAATAAATAAAAGCTTCCCTTTGCTTAAACCCTTTACACAAAAACGGAGCACAGGCTTGACTATCGATAATTGTCAAACAATAAAATACATCGATACATCGCCTCAGCCTTATGATAAACATACTTAATATCAATTCCCTGTTTAGTAATGCATACTGTAAGTTAATTTCAATTGCATATCAATTCAATCTGCAAAGTAAAGCATTTCCAAAATCTTGTATTAACTTTCGTGTGAGATGTCTTCAGTTTCACCACACTGCGTAGAGGCTCACAGCTTTGAAGAGATCTTCTGCACACCATTTTCCCGTTTTGAAGACATTACAGTTTTAGAACACAACTCTATTTTGTAATTGTTTTCCCCCACCATCCCCCTCTGCAATAGGTTGTAATATTCAAGCTCTGCTGTGGCTTAGGATGAAAAATAGATTGCCCTTTTCTCTCATACAGTGTTTAAGATGTTACGATTGAGTGTTATGGATGTTTTACTTTACAATGGCAAGATTTTTAAAGAGATACGTATAGAACAATTTTTTTCAACATTGGCTTATATTATTAACATGGTTAGAAACTCACACTGGTCCTGCAACCATTACTAGCTTTCAGAACTGTACTGAATTTATTATTTATTTACACAGGACTAGTGTAAGTTGCTAGCCCTCGCTAATAACCTTCGTAAATATGTCAAAGCTATTTTTCAAAACTGTATAAGGGAATTGTGCTTTATTTCTGTTTTTAACATACCTGGATAATCAGTTTACTCACATGCAAAGAAATTACATAGTTTCAAGGATCTTGAATAAATGGATTAACCAGTTGAAAAGGTAAACCTGCTAGCTATTGTAAGGTATAGCTGAAATTGGTTTGCCATTTGTCCTGATTTTTCTGGATCGTCCAGGTTTCTGAGGTAGGTGTTCTGGTCTTCTCGCCACCGCCACCTGGTCTTAGCACCTTCGCAAACGTCCTGAGTTTTAATCTCGGCGCCACCCACAAGCATTGGCAACTGCAGCCACACATCCATTTAGACAACTACAGACTGCAACCATAAAATGTAGCTGTTTCATTAGATTAACCAACATTTCTGCAATAGACACACTATGAATTGGTTGTCAATAGCAATATGCTTTTAACTTATTGGATGAATACAGATTTCCTAAAGAAAGTGCTTATCCTTTATACAGTGATGCTTCTTGAATTCTGTTGAGGACTGGCAGTCACCACTTTTACTTAGAGAAAGGCTGTTAATCTCACATTCATGCCACTGAAGATACAGAGGAACCCCATGCTTTCAATCCCTCTTTTTATGGTATTTGCCATTTAGATGGGTTGCATTAAAGCCACAGGTGTTTTTTATTTTTTGTTCACAAACACTAAAATGCCTTTTATTTCTTGGGAAATAGATACAGAGAATCAGATTAGCTTCAACCACAGTGGGGATTAAATTACATTTTTTAATCTACTATAAATACACTTCAATCAGCCTCTTTCTTGATATAATCTGTGTTTTAAATAATTCAAATGAAATATATAAATGAGAAGCAAAGCGTGCTGCTTGTATTATTTAGTTTTTAGTGCTTTTGAATATTTGTGTCCGCAAACAGAAATGGCACATGATAAGGTTTGAAATAAAATAACATGACATTATTGGCGAGACTGGGGATGTTATTTGATTTAGCCTGGGGGTAACTGTGGCTGGAGGTGGGCCAGTTGAGCAAGCCTGGTCGGTCTGGTTAGAAAACAGATTGACTGCCTTTCTGTTACTCGCCCCTCTGCTGTTTATCTAGACCTATCGATCTGTCCATATACTTCTCATCACTGTGTACCAGTCTGTCTCTCCAGTCCTGCTGAATTTCTGGAAACGCACGCCGGTATTGTCTTTCCTAAGGTGTTGAGAATAGGTTCTTTATCCATCGAGAGCACAAGCAGTGGAAATGGGAGCTTTCCCACATTTCCCTATGAGCATGCCTCAAGACTCCCCTGGAGGGACTACTCTTTTTGTGGGTGAGGGATCAGCTCAGTCTCCATGCTTGTCTAATCATTGGCCTCTCTTTTTGAGAGGAGCCCAAAGGGCGGTATTCTTTTAAATAATACCAGGACCGGCTCTGTCTAGCACAGTCAACGACGAACATTAAGGGAAAACTTAGTAGCACCTTAGCACATATGTTTAGAGTTAACCTATGCAAAGATGCCCACTTCAGAAGTCTTTAAAATAAGTTATAATACAAAATATTGTATAGTCCTAACATGTATTAAAGTATTGTTCTGTATAATATGTTCTGTAAAAGTCCTATTATACCAATGTCATTGCAGTGCACCGTCCTGCATTATGTTATTTCTATGTCCAATATGTATACTGCATTTTTCGGGCATTCTAGCCCCCTGTGGGTAACAATAGTCTTCCCTCAGGTGTATAATTTTCCACTGTAGCCCTGCTCTTCAGTCCATATATATATATATATATATACACACACACACACACACACACACACACACACACACACACACACACAGATCTGGAAAAAATTAAGAGACCACTGCAAAATTATCAGTTTCTCTGGTTATACTATTTATAGGTATGTGTTTGGGTAAAATGAACATTTTTGTTTTATTCTATAAACTACTGACAACATTTCTCCCAAATTCCAAATAAAAATATTGTCATTTAGAGCATTTATTTGCAGAAAATGACAACTGGTCAAAATAACAAAAAAGATGCAGTGTTGTCAGACCTTGAATAATGCAAAGAAAATAAGTTCATATTCATTTTTAAACAACACAATACTAATGTTTTAACTTAGGAGGAGTTCAGAAATCAATACTTGGCTTGATTCATGCGCCCTTCACAAAGACAAATCTGCCCGATTCCAGCCTTGCTGAAGCACCCCCAGATGAGTCCAATTTTCAGCTTTGCCCAACACCTGGTAGTCAATGGTTAGACGGAGACCTGGAGAGGCCTACAAGCCACAGTGTCTCGCACCCACTGTGAAATGTGGTGGAGGATCGGTGATGATCTTGGGGTGCTTCAGCAAGGCTGGAATCGGGCAGCTTTGGCATGAATCAAGCCAAGTACAAGGTTGTCCTGGAAAAAAACTTGCTTCCTTCTGCTCTGACAATGTTCCCCAACTCTGAGTATTGGTTTTTCCAGCAGGACAATGCTTCATGCCACACAGCCAGGTCAATCAAGGTGTGGATGGAGGACCACCAGATCAAGACCCTGTCATGGCCAGCCCAATCTCCAGACCCGAACCCCATTGAATACCTCTGGAATGTGATCAAGAGGAAGATGGATGGTCACAAGCCATCAAACAAAGCCGAGCTGCTTGAATTTTTGCGCCAGGAGTGGCATAAAGTCACCCAACGTGAAAGACTGGTGGAGAGCATGCCAAGACGCATGAAAACTGTGCTTGAAAATCAGGGTTATTCCACCAAATATTGATTTCTAAGTTAAAACATTAGTATTGTGTTGTTTAAAAATGAATATGAACTTATTTTCTTTGCATTATTCGAGGTCTGATAAACAATGCATCTTTTTTGTTATTTTGACCAGTTGTCATTTTCTGCAAATAAATGCTCTAAATGACAATATTTTTATTTGGAATTTGGGAGAAATGTTGTCAGTAGTTTATAGAATAAAACAAAAATTTTCATTTTACCCAAACACATACCTATAAATAGTAAAACCAGAGAAACTGATAATTTTGCAGTGATCTCTTAAATTTTTCCAGATCTGTGTGTGTGTGTGTGTGTGTGTGTGTGTGTGTGTGTGTGTGTGTGTGTGTGTGTGTGTGTATATATATATATATATATATATATATATATATATATATATATATATATATATTCATTCAGTGCTTTTGCTCTCCCAGTGCGTGGGCTGGTTCCAGTATGTTCAGATACCATCGCCTCCCTGCTTGCCTGCCTGCTGTGTTTTGTGCCGCCCATTGTATGTAGCGTGCAGTGGCGGCTACAGCCGCTTGTTAAAGCCAATAACTTATCTCGCGTTCGAAGCTAATGGGAAGAAGACTGGCCGCAGTGAAAAATAAATTACATCTTTTTTTTCCCCCTCTCTCTGCCCTCCTCACCCGCTGCGTTATATAGCGGTGGCGAGAGTATGCATTACAGATTTGAAGCATTAGAATTTATCTGTGCTGTATGACGCTGACTGATACATTTGAAAATAATGTACTTCAACGGTACATTACAGAGACCCCGTAACTAATGGACAGCTCTCGCCTGTGGCCGCTACTGTATATCATTCAGTCTGCCTACATCATCAAGCCCTCTAGAATTTCTACAAGGCTCTCCAGCCCAGCGCTTTAGGTCTCCCATCACAAGGCAGTAACTGCTGGAAAAGCAGAAGCCATAGCTGTGCTCACCAGCATTATAATAAGCCCTAATGCAGTGTTTGTACTCAGAATTAAAAATAAATAACACTAATGCTTATAAGGACTGCTTAGGTCATCTTTGTACACAGGTATAAGTGTGATTGTATGACAATATTTTATTGAGCAAAGCATCCCACAAGTGCAGTGATACCCCAAGTGTTATTAATTCACTACCAATGCAGAATGACTAGGTCAGAACCCATTGTACATTTAAATATCTTAAATATCACTGAAATAGATAACCGTACCATCTCCAAATACATATGAAAGATTTTAGGTCCCAATCTGTCCCACAAGTACAGTGGTACCCTATATATTATACCATTTCTCCAAGTGCAAAAGGACTGGATGTGGAAATGTGTCTCCTTGAAGTTGAAATGAAAATAAATAAATGATCATTTTAATATATCTTGTTTTAACCTCATCCAAGTCCGAGAGAGAGAGAGAAAATTAATTCTGTCCGCAGAGGGGTCAGTAGGCAGAAAGTGCATAGCAATGCATTCTGCTCAGCAGGCTAGAGGAGATAGGATGCTAATAAGATCATAAGATGAGAGAAGGAGTCAGGCCCTGGGGACTCCCATGAAGGGTTTCTGTAATTTTTTTTTTTTTTTTAAAGAAATCGTCTAAAAAAATAATGATGTCTGCTTTGAAATGCATTAATAATCTAGGGTGGACGGTTTTGTTCCGGAATGTGGAATGGCAATAAAATACCAACTGAACACACACACACACACACGCACACAAAAAAAATATTCCTGCAGTATTTAAAAATTCTGAGACATTACCACCAGGGTGCAATGTCCCCAGCCTGTGCCTTCGGACATTCTAGCTCCCTGTCGTCTTCCTTAAGTGCAATCGTTTTCCACTACAGCACTCCTCTCCTGTCCATATATATATATACACACACACACACACACACACACACACACACACAGTAGATGCCGGTTATTAGCAACCCTGGTAAAGACAACTTTCGGTATTACAACATTTTCACGGGAACCAATCCCATAGACTTTAATGTTAATGGATTTCAGATATTAGCAACTGTCTGCCACTTAATGGCAACTTTTTTTTACAATGTCTATGGCTACGGCACGCACACGAATACATTGCATGCATTGTAGCATCTATTTATGTATCAGTTTTCATAACTCAGCTGTACATTTATTTTATCTGATTGTCGTGGGTCACCATGGCTTCAAAACATGTAGAGCTTTATATAGCCGATAAAGTTCGGATTCTGGAAGCGCTACATTCCAGACAATATCACAGCAAAGGAGTCTGACAACATCATAGAATGACAGTCAGGAGGAGACAGAACTTTTGGAGACAGTCAGAGCTGACAAGCACCGACAGGTAGAAGAACCAGAAGAGAATACTGTATCAGACAGCGAACCCAAAGAACCTTCGCTTCAAGAACAGTTGCGTGCTGTGGACACTTTCATCAGGGTATGCCAGAATCGTGGCTTTGAAATTGGCTATGAAGCTCCACACAAAATTGAGAGCGATTTAAAGCTGGAGGTGGCGAATCGTAAAAAACAAACATAGGACAACTACTTTTAAAAGTGCTTCTGTATTAAATGTAAGCCCTGTATACCAAGTTTGTTTACTGTTTTTAAGGCTATTGATAGTACGATGTTGTAGTACTATGTGTACAATACAGTAATGGGTAAACTTTTTTTGTTTTACACATCCGTGTAGTATTAGTACACAGTTGTTCTGATATTTGGTGTTTTTTGTGTTTATTTTTAACACTAACGAACCAAGACGTGTATTTTAGTGCGCTGTTTCTACAACTATTGCATCGTTGTTTTTCCATATACATACACTTGAAAATGTGTCTTTTCGATAATAACAATGTTCGGTTAATAACAACCTTTTGCTAGGAACCGAGACGTTGCTAATAAGCGGCATCTACTGTGTGTGTCTGTCTATCTATTAAGAGAAACATTTCAAATAATTCTCTTGGAATGTTTATGACTTCCTTTTTTACACTTGGTACAACATTTATACAACTTTAAAAGCTTGATTGATCTCATTATTTTGTACCGGTTGTGAATCAGTTTCAGATTTTGATCTTGCCTTGAAGACCTACCACACACACACACACACACACACACACACACACACACACACACACACTGCTGTGCAAAAGTCTTAGACATGTTGCATTTTTGTACTGTGATGCATTGTGACTGTTTACTCAAAGCCTCCACTAGTGTTTTCTACTATTATAACAACCTTGACTTGCATAAAGAAGGAAAAATATTGAGTGAAACAGCTTGTATCACTCGATTTTCAAGGTGTGGTGTCTGAAGCATAATCAACAGAGAAACATCATCTGTAATTGACAAACCCAGGACTGGAAGATCCAAAAAGCTGTCTAACAAGTATTGAATTGACAACAGAACTGGCTGAAGGCACAGGTGTCGTTGTCCATCAAAACTCTTGAAATCAGGACTTAAAGGATGTGCTGCAATAAGAATACCTCCGTTAAGAAAGGGGAACAAGACTAAAAGGCTAAACTATGCACAAGAACTCAGAAATTGGACTATGGAAAGGTGGCTAAAAGGTGCTTTGGACTATTGATGGATGGACAATGACACCTGTGCCTTCTGCCAGTTCTGTTGCGAATTCAATGTTTGTTTTCTTTCAATTCCTAATAATATTTTCTTCAAGTATTGCTCATCCTTGGTAGACAGCTTTTTGAGTTTTCCAGTCCAAAAATTGCTCATTCAAACATATTCATGCCCTTTGATGCGATGATAGTATTGTCTACAAAGTGCTAAAATTTTCAATATAATAATGTAGAGCCTAATTCTAGAAAATGCTGGATTGTAGGTGAACATTCTTAGAGTATAAAAGGGTTAGGCATAGGATGATTGCTGTCATTACTAAAAAGTCAATATGAGAAAAAGAGCTATCTGAAGACCTTAGGCAGATAATTATTTATTGTCATAAAGCTGGAGAAGGGTACAAAAAAGATGTCCAGGCGTTTGTGTATCCCAATTTCAACTATTGTTTCTATTATCAAGATGTACAAGACTCCTGGTACTGTCACAAAGCTCCCTCAGTCTGAAAGAAAGAAAGAAAGTTCTTTCACCAAGAACAAGTAGAAGAATTGTGAGGAAGGTTAATAACAATCTGAGATTGACTGCCAAAGATATTCTAAGTGAACTGGCTGCAAGTGGGACTGGGGTTTCCATTTCAACCACAGGTCGAGTATTGCATGGTGAAAATCTCAATGGTTGCAGATCAAGGAAAAAGCCACTCTTAGGAAAACGTCACAAGGACAATCGCTTAAAGTTTGCAAAACAGCATTTGAATGATGGATATGAGTTCTGTTCAAAGGTTTTTGTGACGTGATGGAGGTGGTAATATCCTTCTATGGGGCTATTTTTCTTCTAATGGCACAGGAAAGTTAGTTCCAATATATGGTAAAATGGATTCCATAGCATACAAAAAGATATTGGCCAATCATCTGAAACCCTCCGCTACAAAACCTAGTTTAAAGCGCAGCTGTACGTTCCTACCTAGCAACGATCCAAAGCACACATCAAAATCTACTTCAGAATGGTTAAAGAAGAATACAATCAAGGTTCTGGAATGGCCTAGCCAAAGTTCTGATCTAAATCTGATTGGATGGAGTTAATATGAAAAATCAACAATCTGCTATTTCTGAAGATGTTAATGTTAAGGCTTCCTGGATCTCTTCCAGTAGGTAATTCATTAAAGATGTGCAGACTCAGGTGAGACTTATTACTGGGTTGGATAACTCCTGTAATAATACTCTATTTAGCAGAAGCCAGGTTGCTGCAGCTGATATAACAAATCCCATGGAGGAAATAAATAAAAAAAAAACAGGGTAGACGGTCTGACCAGTCCTGCCAACTGCAGTATTGAAATTAGACACATCCAGAAAGGAAGGGGTTAAAATGTGTAGGGTTTTGGAGAGGGAGGAGAGATATCACATAACATAATAGCATTAAAAGGTTGACAGTACCTGCTGCATAATGGGAGTGTTAGTGACCCTCTTAATTTACAAGTAATCCCCAGACTGATTGTTATTTGAAGTGCACCTACAATGTATAAATGTATTAATGGTTCACTACACTTTTTATTTATTTATTTTCCTGGCAGTGCTAATGTTTCAGTTTGCTTTTTAATAATAATACACTAAACCACATTTCTAGCTAAATTTAGACTTGGATATTGTGCAATTTTGCTTTTTTTGTGTTATATATAAATACAGGTATACCTTGTTTATGTCTCAATGCATTACGATCTGAATTGTAAACAGTAATTCATTTAGCCCTTTGCTTTGATGTGTTTTATCAGTGAATCCAACCCCTCTCTCTTTAGTGTCAACAACTTTTGATGTAGCTTATGTGCACTTCCAAATAGAATTTTTAATAAGCAGTCATTATCATTTTGATTTCTGTCTGAATGAAGAGAGTCACCTCTGGCATTTTATATATATAAAGGCAGCTACGCCTGGCTGACATTAAACATGGTGCATGTCTGAGGGAGGTGAGATTGGGAGGCCTATCATATGGGTTTTTATGAGAGGTGCCATCAGATCAGATTCCCACTAATGAAAATAATTCAAATGCTGCTTGAGTAGAAGTGTTTGTTTTAGATAGTCACATTTAAAGCTGTAGTGTTGCATGATCATTTTTTAACACTAAAATGTGTTTACTACACCCTTACAGAGTTCTGTCTTCTCTGCACTACATCGGCATATCACTTCACAGAAATAAGTTGCCTTTGGTGACTATTTCATGTTCTGTACTACACTGAACATGGTACAAAATGATATTCTATCTGCATTTACAAATTCCTAAAATTAATATTATTACTAATAATATTATACGCGTTTACAATTGTGTTTTTAAGACTGCGTCTTCCCTGCATGTATTCATTTGACATGAACATTATCTTATATTTTAAAAGAAGAAAACAGTTCGGGGCAATTTTACAGATTTCATTTATAACAACTATGCTGTCAGCGACATTCTTATAATAATTACAAGATAAATAAAACGTTCTAATGGTCAGATTACTGGGATATCTTTGAATTTTGATGATTAAAATTAACCTGGGTGTTGGGTTTAGACCATTAACCACCCCCTATTAGAAAGAATAACAATGATAACTAACTACATTGTTCTGTATAACATGTTTGATACGAGGCACACACACAATTTGGTGTACCTTGTCTTGGCCTGTATCTAATTGATATAAGTTAGCATTGCAAGCCGCACGCTTTTCACCATACCTTCCATGACCGACACACTTAATAGCAGCACCTGGTGTTCGGTGAGTGAGGGCGCAGTGACCAGTATCCACCTGAGAGCTTCTTTGCAGCGTCTCCATTTAGCATATCGTGTCGAGACGAGTACAAAGTGAAATGAATGAGAAAAATTTAGATTTTTTTTTTTTTAAAGAGAACTTGCTATGGTACGTTTAGTGTATTCCAGTTTATATAGGTATCACCGTCATCATAAAGCTGCCGTTATTATTCAAATATACACTTCAATTTGGAGAAGGGACTGTGAATGAACATGTCTGAGCGTGTGTGTTCGCATGCCGCTCTGATTTCTGTAGGTAGTAGAGCAATAGAGAAAAGCCACGGAGTGTTGATCAAGCAGTGCTAGAGCGCCCTCACTGTAGCCGCCCGGGCCAGTTAGTGCAATCCCGCCGGTATAATGTACTAATACTGGAGTGTTGTGTGCGAGACGAGAGGGGCACGAGTTTACTAGGTTGACTTTACAAAACAAAACCTTCATCTCTTGACTAAAATTACTAAATATAGAATGTTATATTTCAAAAGTTAAATATGTTGTATTTCATATTAACTGGAGGCAAGGAACAAGTGCAACGCAGAAACTTTAAAAAGTCTACAGTATTAGTCAGTTCTGTCTTGTCAAAATGAACAATTGTTGTACCTTAAACATACTGTTTCAATTTGAACCCGTTTTTAATATTTACTATTAATGAATGTGACTACATCTTAATGCACATCGCATTGGCAAAATCGGCATCTATTCATGATCTTATGAATATTAACCTGCAGTTACGTTCTTTAAATGGATTTGTGTAACGTACATTAACGAAAGATATGAAAATTAAGAAAAACATAATTGGGATATAATAAAGGACATGGGTTTGCATACTTTAGCGAACGTATTATGTCTGTCTATCTCTCTCTCTCTCTCTCTCTCTCTCTCTCTCTCTCTCTCTCTCTCTCTCTCTCTCTCTCTCTCTCTCTCTCTCTATATATATATATATATATAGTAAATTGTTAGAATAAAACAGAAAATAACCCCATTCGTAAGAGCTGTTAGTTTGGCTTCATACATGCATTTCCACAACGCTAATTATGTAGTACAAATAATTATGTATGACAGTGCATCACACTAATAGATCAAATGGCAAAATGTTCATACAGTGAAGACACTGTTTTTTAGAGCTATATAAAATGTAATCTCCCAGTGTAACTGAACGCATTAACTTTAATTCAGCATTTTACCTGAAATGTAAACGTCTATTAAGGTAATTGCTGGGTTATGTTTAAATTTATATTTTAACTGAATTGAAATAAATAAAAGCTTATATAAGGAACTGTACATATGTTTAATATTATTTTCTGTTGTAGATGGTTGCTCGATGAAATTCGCAGTTTACGTTTAAAAGCCTTTGTAGACATTGTCACTCAATAGATTAATGAGATCAGCTTTATAGTAACAAACTCATTTGAGGGTGATAATTAGTTAATAATGTGTCACGACACCTTTGTGTGACCTACAAGCAATTTATTTCTTGGAAAAATAACCTGACCTCAAAGTTGAAATGCTGCTTTCTTGATATTGATTTCTGAGTCCTGTGTATTGGTTCCCACCCACTGGATGCTATTTTGCTGTTCTCGTATTTCAAATTCGATAAATAAATGTGCTATGAAAATGTCTCCGTCGCTGGAGTCCATATGCCTTGTATCAGGCTATTATGACAACATGAATACCAGTTGTTGCAGAGCCCAGCTGTACCCTATTAAACCAAACGTGACGGTGAATAAAATATGATTTAAAGGTGTTTTGTTTAAATATTAGGCATTAAACATTACTTTTATAAGTCAATTTACCACATGTAGGCTATATTCCAGACATCAAACAGTCGTACCATATGCCATGCCAGTGGTCCTTACATGAATGCTATTGAAAACATTTGTGTTGGAGTAAATATTACCCAGAAATGAACAGCGTCCGAAGGCTAAACGTAGACTTTTAACATCAATTGAATTTATTAACATGGACAGTGAGGTTAGTATGTGATTGTGGTTATTCGTATGGAAAAGGTAAAACACACAATCGCCTTGAGCACTACACAGCATCACACACTAAGCATTGCTGTGGCGTTTTTAAAAATTTTTAATATATATATATATATATATATTATATTATAATATCTATATATATATATATATACCATATATATATATATATATTGGGTGTACTCTATTGGGTAACACGTATGTTTTATACAAAAAAACTATGTAAATACGAGAATGTGGGAAGAGCAAAAATCTCGTTTTTTACAAAAATATGTAAATACGTAATGCGGGCTTTCACTCTTCTCGTTTTTACACTTTACAGCAACATATTGTACTGTACCTTTTCCCGTCGGTTTAGACTCAAACTTATTAGTTCAAGGAATTGAACTACATTTTTAGCGCTTGAGGACAAAATATTACTTCCTTGTAACACTTTGTTTTCAAAGAGACATTTTTTTTTTTGTCATTATATATATATGTACACCTATGTTATTCAATAGATACATATATATTATATAATATATATATATATATATATATATATATGTGTGTTTTATTTTATATACACACACAAAATTAATAATTAATACATAATAATACATAATAATAAATCTAATAATAATAATCATTCAACACGATATATTTTACAAATATATCACTTTTTTCTCTGTCTGAATTCACATCAAACCTTTCACATTTCACCATAAGCACAGCCTTTAGTCCCTGTTGTTTTGTGAGACAGACGCTTGTAGGTGATTGACCTCTCTTTCTTGTAAAACGTGACCCACAATTTGAGTGGCCAATTTAGCTTTAGAAAATGGATTTATACAACCCCTGCGGTTTGCTTACAAGCACCACTGAATCACACTCCTTTAGCAAAGCATATGATTAAATAAATAAATAAATACATACATAAAAAGTATATTTTTATATATAGGCTAGTCTGGGCAAAAGGATATAGATACATACTAGTGTTTTTTTTTTTTTTTTTTTTTTTTTTTTTTAATTAACACAAAAAGGTGTTTGCTTCTGGAATTAACGCCTGGTTTTATTTTAAGAATGTGCTGCCAGTTAGTATTGCAGTTTTTATAAACCTCACTGCTCTTACAGTGTCTATTGCCATAGTTTAAAATAGCTGTAATAGCTTTATAACATGAATAAGAAAGTGCTGGTTTGGTATACGAATAAATACCACAATGTTGCTGTAGTAATAACTATGGTTTTGGTTGGACTTACGTTTGAAATAAATTAGAAAATGTGTTCAGTTGTGCTCTCTAAAATGTAAATGAGCTCCAAGTTCAACACGCAGAAAATTTGACTAAACAATTCTGCTAGGTGTTGAAATAACTGCCATTCCCACCTCTACTGTGTTGATGATTACATTTGTTTTAATGATTTTTGAGTGGTTTAAATGCAGGAAAGGAAGGGTATAGTGTCACATACAATAACATAATAATACTGTATACACCCCGCTCCGCACACATACACCTACAGTATGTCAAAATTCCTCTTTGGAAAATTGCAGAAAATAAAACTTTTGCTCTAACGTAATGGAAAAAACACTGTGTGTGTGTGTGTGTGTGTGTGATATATATATATATATATATATATATATATATATATATATATATATATATATATATATATATATATATATATATATAATGTGTGTCACACAATATTTTGTGCATTTCAAATCGAGAGAAAGGTCAACCAAGACAATGCAATTCTTTATTTTCGAAAGGTTCATTTGATGCTTTGGCTTTTTAACACCTGCTGCAGTACAGCACATATGCAGCGTTCAAAAGAAAACATGGTAAATGTTCAAGGAGAAGTCTTTGTTTGTAGTGTTGTATATATTATGATTGCGTGTAAGTTTATGAATGATATATATGGAGCCCGCAGAGTTGGAAGGTTACATGCCATTTTGGAATGAGGAAATGAAAATCTAGGCGCTCACTTAGCCGTTCACGTATAGTCAATTTAGCAACAGATCCCAATGACAAAAAACAGTATAAAACATAAGGCAAAGATACAAACCAATTGATGTGACATTTAAAGAATTTAACTTTTTAAAAAAATGCATGTGGGGGAACAAAAACATCTCAAAGGTCCAGGGGTAGGAGGAGGAAAAAAAAAAATTGATCAAGAGGAGAAAAACAAACAACACACTTCACTTATTTAAATGGCCAGCCAGATATAAACCCCCCTCCAGCTCTGTCATTTCCACCCTTTTAACTACCTCTCGGCTTTACTCGTGAATGGGACATGCAACCAAAAAAAGCCAGTACATTATCATAACAAATCCTGCCAAGCTGGGTAATCTATGCTACATCTGCATTCACAGTGATACACAGCACTCTACTGCAGTCTCAAATTGTGCACATATAGACCTATTCACAAACCTTTATGCTGTTTAAGAGATGTTTTGTAAATGATTGCATTATTTGATTTAATCTTAAACAATTTACAAAAGCATTTTTAAAAAGTCCTTTTTATGATGTTTGTTTTTGGACAATTATACACGTAGCATGGTAAATTTAACTATTTTACAGTAAACCACAGATAGATGTCCTTGTCTCAGCACTAACAAGTACCAGGAAATAAAAAAAAAAAAAACACACAGTGACTCTTTATTAAAATCTGTACTCCAATAAATTCTGCTATATGAACATCCCTGGGAAATAAACCTTTTTTTTTTTCTTGAAAATGAATCAGCCTTTTTTTTTCAAGATCGATTTTAAAGCCTTATCCTGTTATACCGACAAGTTCCCCAACAATGATGCATTGATTTGCAAGATCCCCAAATCTGGTACTGTAATCCAGACTTTCATATATTTGTAAAACCAAGTAAATGTCATTGAGGATTTGCTAGGAAGTAAGCTTAATAACAGACGAGCTGCATCCTATAATAATACAGGGTGTGACCAGTTTATTAGGAACTACTGCATTAGGAAGTAAAATAGGCCCATCTTATTAGGTAAAATAAATGTTAATTAAAAAGACTGGAGTAAGTGGTATGAATATATAACCTAATTTTGTGTGAAGGACCTCAAACTTATTTTGATGGACTGTGGAGTACTGTATAGAAGGTTTTTGGCTATCATTTGGCTGTAAAACAAAGATTTATGAGAGTTAGAGTAAGACAGTGGGTGCCAGATGACCTGAAGCATGTGTTTCCCAGACTGAAACTGCTATCGGGATATTCTTCATAAATAATGCTCTTTTAACTACACTATATTAACAGACAGGATGGTGGTGCAGACCCTGAAGACCCGAGTTTGAATGCTGCTTAGGTCCCATAAGAAATGAGTTCTGTGATCTCAACTTTGGCTTCTGTGGACTGTAGTCCTCATCATAGAACCACCAAACGGTTTGGTTGTGGTGCTGTTTTAAGCAGTCTAGATACAAGGACTTTGTCTCTGGTGCTAACAATCCAGAACCTTCATAGAACAAAACATAATATAATAAAAAGGCATTTTCCTCCAAAAAAACATCATGTGCATGAGATGAAACACTATTGTCTGGGTCATCTTCCCGTCTCCTGGACAGGGATTGAAATTTTCTACCCCAGTAATAGTAATTGGTTAATTGCGAGGTTAGTGCAGGAATTTCCCTGTTGCTGGCTGTGTGTAAACTCAGGGTGGATTCTGGGCTGCCTGCTGCTCTGTTTAGGGGATGTGTGTTTCAGTGAAGAAATTGGGTTGAGTGGGTTCTTTTATATTCTCGAATTTGTCATTTTCTTACAACATGTTTAATTTCTCTGTTTTAATTTTGGTTTTATGCGGAGAATCGTTCATCCAATTGCGATGGAACTTTGCATGGATAGTGCTTTTCAACACTTGCTTTTGCATGTATTCTGACCTGTTCTCATCTTAGTTTCAATTGAAGGATGTTGAAATTTTGCATTGGCGTTTGTGACAAGATGTTACTCCATGCACTGTTGATTTAGATTTGTATTTCGTTTTTAAAATACTAAGCATAAATTAAATCTTTCAACGTAGATTCTGTGCCCAATGACCTTTTTAGCTCCAGAGAAACTGTGATATCAATAATACTGGAATTTGTTCTCATAATTTTACCTCAGAATTGATGGTGTTTAAAGTTTTGGACGAAATTCTTATTTGTTCAGTCAGCAAACTGTGAATTATGTATAGGGTAATAGGTACAGAAGGTTTTTTGATTAAGCTTAATAATGGATGTTGTAATTCCTCTGTTACTATTTATAATGTGTACTGTAACAAAACAACAAGTAAAAGGTAATATAAATGAAAACAAGAAGTTTATTACCATGATCAGGAAGTGAATTTGATGAGAATGCAGCAAAACCCAGGAATCAGGGTGGTTAATGTAGCATATACAGCACTGAGCCCTGTCTGCTACAGGGATGTTGTATGAATAAAAACATGACTGCAAAATTATTTCCAGCATAATAAGACACACAACATATTAACTTATAATAAATCTCAAAAATCTATATTGTACTCTGTAACTACACTACTGACAAACAGTGTTATCTAGACGCAGGATAAGATGTACTGTAATTATGACATATTTTTAACCGTGATTGGTTGATTTCTCATACTAGATCTATAATTGATAATTGAAATGACTCTTCCTCATTCATTACAAGAAACTATGAAGATTTTAAAACAAAAATGACACCTTCTTTGTCAATATTCAGACGAGGGAAGCTGCATAATATGCATTCTAGGTTAGTAACATTGTAAATTTGGAGAATTGTATCATAAGGAAAATATACAAGGCAGTTAACATCCGAAGCTCGGAGTCAGTGTACGTTATAATAATTATGTTGATATAAATATTGCACTAGGTTTTCTCTGTTTATTACGTGAACATATAAATAACAGTAATGCCTCACAAAGTCTCTTTGATCATCCTGGTTAAGATGATTTCAAGTGAAAGACAGAGAAACAGGATTTCTCGATATCTGAGATTCAGGCAGTAGCCTTGTAGAGACTCAAGAGTTGAGAGCTTTGTTTTTTTCTGGAATTCGCAATTTTCTTACAACACGTTGATTTGATTTATAATAAGTTGTTCTGTCCTTGTGAAATACTCAGTCAGGAGTTTAGTGTTTGATACCAAACATGTGTCAGTAAAATCACTTTAATCCAAATATATATATTTTCTCATCAGTCCCTTGCTATTAATCATACATCATTTATATATCTGTCTTTCTATCCAATATATTATATATACACCCACCCCTCATTATGTTGCCCCTCGCTATACTGCGGATTTGGATATATCTCGGTCCTGGAGTTTTTTACTGTCCTCCTTATTTTTACTGTTAATTCAGCCATATACCTGCAATATACATAGGCACTTAGAATTACAGCTTGTTTTATTTTATACTGCACCTCACAAAGAACAATGTACAAAACAATTAAAAACAAAGCATAAATATCATACTGTTAACGTATACACACGTATTGCACAATAACACAAAGCAAATTAAATATCTACTTATTTAAATACTTATCTAAGTATTTAACCCCTTTGCTACTGCATCCCTAAATCATCTCAGGTGCAAATGATATGTTTGAAAGGTCACAAAATTAGTGAAGTGGTTTCAGCCTGTGTTTACTCAAAGTGTTTTAACTTGTAGATAATTTCCCTCAGGAATATAAAGACTTTCAAGCTGCCACTCACATAGTGATCCAACAAAGCAACAACGAAGACCAAGGAGCTTTCGAAACAAGTCAGGGATAAAGTGGTAGAGAGGCACAGAGCAGGAGAAGGGTACAACATTTTTTTAAAAAGGTGCTGATTATCCCTTTCCGCACAGTGAAGTCCATCATTAAGAAGCTCACATGTGTGAACCAGGCAAGCACAGACTACAGGGAAAATCGAATCTCTCACTTCCTGAGAAATTAACTCTGCAAACCCCGAGTCTAACCGAAAAGAAACCGAGTTAAAGTGCTAATCTCCCTTCCTTCAACTTGAATCATCTGAACTTTATATTTAAATATGAGAATTGGGGGTTTGGTCTCCAGATATCAGGTTAGTGCATCACCTTATGCTCACTAGGTGTTGCTTTGGGCTCCAAGTTCAATATTTAAACCAAAAGGTATGTTGAACTGGATAGAAAGCAGTGTTTACACTATAGGTTGATTATGTATCCAGTAGGACACATCGTTTAAGCTTTGTGCATGTGTCCTGTGTCTTTTAAGAGGTACTGTTCTGAACTGGTGGTTTTGTGCTCTGATTCAGTAGGGGGTGGTGTTTTGTTGCTGGTTGTGATTCTGTGTTTAACCGGTGCATATGTGTGCTTGTATTGTCAGGTTCAGGATCGTGAGTCAAAGATCCAGGAGCTTCAGGACACAATCACAGCCCTGCACCAGGAGATCTCAATCAAAGACTCAGACAAACTGAGCCTGCTGCAGGAGCAGCACAAGCTGGAGAGCAGAGTCAGTGAGCTGGGTCTAGAGGTAACTCACTGTGTTTAGGACGTGGTAGGCTTACTGCACCAGCAGGAGCCACAGAATTATTATCAGCAGTGAGGTTCATACCAGTAATCCCCCACACTTGCTGGCAATAGGTTCTTCCCTGAAGTTTTAACATGTAAGACACTGCAGGTGCAATCACTGTATTATAATCAATATTAGACAGGTACTAATCATCAATAACGGGATCACACTAGTCTATATAAAAATATTATAATATATGCATAACTTTATTATTAAAAAAGGAAGAAGTACAAAAAAAATGAAGACTTCACAAAAACATTTAAATACACACAAAAAAAACATGTTTGTGCTTTTCACTAGGACACCAAATAGGTCTCCATGGTGAGCAATCGATCATTTCATTGAATGTTTTATTTAGGCTTGCAAGCTTAAAGCCATGCGAATAACTAATCAAAACATTTGTCCTTGCCAAATGTTCTAATATCTACATGCACTGAGCTGTAATAACGTAACCCAAAATCCAGACTTGTCATTGTTAGTGGATGTAGTACAGTATGTGTAGAAAAGCAGCCTGGCTCGGGGATGTGCGAAATAATCTGCCTTGGCGTGTGAAGCCTGTTTTTATTTTAATCTACCAGTTCGGCACAGAATGGAAGTGAAGCCACAGAATTTATTAATAATTTAGCATGCATTTTTTTCCTTCCTTTTGCAGGTACGGCATTTGGAGGAAATCATTAGCCAGCTGCGAAGAGAGCTGCTGCAGTTTGGAAGCGCAACCTGTAGCGATGCCCTGGGCTGGAGTGTAAGTACTGCACTCACTGAGGGCTTGTGAAAAGAGTCAGAACAGTGCTGTCTTTGTATCTTGTGGTTAGATAAGAACATAAGAACATAAGAACATAAAAAAGTTTACAAACGAGAGGAGGCCATTCGGCCCATCTTGCTCGTTTGGTTGTTAGTAGCTTATTGATCCCAAAAGCTCATCAAGCAGCTTCTTGAAGGATCCCAGGGTGTCAGCTTCAACAACATTACTGGGGTGTTGATTCCAGACCCTCACAATTCATAGGCATGGTGATCTACCAGTGTAAACCAGAATAACAGGCCCAGATTGGTGTTTATTTTGGGTAGATATTTGTATTTGGCAGCCTTGGACAGTTGTAGGGGATTTCTTAGGGATTTTCTTTCTTTTTTTTTCCTTCTGATTAACAGCACAGCAAACCTTGTGTTTAAATATGTGCCTTCTGAAAACCAAGCATGTCTGTTGCCACCCACCCCCCCCCCCCCCCACAAAAAAAAAAAAAAGAAGATGAGCTAACTGTCTCATTATGTCCTGACAATCGCAACTACCAGGCACCTGGCCCAGAGAGGGAGGGGGTCCATTTGCTGTAATGAATCCTAATGGTATGTCATTTTAATCAGTGTGTAATTGTCCATAATTTCCTTGTAATTCCTGCATAGGATTAGGTTGTAATTGCAGAGTTCAAACATCGTCAGCGAAAACCAAAAAAAAAAACAGAGTTCAGGACTTTTTCATTTTAAGAGTAGTAGTAATAATAATAAACAACAATCGGTGCCAGTTGTTAAAAAAAATACAGCCCAACTATATTTTATTGTTTTGGAAGGCAATGTGGGTAAGTAGTTAGAACAGCATCTGGAAGAGATGGAATCACTGTGGCTCTAAGGTTAGAGCTGAAGGACAGGGTGGGAGTGAGGCTGTGTGGCCTTGTAGTTGGAGCTGAGGGACTAGAAGGGAAGAAATGTGGTCTAATGGTTCGAGTTGAGATGCACATGTCACCAGGACCCTGGGGTAGTGACAGGAGGAGCGCCAGGTCAGTTATCTCCCCCCTCCCTCCCCTCATGACAATGGCTGCGCATTAGGAAGGAAAGGCAAAGTCACACAACATTAGTTTGGCATCGGAGGCCAGAGCAGAGAGCCATTACTCTTGTGTGACAGTATCAAGAGGGCGGCAGGGCTGGGTGCTTCTGCCCAGCACTCCCGCTCATCACGCGCCGCTCAGAGGAGATTGCCTTATACTTCAGCGGGCAGGTGACATGCCTGTGACACCCACACGTGTCACTTTCAACAGCCTGGGCCTGGGTGGGAGAGAGATCCTGTGTCAGGGACAAGCTTGGGGAAAGCCAGTATATAGCGAAATAATAAATCCAGTATAAGGAAAGAGATGCAGTAAGATTGAGGGCTATGATGGTACCACAGTGTATTAATGTACTAGTGCATTAACCCCTAGAGCTTTGTGTTCAAAGCCAATTAACTGTTCTGTAGGTCAACAATTAAATTAGTTTTGTCATTTCAACAATTAGGAACTGCTAAATACTGGACATAACAAGGAGCACTAAATAATGTATTTAATAAATAATATATTGTGCATCTGTTTTGTGTTTCATACTAACGTCGTTTTTTTTTTATTTATTTTTTTCTGTGAAATTTTATAATGCATATAACAAAAACATCATTTTTGTTTTGCTTCATGAGCTCCAAATGGGATATAAGATTTTTATAAGAAGTCACTTTTAACAAGTGATTTGAGTGCCTTCATCTGCGCAGTTGCATTGCACTGCAGTAAATGTGTTTTCCACAGCAGTAAAACAATGTACCCCAGTGACCTACTGTGGAGAAAGAGGTGGACACATGTAGTATTTTAGTGTAAAACTGGACATGACTGTGGGAGACTACAGCTTTAAGTGAACCTAAAAATAAAAGGAAGGAAGAAAGCTGCAGATGACATGTCGGCACTGTGGGGAGTTCCACCCGTTTATCATCCCTCCTGTCCCCCATCTCATCCGTCTCCAGAAGACAAGTGTTTATTACTATTCAAAACCAGCCTTTGTTGTGATTGTCTCTCCTCTTGCTCGCTCTCTCTCATTCCACTCCTTTCATTTTGTACAAAGCAGGGGATTGCTGCTGCCGTCGCCGCTGCAACGGTTTATGATTAGAAAGAGAGAGAGAGATTCTCGGCGGGGCTTTCTGTTTTATATTCATCAAAAGGGGTCGCTTTGATTTGCAGTTTCTTTGACATGTGGCTGCACATAAAAAGGAGTAAATTGTACACTTAGTGCACACACTCACAAATCCCCAACTACCACTATCTTGTTTCGCTGTATGTCTTTTATTAATGGTTTTTAAAATTGTTTTTTTTTTTTTTTTTAAATGACACCCAACAAATGTGCTTCCAGAAATAATTACATTACACCCGTTTTACCTTTAAATGCATAACATACAGCCCTGTAAATGAATATACTGTAGGGGTGGTTTGCTCATTTTTATTAGAAGTGGGCAGTAGAGTATTGCACACAACATGCCAGGTTACCAGGTGAGTGAAATTGAAGTTTGGATAAGCCAAGGTTTTATTGTACTGTATAATCGGTAATAACTCGCTGATCTATAGTGATGGACTGAACCAGAAAAAAAAAAAAAAAAAATATATATATATATATATATATATATATATATATATATATATATATATATATATATATGTGTATCTCAACATCCCAACACCTGCCGTGATTTTCCTACCCAAGCACTGGTTTCTGCTTGAAAGAAGGTGTGCAGGACCTTGCAGGTCAGAGATGTGAGCGCAGCAACACTAGACAATTGAAAACCAGGTTTCAAGTGCGTTCTAAGTGTAGCCCCCTGGTGTGGAAACAAGTGATGTGGTTTAAGTGTTAACCCCCCCAGGTGCTCGGGGGAGTTGGCATGTGTTGTGTGAATGGTAATAATCCACCCCTCTGGAGAGCCAGAGCAGGCTATAAATACTGGAAGTCTCTCAGATTAGAGAAAGGGCAGCTAATATATGTCGTCCCACGTGTGCTGCAGTGGACACTCCCAGGGGTACTGTCTCAGTGCAGTCCCTTTGTATTGCATCAGCTTAAGTCTTTACAAGGTTGCTGCAATCTTCTGAAAGTGCTCCAGTTTAATAATATTGTAATAAATGGTTATATTTTTTAAAATGTGATATACAATATTTTGTTTGCTTTGTATGTAGAAAGCACAAAGCAGGACCAGTGAAAACTGTACTTAAATTCAGGGACAAAGCATTGAGCTTTAGTGCAGTAGAGAAACCTTGAGAACAAAATAGATAGAGTAACAGGTTCCTATATATTGAATAAAGCCAGATCTTTGCCTTTTAAGATAGTTATACAAAAATGTTTTGACCTATGTTTCTTTTCAAAAGTGGGCCAAGTGATCTTTATTTTCCACCCGTAAGACCTGTTTAATGAGATGAAAATAATAAGACGTCCATTACTGTGTAGCAGCGTGAGCCATAATGGGTCCACAGATGCATCCTCTTAGCTCTTCTTTGACATGTCTGGAAATATTCTCATTCGACTTGATCAATAAAACATTGCTGAGTTTTTTTTTTTTGCTAACACTTTTGTAGTGGAAACTGCAAATCTTTGCTGTGCATTTCTTTGTGTTGACCTAATGACATGAAGAAAGAACTACAGTATTTCACACAAATACAAGGTAGCAAACACAAGTTCTGACAATGTAAAGTCCTCTGTGATAATAATGTGGGCCATATTTAGGTTAGTACTTTTATAGCCATTGGCTACAATAGAATTGTGTTGTCTTGTGTCCCACTTGCCTGATTTCCTTGTCCCTGTTGCAGGGTTTTTCTGCAGCAGTAAAACAAAAGTGGCCAAGTGACTTCCAGCTGCTTGTCCGGAAAAATGAAAGAAAAATCGCAAGCTGCTGCTGGGATCCAGAGAATTTGGTCATTCTAGTGCAGCTGTAAATTAAAATGCCTAGTTGTTATATCAACACGTTTTTCTTGTTAATAACAGCTATTTTGTTTAGCTGCATAGTAGTGGACTAGCGCAAAAGCATAGTAAATGTATTTCACTGTCCCTGAAGCCCTAAATGTGTTCACACACACACACTTTCAGAGCTGTCTTCTCTAAACAATATACTGGGGGCCGCAATGAACTGAACCAACACAGCACTGTTTGAACAGAGACGGTATGTAGAGGGGAGCAGAGAAGGAAATTAACTGTAAATTATTAAAGCAATTCCAAGTTCTGCAAACATTCCCGAGAAAATGAAGAGACTGTCTGTGTGTTTGAAGCTACTCCACTGAGACACACTACTTCAGTATCAACAGTGTCAGCTCTGTGCCAATGTGAGGCCAGTCACCAGGTAATCCAGAACATTTGAACCTGCTTTATGCTGCATATTCAACACAGTTTGATCTTTGCTTTTGCCGCCTTTTATTTATAATTTAAAGCAATGGTGCAAGTATTTGGTAAGTCACACTATTTTGAAACAAAGAAAAACACATTTTAAATTCCTGAAATGTTTTGATTGTAATGGTATAAACCAGTTAATGTTCTAACCATAACTGAGGCTATTGATGTACACTGCAAAGCAATGTAGATGTAAAAAAGATTTTTTTTTTTTTTTTTAAGGGTTTTCCAGTCTATTATAATAGATCTGAACAGTAGTTTCTTTCACAGCGATGTTTGGTGAACTTATCAATATTACTGAATACATTTTAAAATATTCTGCAATAGAGCAGTTTGACAAGGTTTAGGGCTGCAGTATTTCGATTTGTTGTTCTTTAGATCATTAAAACCGTTTTGAAGTTTGTGGAATTTTTGCCAAGGCCCTCCCTCCCGTTTTCTCTCCAATTTCTCTGAATGATCTGTGGAATGTAGGAGATGAGTGATTTCTTTTCCTTTTTGAGGTCATTGTTTTATGTAGCATGGTCAGTGAATCCAGTGAAAGGGAATGTGAACAAATAGCAGGAAGAAACAGTAATGGATCTTCAGCTCACGTCAGAGCAGTTAACTACCAGTTCCCCAGTTTAATTTGTTGTTTACAAGCTCAGCTAAACAGCATTGTGCATTCACCACCTCTCTCTCTCTCTCTCTCTCTCTCTCTCTCTCTCTCTCTCTCTCTCTCTCTCTCTCTCTCTCTCTCTCTCTCTGCTCCAGACAGTATCAAAGAAGTGACACAAAAACACTCTCTTATTATGGTGTCAAAAATGTTATTTTCCTTGGAAATGAGGTGCAAAAGGCAACTCTCGTCTCCGTGCTATCACAAAACTGCTGCAGAGATCCAGAGAATTTGGTTAATGTGGTGCTCCAAATACCTTGTATTAGGGCTAGATTTATGAATCTATGGTGCAAAATTGGCAAATCTTATTTAATAGCATGGAGATACCGAAATAAAAAGTTCATTTTCTGGTATTGTCCCTTATTGGGGGTGGTGGGGGGTGGTGGTGGGGTGGAATACCCTTGTTGGTCCTTGATACACTGTATCTACTGGTGCAGATGTTTGAACAGTTCTTTGTAAAAATCATTATAAAGCAAACATAGAATGACTTTTTAAAGGTTTACACAAAAAATACTTTAAAATAAATACTAGCAATCGTAGTTGTCACGGCTCAGTCGTTACCATAGACACAGTCTGAATGGAAACTGAAGCTCCGACTAGCGCTAGTGCGGATGCATAATTTGGAGCGAGTCGTTTGGGAATTAAAATTGTGATGGAAGAGAAGAGACGTTAGTTTCTAAAATGCCTGAACCCGCATAACAATTAAACAACGCTGCAAAGAATTTGAGCATGAGGGAATGTATGCAGCTGATGTTGACAAAATAATGCAGATTTTGCAACTGTTGGCTCGAATGGGAGTTGAAAGATACTGTCATTCAGCACTAGCTGTTTATTCCTTTTGGGGGAAATATGGCTTGTATTTTGTATTAGTATGCTAATTCTTAGTTTTATTTCAAGTGGTGTAAACTTTGCATTGGAGCACATGCTGTTTTGGTTTTGAATGGATCTGAATGAATAAATCTGCTTTAAATACTGAGAACCCCCAAGCTTGTTGTATACTGCTTCAGTGCAATGGGATTGAAACACAATTCCTATTGCTTTTTTAATGGGTAGATGTCCTTATGTGGAAGGCAGTGTAAATAATATATCTTTTATTTTACTTTATTGTATTTTTATAGAGGTAATGGGCAGTATTTACTGTAAATAGGCATTTTATTGAAGAGTGGGGTACTGTACGTTACCATTACTGCTGCAAATGAGTAATTATGGTAACTACATTATTTTAAAAATGTATGTAGTTAAAACACGATGTATACTATACTATTATTGATATACATCTATTTGAAAAATAAAATGAAAAATGATAAAAGGTAAAAATAATTTCAGAGGCTCTAACAGTGACATGGTGCTGTAGCCAAATTGAAACATGTCCTTGTAAAAGCAATTTCAATATGAATTGGTAAATAAGCTTTATTAAGTCATAATTTAGTTTATGCCTAAATTGATTTTATCATGAAGCAGGAAAACATAGAGATAATATTCAGAGCAATGAAACATGGCAGATCAAGGTACCAAATGATGGAAAAAAAGTTCTACTACTGCCACTGGTAATAAATAGCTCTATACCCAACTCTAGTAAGTGTTATTGCATTATCTGCAGTACATGGACCACATTTGTCTCAAGAAGGGATTAAATTGCCTCAATCGTATTAGAAAGAGCCGAATATAGCAATTTCACAAATGATTACTTACTATCCAAACACCACTTATCCAATGAGATATTATTATTATTATTATTTATTATTATTATTATTATTATTATTATTATTATTATTATTATTAATAATAATAATAATAATAATAATAATAATAATACATTTTAGTGAAAGTAAATATTGGTGGCTAGTGAAGAAAATAGTGATCAAAATCTGGTGGCTGCTGGCGTGTGTGTGAAGAGTTCTGGAGGTCTGTGGTCTCTTTCTAGTGCAGTAAATAAGAATGTATTACTGAGTTCCTGCTAGTCTTTCAATTGTAGTGTGGCTGAATCTGAGGGTTACAAAGATTGGGCTGGTGTGGACTGGCGGATGTTTTCAATTTTAAATGTGAAGTTTTATTTACTGTTATGAAAACTGCTTTATAGTCAATGATTGTGGTCCTTTGTGAACAGTTTGAAAATTTTAAATCTCCTTTCTTTATGAAGTCAAAGTTTTCGATACTGCACTTGACACAGCTAGTTCTCGCCAGCAACTCGGCTTTGTTCTGTCAGGTAATCTCGGCAGCTGAATTTAACAGCAATCAAAAGCCGCAAAAAGGCTTCGAATTCAGTATCACTCATGAGAACAAGAATGGTGAAGCTAGCTTACAAAACAAAGATAGCTTGCATCTGCAGTACTGTGGCAGTTCAAAATCAATGTCTTCACAAAAAATACACATTGGAAAATAATATACAGCCAGACTACACATTCATAGCACACAAACAACCACTGTATACTGTGTCAATAGAAATGCTTAAGTCATTGTTCCCCATTTTAGCACTGAGCCCCAATAAATTGCCTGTACCCAGGACAGTAATCTGGTAATATCTAGGATAGTGTGGGATAACAGAAACCCCTCAAATATAGATAGCTGGGCACAGTTATGTATTTATATGTATTTGACTAAATATATATATATAATATATATATATATATATATCTATTATATATATATATATATATATATTTTTATTTTTTTTTTCTGTCTGGATTTTATGAAACCTGTACTTTTACCGTGCAGAGCTGTCTTGACGAACGTAACCACAAAAAATAAGAAAAAACACAGGGGTGGAGTCAGTACGCCTGCCACTCACGTAAAACTCTCCACGCGCGAGGTGGCTGCGCTTGCTGCCACTTCTGTCTGCTTCCTGAGATGCTGCTAGCTGCCTCGCATCCCGCTGCTTTCCCAATTTGATAGCTGATGGGATTTCAGATGAAATGTCTGCAAATCTGAATTGCCAGCGATATTTAACAACCTCATTTCTCTCTCTCCCTTTCCCTCTCTCCCACCCCCGGTATAGTTAAATGCATTTATTTCGCCTGCGTGCACGTTTGTTTCCTGCTGAAATGTATTCATTCGTCACACAGCAGACACTGTGGCATGAATTCAGAAGGTGGATATGAAGATTCCCACTGCTTCGCAGTAGTTTGAGTCCAGGTTTTCCTAGACTATGCTTAATCAGATGCATCATGGGCCAGGTTAGCAAAGCTTTTGATCTAGTTTAACATTTACTTTTAATTATGTATGTTAATTAAAAAATGTGTACCACATAAACAACTTGTGGACACTTAAAAGTAATTTAAATAACACTTTTAGTTGTTTATTTCCAGTTACTTGTCATTCAATTTTGTGGTCTGGGTCAAACCTGCCAAGTACTTTTTGGTATGTGACCTCAGAAAGTATCTTAGGCTATCTGATTGTTATCTGGTTAGATCTGGGAATCGAATTGTCTTTTGGAATGAGATTGGGCCATATCTCAAAGTGTTAAACAGTCGGGGTCGGTGCTTGAACGGGAGACCTCCAGTAAACCGTTCTTTGTAAATCTGAACCCCAAATTTCACTTTTTCAATTGTTGGATGCTGAGCTGTTGCTGAGCCTGTAATGGGTGCTTTATTTGACTTAAACTTCAGTCGTTGTGTGGATCACTAAACACTTCATAAAGCTTTTCCACAAGATAAAATAACTATTTTATTGCCTATCGTCATCGTAAATAAATCTGTATGGTATGGTAGAATTCCATAAAATAAATGTCATGCTAGCTCTTAAGTAGTTCAGTTATTTTATTATATATATATATATATATATATATATATATATATATATATATATATATATATATATATATATATATATATATGTGTGTGTGTGTGTGTGTGTGTGTATCTATATATATATATATATATATATATATATATATATATATATATATATATATATATATATAAAATGAAGAAGTGCTCTATGTGCATAAGTGCATATCTTCTTTTTTTTTTCTTGAAATAAAAATAGCCGAATCCAGTTAAATATATCCTACAGTGTGGGTGTGTGCATCTACAGTATATGAGCAAATGTATATGTATCAATATGTATTATTTCTATGAAGTAATAGCAGCTCCTCCATTTCTCTTGTGTGCTGGTTTGGTGACAATGGTATTCATTTTCAAAGGGCACGTTACTCTATCAGATGAGAAACAACAGTACTTCAGCTTTTATAATGAGCTTCTGCGGCAGACCTTGGTTTTAGTATGAAATTCACAGCCTTCTGTTGAGGTAGTAAAGCATCAGAGAGTGCTGTGCAATTTATAAAACACTCTCATTACTTACATTTGCTGCATCCTGTGCTGTGAATATTTTAGCAATTTCTTTGTAAACCACAATCACGATTGTTTTGATATCTAAATGCATGTGTGTTGCGTCATCAATCCACTGGGGCTTTGTTACTGAACATAATTCAGAAGCCAGCATCTCTACAGTCTTGAGATAAACCATGAGTCTTGCAGTGAATGTGTCAGAATAAAAGCCTGTAACATCCTTGCATTTTTGTTCCCAAAACAGCAGTGGTTTCACAAGCCTTTTTTTCTAACATAGGCACACAAACATGTACTTCATGAAAACAGTTAATTGCAAACAGGATGGTTGTCTGTCTGCAAACCTGGTTAATGAATAAAAGCTTAATCAAATGAAGCCAGATTTCTTTTCAAAGATTAAATGCATTGATTTGTCAGTGCTAATTTCACACTGTTGTTAATTAAATATAAATGAGAGGGTAATGGGATATCAGTTTTTATTGCAAACAGCAGAATCCACACATGGGTGTTAAATGTCCACAGCAGACTTAATGTATGTGATTTAGATCCTCTTACTGCTGTTTGGCAACAATTGTGTTGAACATGATTGTGAGACAGTGCAGCTTTAAAGGGTACATAAGGACCTTTTTATTTTATTGTGTTACATGTTCCTGTGTGTTGCTACAACTGTTTACGTAAGATATGTGTATTGTTTCAATTATTATTTTTTTTTTTACATTTTGACCACTTTTTTAAACTTAAGGTGTGTGTATTTATTTACTTACATTTGGACGACTTTTTTAAACTTTTAAATTGCATGCCATGCCTCAAGATGGCTTCACAAGTACCTGCATGGACCTCACAGAACTACATTTCCCATCATCCTCCTGCTCACATATGTAACTGAGGTGGATTTACCAGTGAGCAGGAGGATGATGGGAAATGTAGTTCTGAGAGGTCCGTGTGGGTACATGTGAAGCCATCTTGAGGTAGGGAATGCAATTTAAAAGTTTAAAAAAGTGGTCCAAATGTAAATAAATAAAATAAATAAATAAATAAAACAATACACACACCTTACGTAAACAGTTGTAGCAACACATGGGAACATGTAACACAATAAAATATAAATGTCCTTATGTACCCTTTAAGAGTAACACAAAGAAACAGAAGAGACAAGGACAAAAAAATAGAATCACCTGCCGCAACATCGTCGATAGGGTAAAAGGGCACCACGGGCAGCCAGAACAGCACTGATTTGAGATGTCGAGTCTGCAAGATGTTTAAAGTGTTCTGGTGGTATTCTGTATGTGACTTGAATATCTCTTATTTCAGGGTCCACTTTTATACCATTGCTTGTGAAACAACAGTAATATAGAAATACTAGAAACTCTTAAATATGCAAGCACCTACCAGCCAAAAACCGACCCAATCACAGTCTATCAGATCTGTTGTCTTGTCCATTGCGACTGCCTTAGCAAGAATGTCTGAATCTTTCATTAATTACACAATCTGGGATGAAATTTTGAGTAACGTATCTAATCATATGAGGCGTAGACCATATTCTCAAAAGCAGCATCCAGAAAGCAGAGTCCTGGTTTCTCAGAAATCCAGTCGGAATGCTGGGTACTGATTTGAGCTAAGTTCAAAGGTCATACACACTCATCACACTAGATTAAAAGGTTCCTGTGATTCTAAGGACTCGACTCCAGTGTGGAAATCAGTACAGAAAGTCAATAGTGGGATCTGCCTCTTTCCACTAACATAACGCCACACAGTCCCTCAGGCAAGCACAGCCTTACTTGGGTGGACCAATTAAAATAGCTCACCAGTTAATTATTCACATAATTATTATTTAATGATGAGAGGGTCTATTTTAATATTTGGCACCGTAATGGATTTCAATATCTGCCATAAAACCAGTTCTGTCACAGACTTCCTTTTAGTTTGTTTGTGTGGTATTTAGTTATGTGATGTGAATTCAAGGGGTTAATACATAACCCTTGGAAGGGAAACCCCTGCAGGATTAATACAGTTGAAAGGGACAGTATTAAAGAGCATGTTGTTGTGCCATCACATCTTGATAACTTTTTTTTTTTTAATTAAAAACGTCACTGTTGGTTAATGGTTACACTTTTATGTACCAGCTGTAATTGGAGGTTAGACATGATTCTGAGAGCCCTGTGAGATCAAGTGGTGCTTTAAAGATATCAGGTTCAAACATCTATACTTGCTTGACAACACTAAACAGGTGGAACTACTGAAGTTATTTTGGAGGGAGTCATTTATCTATTCTGACAAACTGGTAGCCATAATCCAAGAATAGACATTCCAGTAAAGAGTGTGTTATTGCAATCACATGTCATTTTTTCAATGTGTGAATTTGTTATGGGTGTGTTCATGCATGTATTTGTTTTCTTTGTATGCAGGGATGGAAGGGAGATGTTGAAATTAACTAGTGTGAGTGCTTAAGTAATTTCTCTTACCCAATTGAAAACCTCAATTAAACCTCAGGATGGTTTGTGTGTATAAGCTCATTACATGTTTTAACATGTAGGCCTAATCAAATTACGACTGCTTTTCTTTTGAAAAGTTAAATCCATCAATTTGTCACTGACAGTTGCACATTGTTGTTAATGAATACAAGATATGAGGCTAATGAGGCTGTTCTTACAGCAATTAACAGAATCCACACTGGGTTGTCAAAAAACAAAGGTATATGAGCATGGTATAAAACACTCGATTAAATACGTACTTAAAAACTATTTGGAGACTATTTTTACAAGTTGACAGCAATGAAATCGGGTATTAAAACTGCAATATGATATCCCTTTTCTCATATTAAAAAAAAAAAAAAAAAAAAAAAATCTAGGATCTACATTTGTGATTCTTGCCACTCTTTTTATAAAGTAGCCATTTATATTTGAGTAACGCTACCAAGACACTTGCATTCTCATTAAAAGGGTAACACCTTTAGCACTGTCTCTAAACTATGGCTCCCTAATACAGTGTTTTAATGAGGGTGCACTGCATGTAGTTGTATTTAATAGCTTTCTATGTTTTCTGAGGAAATAACTGTCTGAAATGGTCCTCACCTAAAAGGCAACACAAACACACATACAAACTGGAAAACATGATGCATTGCAGAAGACAAGTGTCAGCGTGTTCTCTTCTCTGCCTAAAAAAAAATTAAATAAAAGGAATTTTTATTGCACTGTGTCAGTTAAACACCAGCAGCCGACTGCCGCTGAATAATCACCTTTCCTGAGGCTGCAGAGCTGAGAGACGGGAAGAGATGATACAGTGTGTGTGTGTGTGTGTGTGTGTGAACTGGTGCACCACATTCAAAACCCATGAAATATTCCTTGCATAGGAAAAAATAATGAAAAGCAGCTTTCTTGACACCTTGGAGTTACGATACAGCCTTTTTTTAAATATCCTTTACAAAAACTGCACTATTGCAGAGTTGAGAATAATTAAAATAATAAACTGTGAATATTACACAATCCACATTTTGCTTGGAGAGGTATGTACTATGTAGCTGTATATCATTTTTTCATTATAACTGGTTATTAAAAAGAGATTGTCAGGTACTTTCTTTGTATAGGTGCCCATTTAAAATAAGTGTGTGCATCTACGGTAGGTACAGCATGCATCTTGCAACTTGAAGCAGTCTGACATGGATCAAATGACTTACAAATCTATATGTACTTGTAGCTTTGTTTAAAATCATGTACACTCATTACTACAGTAACTTCAGCCTGCCCTCCATCTAGCTTTCAAATAACTGCAGGCATTACCGATTCTAGAGGAAACCGCAGAAACATGTGAATTTCAATAAAGAAACAGGTGTCAAGGAGAATGGTGTGTGTGTGTGTGTGTGTGTGTGTATATATATATATATATATATATATATATATATATATATATATATATATATATATATATATATATATAGTATAGATATTTGTGTCTTTTTATAGGTTCATGTGCAAGTTCATTTTTAATTACCAGAACAGCTCTGCAATAAAGGAAAGAGAGAGAGAGAGTGATATGGGGGAGCAGAGAGGCAGTAAAGGATGCATTAAGCAATTAAAGTTAGGCAGCGCAGAAATGAAATGATGCGGTGATTTTTCCAGTAATTGCCTTAGCTATCACTTGTGATCACAAGGGAGCGAGCAGGAGAGGGGAGGATGAGAGCGATAAGCTTTACATCAGCATTTTATACAGGCAGGCTCCTTTTAATACACACACACACACACACCAGTACACGAGTAAAAATACAAACTTACACACACACACACAGATAAATGCTATGTGTGCAAGAATATATTTTATGGAAAACACTTGTTAACATACAGTGCAGTAGATATAGAAACAGAATGGTTGAAATCTATAATATATGCTGTTTTAATTGTTCATATTGTTAATGTACATTATTTTAGGTAGTGCAAGTGTTGCTGACTTTCAATCAAAAAATGTGCTATTTTCTTTATAGGATAAAGGATTATCTGCTGTCTGAATTCCAGACTTCTATGCACGGCAGTATCCATGCCTGCATCTGAGTGCAGAATATTTTGCATGCATACCCATCTGTAATGTATGTGCCATACATTATCATACACGTATCATACACAGTATCATCTGTATGTATATGTGTGCAGGTATTTTTGTGCTAAATAGTTTGGGGCTGGGGCTCTTTAGATTGAAAACATCAGGAGTGTGAGGCTGGGGGTTTACGCAGCAGGCAGTGACCTGGAAAGTGCACCTAGCAGACACCTCATTTAATTGAATACAATGCAGCGGCTGTGGAAAGCGCTAGGAAGAGGGAGATAATCAAGTGCTCTGTTCCTTATAAATATGCGCTGAGATGACATGGAAGAAATTGGATTTGAAAACGGCAAAGCAGAGCAGAACACAATTGATTCCACTCAAGTGATCTTCATTTGATAAGGGAAGAGTTTTCTTAAAGAAAGAAAGCTGATGAGTTTCCACGAGTTTAATGGGGGGGGGGGGCATTTTTAGCCTTTTATATTTGTTCTTCACCAAATCATTTTTTCCCCAGGTCTATGAAAAAGCCATGCTTCTCATATTTAATCTGAATCAGATATATACTTATTGACCCCCCCAGTCTGTAATTCCACACGTATACAGGGTGATTATAAAGTCAGTTGGTTGCTTTGCAGTGCTGTTATGGAAAAAAAAGCAGTTGTTGTAGAGAAATGCAAGTTGACAGGTGGAGACACCAAACGTTTGATTTAATTCACATTAATACCAAAGTTAAAATCCTCTTTACATATTCAGTAAAGTGTATGCTTCCTCCTGTTGTATAAACACATATAATCCATAATAAAAAAAAAGGTACACTTAATACCATCTACATGTTGTTAATGTTAATTTATAGCCTGTTTGTTATCATATTGTGTATTTTGGTTTGTTTGTCAGTTGTAAATTGACTTTGTAATCACCTGTGCAGGTGAATTTGTCAGTCTGACTTAGGAGGGGGCAAAAGTTGCCTGCTTGCCTGTCTGCACCTGTCTTGCTGTTAGTGAGATGCACACTGATACGAGAGGCTAGTCCAGAGCAACATAACCCCCGTTGTGTTGGTTATTAATTACTGTCAACGTTGTAGTCTTGTTGATTCAGGGAGGTGTTTTGCATATGTGGTCTAGTGTGAAACAAAGCACTGTTCCCCATGGCAATAAACCTTGAAATGCATAAAAAGGAAAACATGTTATGATTTATTTAGCCCCTTGAATGCTTTTAATCTAAAGGTGGTTGAAAAGATTCCACAAAAGAACGCTGGTGTTTTGACTACCAATAAGGGTCATTTTTTTGTGCACGTCAGGATTGAACAAAACAGTTGGGAGATGTAGTGTCATGGGAACTATGAATGTAAATAATGTGCGTTACCTCACCATGTGACGCGTACGGGCCTGGCTGTGATGGAGTGGACTGACGATCTCAACCAGCAGGTGGATTGTTTAACCATCCTAAGCATCAAGAGTGTTATATCTGTGTGTTGCAGCACAGGTCACCGGGCTTGATGTGTACCTTTGGTATCCCACATGCCACAGGAAACAGGCATGTTTTTTCCTCTTAATTTCAGGAGACAGCATAGATAGGCACTGCAGGAAATATTATACTAATATAACCACTTAACCTTTTAATATATTAATCTCATTCGTAATTTGACGTAGATGTGATTTAGTAAATGTATGAGTTTTGGATTGACAGTATTTAAAATATACCCTAACCCTTATTTATAACAATGCAGAGCTAAGAAAATCTATTTTTCTATGGGTTTTTGTTCCTATTTTAATTTGTTATTTTTGGAGCATGAATATATTTCTGCAACATTTACATATTGCAGAATATTTACCAAGCACCATGTAAAATAACCTTTATAGGATATTAGTTATTAAACTGTCAGTTGTTTTTGATGAAGGCATGAATTTTGTTATAGGATATATTCACAAATTCCACTAAATTAAAAATTCAACCCATTCATTTTTTATGCTCTATATAGCCTTTCTTTGTGTGAAAGCATAGCTGTTTAATAAGTCTGGCGTATGGCTTTAAACAGCTACTGTAATAAGAGCAGCATTGCCCAAGCTTGCCAGGAATACTTATTGTGTTTGTTTGTGTCTCACATCACCACTTATTATTTTAGTTGTTTATACTAACAAGACTAGACCCAGATCTAAGCACATTTGTGAAATAAAGACAAGATATGGCTTGAATGATTGAAACATAAAATAAACTAATTGAGCTTGGGTGTGTAGTATCAGGACAGTGACTTTAATCATCAGAATTTGGGCTTGAGCATGAATAATCAGGGTTTAAAAATGTCATACAGTCAGCACTCGGATATCTGTTACCCAGATACACGTCAGTCATTATATATATATATATATATATATATATATATATATATATATATATATATATATATATATATATATATATATGTAACAAATTAATGCATTTACCCGTCACACGCGATTTCTGCCTCCCTCACCAGTTTTCTGATACAAAGCCCAACTCTTCAGTGTTACAGTATGCTTGTTTATCTGTCACAGCCTGCATTTTTCGTCTTTATTGGGCAGTTACACAGTGCTTTTTACATTACGAAAATGTGGCAAAAACAAAGCAAACGAGACAAGCTGCGGTAATGTAAAAATTAATCATTAAACAGTTTTAGATACTGTGATACTTTTTTTTTTTTTAAATCTTTGATCTTTAGTTGCTTTTGTGCATTTTCATTTGCAAGTGAACTGTGAGATTAGGTTCTTATCAGGCACTGTATTCTGCAATGTTGAATACTGATTTTGGATACCTTTTTAATTCTAGAAACTGGTGTTGTTATTTAATCTTTTGCTAAATTGCATTGCCTTTTACATGTTACGCAGTTCTGTGCATGGGTAACATTTTGATTTAATTTTGCTATTGGGTAGTTAATGGGGAATTTTACATACTGCTGCAATAAGAACCGGATTTAAAAGTACTGTATTACAGTCCATGTGTCCACAGTTGTCTCTTTTGGGAAGTGATATTTTCAGAGTCATATCTTTCTGAATTGAATAATTCTGTTGAAAATATAGTACTGTACCAAAAAAACAAATGCATTACATCTAAATGGAAGCCTACTTATTTTAACATTTATTTTTGTGAAAAAAACAGACAAGGGTTGGAACGGGCCAAAATGAAATAATCAGATATACGTCACATATAAGTCCAGATTGTATATGTGAGTGTTGACTGTATTTAAAATGCATAAGTAACCGGTAAGAGCTGCTTGATAAGCTCTGGTGGCTTAAATCAGTGCAATATATGAATTCAGCTATTGAATAGGTGAGACAGATAGGGTGGGGAGGGGGGGGGGGGTGGGGGGGGGGGGGGGGGGGGGGGGGGGGTGGGGGGGGGGGGGGGGGAGGGGGGGGGGGGGGGGGGGGGGGGGGTGGGGGGGGGGGGGGGGGGGGGGGGGGGGGTGGGGGGGGGGGGGGGGGGGGGGGGGGAGTGAGGGAGGGGGGTAGGGAGGGAGATGAGTTGAGGCTGAACTGTGGTGTGACAACTTGAGGGGGAACCAACAAGCTAGAGCTTTCACACCTTACAGGGTATTTGTTTGGTCTTTTTCAGTAGAAAGGCCACACCACAAATGGTGTACATTTCACAATATTAGTTGTTCTTTCTGATTGTGTAGTGTATTAAGATTTGGGGCAATGTAGTCTTTCTAGTCTTCTCTACTGGTTAGAGATGTGGGACTGGGATAGGAGGCAGCTTGGCCTAGAAGTTAGACCTTGGGAACTATCAGACATTTCTACCTAGTGGCTAGTGATCATTTTGGTCTTGGAACTGTTTTAGTGGAGGCTTAACATGAAGACAAAATTAAATTAAGAACATTGAAATGTTTTTTTTTTTCCCTTATAGGTGAGAGATGGTCAGGCCTTCAGTGTCCAGGAACTCCAGGGTTCTTCTTCCAGAGGGACAGAACTTCTGAAAAGTGAGGTACACACTGACCAGCCCATTCTCACTGGCACACAGAGACAATAACTCTTTACACCGCCACAGAAACCAGAGTGCTCATATCAAACTCTAAGTATAAAGTATATCTAAAAACCTAAAAACTTAATTACTTTTCATTAAAACAATTTCAAGACAAACTGGTGCTGTAATATATTTGTAAAGTGATTTTAAGTTTTCTTTTTTGTTTTTGTTTCAAATGTGCCCTTACTTGAGTCATTCTCAAATAGTAAAATGTTTTATTACACTTTTATTGTAATATCTTGATAGGTGGATGAAAATGAGCCTTATTCAGACATCTCACTTAAGTGTGTTGGTACTAGCACTGAAGTGTTTCTGAATATGGTGAAAGACTCTCATTTAATAGCAGTTTGAGGTATATCAGGTACTCTTAATGTTAAATGCATGTAAGCGATGCTTGTTCTGTTTAACTACAGGTAAGTCCAGCAGTATGGAAAATCTGGAAGAGCTCAAACTGCTAGACAAAGGGAGTCTTGTTTCCCACCATCATGTGTGTGTGTGTTTGATTTGATCAGGGCCTATGCTGTTTTGCAGGGAGATCAATGCAAGACTAAGTGGTAATGACCAGTTCCCTATTGAGCGCTGGGGGTCTAGGGACACAGCAGCAGGCACAAAGCTTCAACCAGTCTAGTTAGCTTTAAAAACCAGATCAATAACTTTAGCCTTGTCTTGCTAATTGCTCATTGGCTGACATTGTCGGTGGAGGCTGTGGAACTGGTTGCTATTTTCTCTCTCATTCTCTCTATTTTCTTTCTTTCCCCTCATTCATCGGTCTTCTCTGTGTTGGGATGTAAAAATCTCCACTTTGCAGTTAGCACGGCGGGACACTGCCATCCAGAACCTTCGGAAAGATGTGCTTCTGTCTCACCAGGCCCGGGATACCTTGTCTGCTGAGGTAATGTAAAAAACAAAAACAATTCAAAGCCATTTGACTACCTACTGCGCTTTTACACATATTTCCCTATATGTGATGTCATACTAACCTATTTAAATTTTTTTTTTTTTTTTTAATTATTATTATAAATGTGTGTCATGTGCATATATCTATATTTTAGCTCCAGTGTATATGTACATGGTTAACGATGTATGCTAGGTTAAGAAAACTAGTACATAGTAATTTAAAAACAAAACATTGAGTAGGGTCTTTAATTTTTAATCATGACCTTTTTATCTTCAGTAATACAGCCTGTTTCACTTTCTTTCTTTTTTTAATTTTACAGTGCGCTAATACCGTGATTTAAATTAAGTATTGATCAGTTTAGGGCTAGAGGGAGTGAGCTAAAAGAAGAAAAAAAAAAAGCTGCCCTAATACTTTTAAATGTTTGTGGATTTGGGGTATTTCTTGTTTTTTCTTTTTAGGCTTTCTTTTTTTTTTTTTTTAGCTTTCTCCTTCCGTTCTTTCATAAAACAGCAGCATTTGTTTTTGGTTTGTTTTTTCTATCTTTCTTTTCACTTGTAGTGTGCTAATGTCATGATTTAAATGAAGTATTGATCAGTTTAGGAGGGGAGAATAGACAGAGAGAAGGGGAGAGAGAGAAAGAGCAGGGTTATCATGCGGATCGTATACAGAAAAGGGCACTCTATGGAAAAGAAAGAGGATTTGTTTTATTTATTTTACAAGTAACTGCCCACATTAATTGGCTTTATTTTTTTTCTAAATGATTTTCATCATCTTTTTGGCAATAATAAGTGGGTATCAGGGTAGGGTTCTTATTGTTGCGGCTGTTATTGGAACAGAATCAATGATGGAGGAAGGAAGCGCTCAGATGGGTCCAGATTATTTGTGGATTTGCAGATTTGTTTTTCAGTTGATTTGTTGGACCATGTACGGTACGGAATCCCTTCTTTTGGCCTCCATCTTGCCCCCACCCTTCTTTCTCTCTTTTTTTTGCAGGGATGTTTTGTGTTTTTACGTAGTGGGGATTGTAGATTCAGAGGGTTAACCTGCAGTTTGAGGTTTGACTCTGGGGGGCTATGTTTTAGTGGGTATATTTCTCTTATTAATCAAATACATTTTATTGCTATGTTTTGTGGTTTCTTAGCTTGGTGTCTATAGGGTTAGGTGGGGTGTATGTAGGCTGAGATCCAGAGCCAGTCAAGTAGCTTTGGGTTTACCCTTTGCTGTTTTATTAGGTTGTGGAAGGATAAGGCTCTTGATAATTTCATTGAAAGAATAATATTATTCTTATCTGTGTCTGTGTTTGAGTAGGTTCAGGTACTGTAGCTGTGGCATAGATCGTTGTTAGACTGTGGTAGATCTTTGGGCGATTTAGTAGAGGGTCTGCCTGCCCTGTCTGTACGGTATTTTATTAGGCTATGGATGTAAACCTCACATATTAAGCGATTTTAGAATTATTTTTTTTTGGCTGTGACATTTCAGTAGTGTTCACTAGTTTAGGTTGAGGTGTTGTGTTTAGCTGGAGAACGTAAAAGGGGTGTTAGCGTTTCCCCACTGCAAGATTGGAGGCTTATCTAGGTGCTGGTGGGGTGTATGGAGAGTGTTAGCTCTCCGCAGCTTCTATGGAGGTAAATGTGGCTCTTGTTAGTCGATTGATTTTATTTTTCCCTGCGCTCGGCTGTGTTTTGTGGCTTGATAGCTGGATGTCCAAGAGCAGAGGATCTCTCGGCTTCAGACAGAGCTACAGGAGAGCCAGGCTGAAGTCCACCATGGACAGGGCCGGATCCAGCAGCTAAATCGGGACCTACAGACAGCAGGTCAGCAGTGCGAAGAGCTGCGCACCCAGGTACAGCACTCACTGCTGAGCCCAGGCTTCCAGGGCCTGCTCACTCTCTTTCTTACTGTCTGCTCTTGGGATATAGGTCTGTCTGTAGCTATCTGTGTGTCTGTTCATTTGAAATGTTGTTTCCAGGGTAGATATCATGTGATGAAGCTGTCTCTTTTTTAAGAGTTCCAATTGACAAAAAGCTAATTGACATATGATACTAATGGATATATTACTAAGAGGAAATTAAATAATTGGTACAGACTAGTGAGTATTAAGTATGAAGAAGAAAACTAATTGTCAGTTTAGGTTATCAAGTAACATACTCTTAAAAATACAGAATACACTACCACTATTTTTGTTTACATCTGTCTATTTTTATAATCAGTTTTATTGTATCTTAACTTGCCTTAAGAGCTGCATTATATGTTTCCTCTGGGAAGCTTAAAATGTAATGGTGCACTGAACAGTGTTATTATTATTATTATTATTATTATTATTATTATTATTAGTAGTAGTAGTAGTAGTAGTAGTAGTTGTAGTAGTGCCCTTACAGAAATAACCTGTAGAAAGTCCTATACTAAATTGGTCAAGTCCTATAAAATATCCTATAGGATTTCTTTAACACCTTTTTAGTTCTATAGAGTGTCCTATAGTACTACTGTAGGGAGACCCTTTCGAGTATTATAGGAGGATATTGTTTTAAAAGAATCCTTTAGGATTTCTCTAAAACCTTTTTAGTCCTATAATACTGCTATAGGATCCTATAGGACATTTCTGTAAGGTAGTGTTTATAATATATATATATATATATATATATATTATATATATATATATATATATACACACACACACACACACACACACACACACACACACACACATACCTTGAATCACCTTTCATTTGGTAACATTTTTGTGTGTGTATCATCTGATTCTTTTTTGTACTCTTGAGCCAGTAAAACACACAATAACTCCTTGGTTACTTTTCATGCAGTTAGATGCAAGTGGGCATTTTCCACTTATTGCTTGGCCTTAAATCTGTGCTCAGACTACATTCTGAATACCACTCTTCCGGTACACGAGCCCTTCTCTCAACCTTCTCAAGATGTCTCCCTGACCGACTCATTACCCTTGGCAGTGGAATTTTTGAAATGATAAGGACACATACTGTTACCTATTCCAGATATAAACCAACTACTGCAGTTGCATCCCTGATAAAATGGGTTAAAAGTTAAAACCTGTTTTCTAATAAATCCCCTTTGCAAAACAACATTTTCTCAAGTTCCTTTTTGATCTGTTTTTTAAACTGTATTTCCATTCATCCTGTTGTAACACTGTTTGTTTAGTGTAACACAGAATGGAAGACTTCATAAAAATAGTACAGTAAATAAAACTGAGTATTTTGGCAGGGCAAATTGACTTGGAAATCAACAAGTTTAACATCATAACAATAACAATTGCACTGTTTTTAATATTAGTGAGATAAAAAATAATAATCAAATTGCCCTTTTCAGCCTTGGTTGATTCAGTACTAAGTATTTTTACAGAAATATAATTCTCTAAGATAACTTTTAATAATTTCATTGTCTTCTAATGAAAAATACAAAATGTATTATTTTTATATGGGCAAACAGTGGTACAGCTATGGTCAAAGCTTTGGGTTTTGCATCACCTAGAATTTTACAATTTAGACATAATAAAAAATAAACCTATATGAACATAATTTAGATATTTTATTTAACATCCTGTAATCTAAGAAACAACTAAATGATATTGTAAAAGTCTACCAGAAACCATAATAGCAGTAGAGTATTTCATATTAGATTTTGAAATGTCACATCTTTCAGTTTTTATCAGTTTTTTGTAAAATATATGGAAAACTACAAAGCAGTATGTAATTCAATATGTTAATGTAACATTATTCAGAAGGTTTAATTTGACTTTATGAAGCAAAATTAGTTAATTCTGTAGGGTGATGCAGAACTTTTGACTATAGCTGTAGTTTACTGGTCTGCTGTTTTGAGTGGACTTGTACTGAAAAACAGGAAGACAGAAGCAAACAAGCAGATAACGTGTCTTGTGCCATAACCATGAATCTGGAGAGAGTCCCCAGGCAGGTAGACAGGCAGACTGTCAGGTTGCACACTCCCCCACCACAGGCAAGGAGATACTATAGCTGTGGATCTGGTTTGTAAAGTTCCTTGCCTGTGATGGATGGGTGCATGCTCCCCTCTCCCCATTCTTTCCTGATGGGCAGGGATGAGATCTGTGCTCTCTCCGAAATTAATGCGAGTAATTTTATTTGCTGGAAAAGTTGCTGGCTATTTATCGTGCTGAAATCTGAGGGAGGGAGGGAAGGCAGGAAGGGAGCATGTTTATAACCCGTGGGGGGATTGAGCTGTCAGATTGTCTTTAATCAGAAAGAGCTACAGTTTCCTTCTGCAGCATGCGATTAAAGCCTTGAATAGCTTCTTGTTTCATTATCTCCCCTGGTTGTGGTTCTGTATCTCATGTACCACGGTGTGTTCTGGACCTGCATCTCACATAACCTGCTATTACTCCAAGTAATAACCAAGGCTTGTCTTATCTCTCATAAGCATAACCACATTCTGGAAAGTCCCTAATTGGTTTGCCGTTGATCTGTTTGTTTTCCAGACTTTATTTTCACTTGGTGAAGCCCATTTATTCTTAAAGCTGTCACTTCCTGTGTTACGTGAAATAGGATCACACCTGACCACCTTAAGTTTTCTAGTAGGCTGCAAGGTTTGGAGAGGCTGTATTACCTGTTGTACTGGAGGTGAACTACCTTGTGATGTGGCTTCACCTGAAAAAGTCTGGTGAACAACAATACTGTAGGAGGCTTGTTGGAATGCTGTTTATAATACCTAAGGACATGTTTTGAAGTCTTTGTTATTAACACTGAAAGAAGAAAAACACCATGTACAAATTATGATACCATTTCACATCTTGATAAAATGTATGTTTGCACAGACATAAAATCTTCTGCCAGTCTCTGATTGTGTCTCTCGTAGTTGACAGAGGTGAAAGATCAGCTTGCTCTTGGGGAGGGGGAGAATGAGGCTCTGCGGAACTGCAAGCTGGAGCTGACCACTGAGGTAGGCATTGAGGACAGGCAGCTTGCTGGACGAGGATCCCCGTCATCACTGGACACTCCTCTACTTTACTGTGTGTGTGTGTGTGTGTGTGTGTGTGTGTGTGTGTGTGTGTGTGTGTGTGTGTGTGTGTGTGTGTGTGTGTGTGTGTGTGTGTGTGTGTGTGTGTGTGTGTGTGTGTGTGTGTGTGTGTGTGTGTGTGTGTGTGTGTGTGTGTGTGTGTGTGTGTGTGTGTGTGTGTGTGTCCTGGTAACAGTGCTTTTAATTAGGCCAAAATTTACAATATGCTTACTGTACTTGTCTGCATGTGAAAACTAAACACATGTTTTAATATTAAACTGTGTATGAACATTTGTTGGGAGATGCTGTGGATGTAGGTCATGGCAATTTCCTGTTTCATTATACAGACATCGGTAATCTTTATCTCTGCTCGGAATGGGTTTTCTTCCACAATGCCTTGCCTGCTAATTGCACACAATGGCAGATTAACTCTGTGCAAAGCGCTTATTCTACTGCTCATATTCCACTTTCTATCTCCGTCCTAGAAAAAAAGAAAAACAAGAAATGAAGGCTGTTCAGTGGTGTGCATGTGGGTTCCACTGACTACAGTTCAGTAGCAACTCATTGATTTCAGTTTTACAGGGTTTGGAATGCTCTGGGATCCTGTGTTTGTATGTACTGTATATATGTCAGAATAAATGTGCTATATTAACCCTTTCTAGATCCAGGTTCGACATTACAATTTTCCCTTTCCAGTCCGATGTCGGACCTTGTCCAACATCATCAAAAAGATGTCAAGCACAGGTCTCTAGTCTTTTTTTGTCCGGAAAAAAAGAGACCAATAGGAGCCGAGAGAAGAGATAACCGTGCACCACAGAGATAAGATAGACAATTCATAAGATATCATATAGATATATAATATATATATATATATATATATATATATATATATATATAGAAGTATGAGACATATATACAGTACATACAAACAGGCCTTGAATAAATGGACCCCTAAGGATTAATGGAACTTTCATACCAGTTCCTATTCCATATCTACAGGATTCTCATCCAGGCTAAATAAAGATGGATTGCTTGTCGTGAAACTGGCTGCAGCTCTGTCCTCCCAGCATGATGCAGAATGTAACTGGCTTTTATTTAGCATAATGGGGATGTTTCTTCTCAGTCTCCGCCATACTGGATAAAAGGCTGGCTCCCCACAGAGCTATGATAGTTTTGAGTTATGATAGAAGTTGGGGAATGTGAGTTAATAAGTGCAGTTGTCCCTTTATACCACTGGTGTAAAAATGTCTTCTCATTACCACTTCTGTGCAAGATTCTGTTCTGTCTCCCACACAGTAAATATGGTATTGTATTATACATAGGCTGCAGGGTCAACTGTACATACTGTATGAGCTTTATATAAATCATGAATAAAAACGACATGCATGCAATGCATATTTTGATAACAATTTGAATTTTATCTCTTTGAAAAATGTAATATTTCTCTGATGATTGAGAATAACATGTTCTAGCAGATTCCACTGCAGTCAGCCCTTTTTATTGAGCTTTGGCTTTTGACTTCCCTACAGGTTGAGAGGCTGTCTGCAAGAGTGTGCTCTCTGAACCAGGAGGTGGGTGAGAGAGGCGCAGTGCTGACTGAGCAGGCTGACCAGCGGTGCCAGGAGTTAGAGAGCCAGCTCTCAGAGACCCGTGTCCAGCTGAGGCAGTGGCAAGACACAGCGCGGGCCCTACGAGACCGAGCCCAGGACAACAGCCAGAGGGTAGGGGACATAGGGGTGTCTACCAGGGCGAACATTGTCCGTCTCTCTGATTTACAGCATACGCTGCCCTAACACTGTCTCTGATATCATAAAGGGCCACTCTCTACCCACACTCTCACATTCATACACTGACTTAAGTAATATTGTACGCGTACATGTGCTTTACAGACAAATTGGGGATTGGCTGGTTGATTCCTTTAATTCGCTTGTTTGTACATGCACAAGTGCAATATTACTATTTGATCATAGTATCTGTTTAATTTGTAACCTAGTGTGGGCATTTCTGTTCTTCGATACACTGCCATCAGATTCCGGGTGGACTCTGGACTGTAATTAGTGTTTTTATTTTATTTGTTGGTTCACTTGTGTCTAGCTGTTCTCTGTACTGTCATGTCAAGGTATCCTCAATAGATTTGAAATGTATAGCAGACAGCCAATCAGAGGGGGAGAGTTTCACTAACGATGATCAAATAACATGTACCGTACAGCGGTGTACAAATTGAATCTGTTTTTCTGGAAAAAAGGTGGTGCAAGTGATTGTAATACACTTATCAGCCTCATGCTGGTGGTGTTTCACTGAATATCTGCATTCTAATCAACAATATTATGTTGCCATTTTTTTTTATTTTATTTAACGTGGTATCTGTTGAAAAATATTTACCTGTTTGGAGATGGAGCAGGTTGTTTTTTTTATTATTTGCTTGAGGTTTTCACCTTTGTCGACCTCTGTCTCTCTCTCTCTCTCTCTCTCTCTCTCACTCTTGCACGCTCCGCTCTCTGGTTTAATGACGCATATATCCTGTCTCCAGTATTTAATCCAAATAGTGCTGGCTCAGCCACAGATTACATGCACCCCTCTGCGACATGATCAGAGTGCAGAGCAGGAGAGAAGAGCAAGCGAGAGCAAGGCTGCTTCCTTCATTAGGCAAAAACTGCAAATGTACCTGACCTCCTAGACATTACAATAATCAAAACCAAAGGATTTAAAATCCTTCTTCTCACCTTCTGTCAGTACCAGCAACATGGTCACATTAAGCTATGTAGATTATTATATATTTTTTAAAGACAACTCTTTATAACTGAAACTGGTTCTTCCTGGTAACTAATTGATTCAGTCATGTATAATAAGAGATAAGAAAAAAAAAAAAACCTTGGTTACTGTCCTGGCTGAGCCCATCCGTAAACATAAACATGGGAATATGGAAGTTATTAAATCAAAGTAATTAAAATAAAAGTCATGGTTTCATTCTAAATTGCCATCATAAAAATAACCCAAGTTACACAGTTGAATTATTTATAGTTTATCTCTCACTCTTACTCTGTCTCTCGTTCTTCTCCCTACCCACAGCTTCAAACCTCTCATTCTCTCTGTCTCTCATACTGTCTTACTCTTTCACTAACTTACTGCCCCTCTTTTTGCAGGCAGAAGAAGGCCAGGCCCTGCTGCAAGCGGAGCTAGACAGCCTGAGAAGCAAACTGAGTGCCGCCTCCAAGGAGGTAAGATTGGGCTGCGGGCTCTCTTTGAAACACTGCTGCCTCATTGCACCCTCACTGCACTCTGTTAAGTGGATCCTCAAGCACCCATCTCTTTTGGAACTTTTTTGTGATCATTGAATTAAAATAAACTTCAGACTTCTTCTACACATGGTTAGAATAACTTTCTCAGCACCTCCTTTAGGTATTTTCAAACAGGCTTGTCCAACTACACCACTCAGTGAAGTCCATGTGCAAAAATGGTGTTCATTTTGAGAACCTATTGTTTACACACTTCTACATTGAGTGATTGCTAATATTGTTCTTAAATAATAATTTTCCAATATCTTCACGCGCAAGAAGTCCTGATCTCTCATGCAAAACCACACATACATCCCGGTACTCACAAGAACACATTGTTACATGCTAACGCTTGCACACTTTCTTTCTCTCTCTCTCTCTCTCACACACACACACACACACACACACACACACACACACACACACACACACACACACACTCCTAAGTTGAATGATGGGTAATAACACATTTCAGTGAATATAAAATAGAATAAAAATCATAAACACGCAGGTGGCTGAGCTTTAATTTTGATGTCCTTGGAGAATTGGTGCGCTGTGCAGCAGAGGGAGTGAGTCACTCACAACAGTCAGCAGGCTCCCCAAAACCAGAATTGAATTCACTGAGTGTCTGTCAGCCTACCCACCCTGCGCTGTAGCAGAGTGAGCACAGCCCTTAATAAACCCTCAATAATGGGGGGGCGGGGGACTAGCGAGCCTCCATCATAACAGCGGTTTGAAAGTAAAACCAGCTCCCCATGCTCTAGCGGTTTATGGTAAAATAGAAAAATGTAGATTTTCATCACTAAATCATTTTTTTTGTGGGGCTGGGATATAAAATGTGTTCTAGGCCCTGTTATTAATAACTACTGTGTACGATTTATAACAAAAACACCACCATCCATTTCATTGGACACAAAGAAGGATAATATTCACTATAGGTGTGACTGTTTTATTCTTAAAAAAAAAAAAAAAGGGTGTTGTCGGTGTCTCTCTCATTTAAAAATACTGATAACTAAAAACTCAGTATAAACTATACTATACAGTGGTTTTTAATTTTGGTCCTCAAGTACCCCCAATGGCCCGTGTTTTAGTTTAAAAATTGATCTAAATAATATAAGCCAAGTGTTCAAAGCTTCTTGCTCGTGCCTTCATCAGTGTACATATATCTTTGCAATTAGTTCAGAAATGTGGTCACATTACTGTGTGAATTACGTATGGTACATATTATTAAAATATATTTATTATATTAAATATTAATCAAAAATTCCATATTTTCTAAATGGACAATTGTTATTTCAGAAGTGTTGCCTCAAACCAGAAAACTGAAGTTGTGAGGTTCATTTTATATGGTTCTTACCATATGACACTGACAGATTGTTTCTCTGACCAAATCAACTGGCAGCTGTATTATTTAATTGCATGTAATGCATGCATATGTGTGTGTTCAAGTGTGTGTTTATTAGTAAAATTGTAACCCTCCATTTTTTGTTCAGCATGTGGATGTGTGTGTGTGTTTAAATTCTTTTTAAAAATAGCTGTTTTTGGAGTGCGTTAAAATTAAATTCCTTCCTGTTGTTGTGAAAAGAGCCACACGTAAAAAATAATTGGATGCTGGGGGAGAACAAAGGGCTGCCTCCCCTTCCTTTCCCTGCGCATCCTGATGAGGCGTTAATACCAAGCAAGACGCATTGTTCTGCTGTCTGCAGCCATCCCCTGCCAGACACTCAGCACAGGATAAGTCACTTTTAATGTCTGATAATCAAGGTGAATTTTCAAAAAGCTGCCATTTTCAAATGATGGCGTATATATTATCTGGAGATGGGGAACTGGGATGGGAGGGGGAGCTCTGGGGATTTACTGGCCCTGCAGGCATGTGCAGTGAAAGAGAGACACCTAATGGTGGAAGGGGGTACTGCCCAATTGGTATTATTATGGGTTGGAAAGATTTCTTCTGGTTGTTGTTGGTTTATAGATAATACATTTGATTCAGGCTTGTACTGTATTGTTTATTTGTTTACTGCTTGGTCAGGTATTTGAATATTCTAAAATGTGTTGGTGGAAATTAGTTTCAAGGCAATAGTGACCACATTTTGTGTTTTCCACAGGCGATATAATTTATTCAGCAACATTGCAAATAATGGTGAAATAAACTAAATGTAATGCTTTTAGGTTTATACTAGATTTCGTTGGGTACAGCACAGACTTTGCCAGTACTGTAGTACAGCTTTGCATTGTTTAAATATGTTGTTGAATCCAACAGTAACAGGTTAATTCGAACGTTCAAATATTGTGAAAATCCATTTCTCGCCATACGCACTGTAACGGCTTTTGCATTCCAGATTCTTAGCAGTATATTTCTATGCAATTTCCAAGGTGATACATCAACCTAGATGTACAACCTTATTTTAAACAAATTACCCTGTTTTGCCTTTTTTTTTTTTTTTCTTCAAATTAATCAAAGCTCTCTACTGCTGTGTGAAATGTGAAGGGAAAATAAAACAAGTAATGAAACACACTCTAGTACGATAAACCTACACTAGACATACACCCGGATTCTGGTTTCCGGGTTCATTCACCACAGAAACGATTCAGTGTGCCCAGTGGGTTTAGAGAACACTTTACTCAACATTTTATTTCCTACAGCAACAAGATAAACACAGCCTTTAAAATTGCCCCCTTTAGTAAACAGCGCTGATAAATCTATGAATTTCAATCTGGTAATTTACAATTCTAGTTACATTAATATTGGCCAAAGTGAATTAGGCATTGCTAGTGATGTGTGTATGTGTGTGTGTGTAATGTTTAGAGACATAGCAATAATATGTTAATTTACTCAAAATAATGTCTTTTAATGATTTACACTACAGTGGTATGTATTGTTTTGTGTATATTTATTTGTAAAGGACAACATACAATTTCTAACCGAAGGTCCAATGGTTTAGCCAATGGCTAATTTCCATTGATAGTCCTATCGATTTTACACCTGCCACTATTACAATTGAATAGATTATGAGAATCAAAACATTATAAGCTTGTTATATTACATAAATACACCAGAAAACAGGCTTTTATCTGTGTTTCAAATTGATGATGCTATCAGATTTGAACGTGGTGAAAATATCTCAGTATTTCTGGATGGGGAAGGAGTAGTTGGCTCGTTGCGAATGGTGTGTTTTGAGATGACGTTATGCTTCGGGTGATGACAATAAGTTGATGGTTCTCTGTCCCTGTTCACTTGCTGTGCTGCAGATTTTGGGTACTCTTCAAATGTTCAACATAGAATACAAGAGGCTCCTATCAAGAGCAGGACAGGAATAGAAACGAATAACCAAAGGTTTATCCTCAGATGTCCTGCGCTGTGGCCAGATAAAGGAGCTTCACCTAAAAATAAACGCTGGAAAATGTACAAATCTACCATCAGGGACTTTGAGAATGTTATGCAGCCAGTCACGTTGTGTGGTTTCAGGACATTGGAATGTAATATAAACTGAGTCACTTTCTTAATGCAGCCTTTTGGCAGAGTGACAGAAAGCCCGGTTCCTTCCAAAATCCCCCTGGGACTTTGTCATGAAAACAATTAAGGATCACAGATTGCTCGTTAAACAGTTCCTTAAAACATAAATCCTTCCATTGCTCATGTGCTCCAGTACTTGAAACAGGTTGTTTGCTAAAGCCAGTCTGGTACCAGATCCTGTTCTGGAGCTTAGTAGTTTTTGTACCATTTTTGTCAATGGAAAATTACTGAAAAAAAACTGCCTTTTTGCAAAAGTTTAGTAAACCTCACTTTTAGGTTGGCTATGCTGGAATGAAGCTACGTAAAGAATTTACTATTTGAGATAGCAGATTTTTTCCACTACATCTATGATTTATTTATTTATTTATTTATTTTGAAATCAGTTTCAATAATATGCCCTATAAGAGACTGTTCTTTGGTTATGGCATCATGAACCGGGCACAGGGAATATATTGCTTCCATACCAAGACAGGAGAGGGTCCACTCACAGAAGCATATTTAAATCAAACTTATTCAGACAGAGATCTGTCTTTAAGTAATGCATCGTGGGGTAAGTGCATCGTATTGCAAAGAAAAAATGGTTAAGTCACACTATTTTGTATTCAATACTAATGCTGGAGCATTACATGGAACTGTAGATCACTGCAGACCTGTATAGAGGTCCAGGAAAGAGAACTGCACTCAAAACTGTAGACAGTAGGTATACAGTAACAGGCTTATTATTTATAACAGACGTCAGTAAATGCATAACATATGCAGCTGTGCATGTGACAAATTACGTTGGCTGCAAATACAAACATCGTTTTTGCTCCCAAGTATATTTCAGTTGTTAATATTGTAACATTTGTGTCCCTGCTCCAATGAATTCTTCTTACAATGTAAATGATACATTTTACCAGCTTGATCATGTTAGATTGTTTTTTTTTTTCAGCTTAGATCCTCAACAATCGGCATACTGTGGTGATGCAATATATAACCTCCATTGCTTACACTTTATCTCTTTAGATGCTGCTTGGTTTCAGCATGTTTTTTTTTTCCTCTTTGTATCCTTAAAATATTCCACACATCCCGCCGCAGTTCCGCATGACAGACACCCCTAATATAATCTGTGTGTCTGGATTCTAATTTATACCGTCAGGATAAAATAAATAGTCTGCAGTTAATTATGGGGAGCCAGATCCCAGCTTTGCCGGGTGATTTATGAAGTGCGCAAAGGCATTCTGCTACACATTTTTCTTAATTTATTTTTAATCTGTCTTTCAATTAATTTTCCTGGAATGATGTTAGAGGTGGGTGTTAATGAGACCTGGCCAGGAAAGTGTTTGTTTTTTTGTTGTGTTTTTTTTTGGGGGGGGGGGGGGGGGGGGGGTACAAGACCATGCACTACCCCCACCCCGACTCCTACTCCCACTGCTGTATTGTGTGTGTGTGTGTGTGTGTGTGTGTGTGTGTTTAACCAGTTTATACACTGCCTCAGGATGCTTCCACTTGCACATCCACACTGTTTCTGTGAACAAGCACACACGCAAAGATGGTATGTTGTATTGCTTTCTTTTTTGTTTCTAGTTAAATGGTGGGTAATGGTTTAGGAGAGCATGGTAGAATCTATGCCAAATAAAAATTTAAATCTCCTACAGTCTGCTCTAAAATGGTTTATTCCATGCTGATAATATGTAGGGGAAAAAAAAAAATAGTTCCTCAGCTTTCTTAACTTAGTAGCCTAGAAGTAAGTGAGCTTGGTTGATTAGTACCGCCTTCTTCAAGAACGCATTTGCTTAGAAATAAGACTGAGTTAATCTATCTAAACCCCTCTCTCTTATTCAAACACACACACACACACACACTGAACGCTTACACCCAAAATACCTTTACTTTAATGAATATTGTGTTCTGGCTGTAGAACACAATGCCCTTAACAGGTCCTGCAGGTCTTCAAATACATGTAAACATGTAGATACACTCCAAAAAGGATTGGGAAACCATGGTGTGGAGTGGGTTGGGTGGGGGTTGGAGGTGGGTGGTAGGGAGTGGGGGTGGTTGACTACTGCTTGTACATACATAAATCAAATACAACTTTAATTGATGGAGTAGGCAGTCTGAGGCCTCCAGTTGGCGATAGTAATTGGGTGCAACACCAAAGGCTAATCATTATATAAACTTACAACTCTTAACCTTTTGTTACAGAGTTATCTGTCCAGAACCACTCTTCTGTGTGTAGGTTAGAGTAATTTTATAGGGACCTGTGTATAGAAACCGCAGTGCATTAAACAGGGTATTCCTGATGTAAGAGGGGCACGCTGCTGGAGGTATCAGAAATAGGGATTCATTTGATTTTAGAAAGACATCTACAGCTATGATCTATACTCTGCCAGCACTGTTTGGAAATAGCCAAGACGTATATACAGGAAGGGCTGTTTATACACAGGGGATATCTTGGGTAGGTTCACGGAGACGATAGAATATAGTGTCTAGATAGTCTTTTATTGTTTTATTAAAAACAAATGCAAATTAAGGGAAGACTGGATTGGAAGGAAAAATGGCGGAGGCTGAGGAAGACGTCTGTGTGCTCTCTTTTATATATATATATATATACTTTTTTTTTTTGCACCATGTATTAACTATAGATAGCTCCCAACTTGAATTGCCTTTGCAGCCACTTATTCACCTCTGCTGTCTTCTCCTTCTCTCTCTCTCCCTGCTGTCTCTCTCACCTTCACAAATGAAAGAGTGAGAGCGAGCAAGAGAGAGAGAAGGGAAGCATAATTACTTATTTTAGTCGAGTGCGGCAGAATGCCTTTTGCCAAATGACTCTAATTCCAAATGGTTAACAAGATTTTTCTCTTTAATAGAGCCGAGTCCGTGTGACAGCAAATTGCTTTCCCATTTGCAGCCCTAATGGCTTTTCATCATTTTGTACTTCCAATAAGCAGTAAACTCGGAAATTAATATTGCACGCTGTTATGATGCAAATGGGAGCAGGGATAGTGGAGCAGTACCTTCATGCAGAAAGTCGTGATTAGATCAGTAATTGCTTCACTAGGATTTATTTATTTATTTATTTATTTATTTTTATGTATTTGTTTTAAATTCTGCTATGTGCTACTCTTTCATGTTACAACATTTTGTGCTTTAAGAGTAATAATTTGTGAGTTGTAAATAGCCAGAATTCCATTCTGTTCCTCATTGACACTGATTCTAGTGAGATCCGAGTTGCTGGGAAAGAAAGAGGCAGTGTGGTTAAGTGTTAAGACCTGACTGACTGGGAGAAAGGGAGGTACAGCACAGTGGTCAAGTGGTTAGACCTGAGGGTCTGGGAGGGAAGGCGGCAGTGTGGTATAATGTTTAAAGCCGTGGAACTCACAAGCATCATTGTGTAATGATCAGAGGTAGTTTGACCTGCTGTTTTTTTAACTGGTATTTTTACTTGGCCTGCAAAGTGGCACATAGCACAGGGCTGTATCAGTGGAGCTTGGCTGTGCTCTATTGTAAACAGCTCAGATTACGCACAGGCAGAGAGGCAGCATAGATTGGCAGACCGGGGGTGGGGGGGGCAGGTGATAATTTACTGGCATCCTGATTTAAACCCAGGTCTAGATACGTGTCATGAAAAGCTAATGAATTAGATTACTACAACAACTAGCCATGTACTGCATATATAATTTGCTATATATAATGTACAAACATGCTGAAGACTACATTTTAAGAAGTGATTTACTGCCTATTCGGTGTCTGAGGATTAATATGTTAAATTTCTAAAAATGCAAATGATTAGTAATAAATATGATAAATGGCTCCCCCTGCTCTTTGGACACCTTTTTGTCAAAAAGAACATAATGAAGAAAAAATATTACACACACAACTTCTATTTCCCTGCCTCAGATATACAAATAAAACACAGCAGCAGTTGAGACATTGTTATTCTGAACTCGGACAAAAAATTCTAATAAATTCAATTGAATAGACGACAATTTCTCGCAGCTATTGAGGTTAAGCGTCCTTTGGTCTACAGAGTGTTAGCCTTACTTTATGCAGTGGGTTGGGTCACATGACTGCATACAATCTGCTTCTCTCTCCAAGTCTCCATGGCAACCGTTGATTTCTTTTACAGTACATTCCCATTTCACCTGCCACTTTAGTAATTGGCTTGGAATTTTCAAGCATATAAAAAAAGAAGAGAAAGAAAGAAAGAGAAAAACGTATTTATGAACTGAGCACAGTGTGAAATGATAGAAGAGCAGTTGTGCTGGAAAATTAAAATGGGGTCGCGAATAACCAGTTAAAAATATTTAGATTTTAATGAGTGAGAATCGAATGTTATTATCTTTATTATCTTTATTGTGCTGTTTGTATTTATGTTATTGTGATTTTTTTTTCTCTTAAATTTTGTGAACTGTGGTTCCTAGATAAAGTGTACGCATGTGTTGCCTGGTGTAATGAGCAGGCCTTCTCACCAGTGGTACCCTAAACGCTGTCAATTTACAAAGAATGACAAACAACTTGGGGTAGGACCATTCTTGTCCATTAACCCCACTTAGTTACCTTGTTTACTAACTATACTGGAATCCCTGAATAGATAGTCTTTCCTGTTTTTGAATTATTAATTTAACATTCGTGCATGCAAAGACATCCTAGCGTGCATTTGGATGGATATTCGTTTGGCAACTATTCAGAATCCAGTTTGAATGCAAAAATAAAATGAACCTTGAGTAAAGCTGAAGAATTTGGACTTGGGCAGCTTTCCAGCTGCATGCTCAGGTTGTCACTCGTTTGGTCAAGGTTTGTTAAATCAAATTTGAAATTAAAGTGCTTAGTGTTTTATTTTTTAATTTTTTTTTTTTTTTTTAAAAGGCATGTATGTTACTCCAGCTTTAAATTAAAACCCATGAAAGCAGATGTAACGAATATAAACCTGCTTGCCCCAATACCCCTATCAATAGTAAGGGGGAACCTGATATGTTGCTGCACTTTTTATTTTTTTTTATATATAGTACCTTTCATAGTGGATCACCATCACAAAGCACTTTACAAGGTAGACTATGGTATGTGAATTATGCTTCAGCTGCAGAGTCACTTACAACAACGTTTCACCAGAAAGACGGAGCACAAGGAGATTAAGTGGTTGAGCTGGGATTTGAACCGGGTACCTCTGTTTTATCCCAGTCATTAAAGCACCCTTGCCATACAGGGCTAGGTTTGAGTGGGGCTGCAGGAAAGCCAAGCTGACAGTAGGCACGTTAAATAAATCGCAGCTGCTTTCGCTCCTGAACAATGTCTCAGCATGAAACAGCAGGGCCCACACTGGGCAGTGCAGCTTTGGGAAGGCTCCTGGTTAAGTGGGCCTTCCTTGGTCCTTTATTTGCGAAGAACAGGCTTTTAAGGACCTGCTGTAGAGTTAGTAAGACCCAACCCAGACCAGTTTTAGCCTGTGAAGTTTAAAACAGAGATCTCTTCAAGCTACAGGGACATGGCCAAGGCTATATTGCTGTTATTATTCACTACTATATAGAAACTAACATATACTAATAGAAACAAAATATAACTATTTATATTATTAAATAACCATGTTATTTGTATGGGGAATATATTTAAAAATCACTGCTGATGTGGCCTTCTCTTACTTTTCAAAAGAGTCTTTTTTTTTTTTTTTTTTGCCACACCACATGGCATTCTATGCCTCGCAGCTACATTTATCAGGCATAAAAACAAACAATGTTCACCACATTGAAAAATATTATTCAGACCATATCTTATTTAAATAAGTCACTCATATCACACAATAAATACCAAAAAAAAAGTTATAAAGTACATAAATTCTTAAGTTATGTATACTCTTACATTTTTTTGAAGTCAGAAGAGTAACTTCATCGGTCATTGCCAGTAACCTGGCCTTTATATATATATATATATATATATATATATATATATATATATATATATATATATATATATATATATATATATATATATATATATCCTTTTATGAAGAAAACTGAAATTTAAACGTTTGATATTTGTTTGTATTCTATTTGAAATAAAGAACCCTATTACCTTTGAATATAATGTACAGTACTGTGCTGTAATGTAAACCTTATAGATAGGGGGGTGCAGAAGAGCATTGCACATTCATTAAAAAAAAAAAAAACTTTGTGTCAAAACAGCAACACGATGTAGAAAAAATATTCAGCATTATGGCTGCTAATAACAAACTTTTTTTTAAAAAGCCTTAACATTGTGAAAATGTCATAATCTATGCATACATAATTCAGACTTTGCTTATGGGATCGTGTCGTAATCGCAGATTTTTTTTTGTTTATCTTGCCCAGAGGACACCTGTATTTTCAAAGTAATGACTACTTAGAGGCTGTGGCATACCAGAGTGCCCCGTGACTCGATAATCAGGAACCACTGTCCCAGCACAAGAACAAGACAAAAAAAAAAAAAAAAAGACATAGCTTGTCTCTCCTTGACAAACGCTCGTCGCAAAATTAAAAGAACAAACCAAAAAAATAAAAAATAAAACACCTGCCCTGTTAATTGCAAGGGTTACAAAGAACCTTACAGATGTTTTTCATGCTTCCTGCTGTTGATGAGTTTTGTGATGTTGTAGTTGTACTGTTATGATCGTTGTGTTAGCTACACCTCGTGTATGTGCACTCAAAAATACATTTAAAAAACCCTAATGTGCTCAGTTGCAGATCTGCAAAGCTGCCTGTTGTTTATACAGCGTGATGAGTCTAACTTTTGACAAGGATTAAAAATGACTTAAAATAACAAGGAAAAAAAAAAAAACTCCCTGACATGTCAAGACTTTAAAGAAATAGGCTTAGTGATTAGATGTCTTGTCTAGTTCCCTGCCCTCGATAATGGATTTTGATCAGTAGCTACAAAAAAAAAAAAAAGTGCTTTCATATTGCAGTTCGCTATTTGTATAGAACTGCTGTTTTAATATTTAACACAGTCTTATTACAGAAAATAAGTAGGGCCTCATGGAGCCCAGAAATAACTTGAGTCTGTTTTAAAAACTGTCTTTTTTGAGGGGGGGATTACTTGATTTCACGCAGCCCAGTTAAAAAAATAACATTGGTTACAAAGTATGGAACAGAAGGATATTAGAATGAAATGACTTAATTTCCATACTCAATTCTCCAAAATATACAGCGCTGATAGGACTTCGGATTGAAAAATATTATCATTAAGGTAACGTGGTTTCAAGCAGGTGTGGGCATAACTCAAGTCTAGGCACCAGATCAGCAGTGTAAGCCCATTCACACGCACTCCTTATTGCTACCGTGACCTTTTCTTTGCTTAATTGTGCAATAATGCCCAACGGGGCTGGCATTATCAAACATTACTGACCAGTCTAAAAACCTGAAGCCTTATCCACTTGTCCATTAAACGTACAGTAGGCTCTTCCACCAACAGTGTCTAGCTGTGTGCATGACTAGCCGCCATGTCTCTTACCCCCCCTTGGGCCCCCAGCCTAAACGTTCAGAATAGATCTTTATTTACAGCACAGAACTCGGAAACAGCTGGTCAATCCATTTAGCCTTAGGCTACTGATTTGTTCGTATTTACTACAACACCAGAATGAAAAGCCAGGGTATTTTTCCTCTCTCTTTCCTATTGATCCAACGCTTAGAAAATCTGCTCTGCTGTCTAAACACTATTGATTCCTCTTCTCCACTGTGAGTTCCCACAGAAGTGTATAAAGGGACTGGATGAATTGAAATTTCATTTCCGACAACCTGTTCCTGTTATTTTTACCCTTTTTTGATGGGGGGAAAAAAACATGCGCTGGAGGGCTGCCACTCGATTCTGCTCAATAGCAGCCTGCCGGTGAAATCGCGAGACTCACTGTTCTGGAGCTAAGCATCATAGAAACCCTTTCTATTGGCTGAGCGGCTCTAGCTAACCAAGACTGAGGAACTGTCTTTATGAAACACCTCCTATTTTCTATATTACTACTATTATTATTATTATTATTATTATTATTATTATTATTATTATTATTATTATTATTATTAGTAGTTAGTAGTAGTAGTAGTAGTAGTAGTAATTATTCCTTATTACTTCTTTAAAATGTTCAAAATTGCAAATGTAACTATTCTTGAATACAGTCACTTCCTATTTTTACTATGCTTCCTATTCACAAGACAGAATATCAGTATATATTATCAATGATAACAGGTGACTTTGTCATGCATTATTCAGAGAATCCTTTTTTAAAAGCTTGGGGTCACCAACAACTATAAACTAAAAAAACCCTAACCCCTGGCGTTTGTATCGTTCTCATAATGGACTCCCAAGCCAACTGTTTTTCCATATATTATCTTGTAAGGGGATATGTACAGTTGAACCTGTCTCTTGTGAAATTGGATTGCTGGTTTAGTGAGAAGACAACTCAACTCCCAGTGTCTGCGCAGCGAATTGGGTTCACTGTCTCAATAGTGGGAGAAACTTGTTTTTTTGTCTTTAAAATTTCGATAATATGATAATGGGTCAGATCTTACTCCCTCCACAAGGCAAATTGCACCATTTTTGTGAAAGATGAATACAAGTCAAGGATCTTTAATCCAGATTGTTGTCAGGGGATTTCCGATTTCTCTCTGTAATCCTCTCTTTGAGCTGTTTTTTTAATTTTGTAAGTATTGGAACACTTCTCCACCCAGGCCTCAGAGAAGAACTCCCAGCTCCAGCAGCTACAGAGTGTCTATGAAGAGCTGTGGGGGCAAGCAAGCCAGAACCAGCAAGAGGTGACTGTGCTGAAGAGCCAGCTAGACCAGCAGCATGAGGAATTGCACAGCGCCACCCTCAAGGTACAGTCCACAACTACAATCACAATAAAAACTTTTCTAATGCTGTAGGTTCTAATAGTGATTTGTAAACTTTCTGAACTATGATATACCATAGCCAGTACAAAACCAGCTATTTCTATCAAGATCAGTGAAAAACAACCTAAAGCAGTTCACAGTTTGACTGTCCACAATCCGACCCTGCAATTGTCAGATCCACTTAGAATTTCTGGGTAAATACAATATAAAAAGCCAATGCAGCTTGTAAAATACCCAATATGGGTAAACACAAGGATGTTGACAGAAGACCTCTTCCTTTAGTTAATACCTATACTCTGTATATTTATTTATAAACGGCAAAGAAAGAGCTGCTTCTGCAGAATTTCATGAGAATGCAGAAACATTTATTTTTCTGCCTTATTACAATTTTATAGACCAACCCCCCCCCACATCAAAAACACAGACATAACTCTATTGCAGTCCCTGTAAACCACTCAATCTGAATTGCTTATCAGCCCCTGTACGGGGTGCAATAAACAGCATTAAGACAAATTGCAGCACAGTTTGACAGAAATTGGGAAATGACATTCAGAAAATGTTGCTGGGGTGAAATTGTAATATATTATAAATCAGCGTCTGAGTCTCCTGGGCAGAAAGGGAGGTATCTGAAATGAGAGTCTACCATTTCTAGTAGAGCTCTATCTTTACATCATAGCAATCAATGAGGCCTGGCTGCAAGAGATGTGTGGCATAATGGTTAGATCTGAGGGAGTGGGGCAGAGTTTGGGAATCCCTATAACATTTATAAAAAATGATTTGAATGAAATACAATTGAAGTTGTGTTTGCTTAGGTCTATTCCATGCAGAATAAAAATGTGGTTAGCAGTTGATGTTTGCCTTCATGAAAAAGCTTAGAATTAGCCACACTCACTCATTTTAAAGTCGAAAAACTGACTGCTGACCTGTAACAGTACTGTTTAGACCTTGAATCCCTAACCATGGTGTGTGTGTGTGTGTGTGTGTGTGTGTGTGTGTGTGTTTGTGTGTGTGTGTGTAGTGTATGCAGCATGAGCAAGCAGTGACAGAGCTGCGGGAGGAGAGACGGAGACTGGAACAGCTGTGTGGAGAGCTGGAGGGGGAGGCTGGGCAACTGCAGGCACAGCTGGAAAGAGAGAGCCAGGCTGTGGAGAGAGAGAAAGAGGAGCTACACAAGGAGGTGAGTCACTGGAGTGGGTACTCAGAAATCTTGTCCTTTAATGTTCAACCCTTCATGAGCATTAGTGTCCATATTCAACCCCTTCTCTGACAGTGGTGAAGTTGAATTGTTCATTATAGATCAGTCTTGGAAGAATATCTGTGATTTGATATCTCTGATGGTCTCTGGTTTTGGTGTATACTGTATGAGCCTGATGATTTTGTGTTTTGTTTTTACTGCAGTTAAAGCAGAGAGGAGAAGTGATTGAGAAGCTGACGAAAGAACAGAAGAGCTTGCAGGACAAAGTTAAGGCTTCCGAACACAGGGTGTTTGTCAAGCTCCTATTGATTTAGTGCTGTGTGCTGTTTGAAAGCTGTCCCTGCAGATCTCTTGCTTTTGTTGAGCCATTATTTTAGGCAGCAGTGGCAGGATGCCTACCCCCCCTAGGGGATTTTATCTGAAAACAGTTCAGGAAAGTAGGAGGGTCTGTATTACAGGGGTTGATAGGGGAGGGAAATGTAACAGCTAATATTTGGAACTCTTACCAGCTTGTAAAAATAAGTGCTCGTTTGGTCCACCTGGTAGAATCCTTGCTTTGGTGCTCGAGGGTCATGCATTTAAATCTTTCTTACAAGTATTGGACCTCTTACAGATGACTAAACATGTTTCAGTGAATTGAGTAACCCCTGCGTTATTTCCATTTATTGGCAAAATTCATCAAATCTTCCACAGTTCTATATATGTAACTTAAATTAATTTTTGCCTATGTTTCTTTGAGTGTATGACATCACAGAAAATGACTCGTAAAGTGCATTGTATTTTCTTAACGGCTGTTTTTGCTCTATTTGCAGTTGGAAATAAGTGCTGGGAGGGTGAAGTTACTACAGAGGCAGCTGGACTCAGCTGGCCGGGCCCGAGAGGAGGAGAGCAGCGAGAGGGACTGGGAGCTGTGGGAGTTGAAGGAGCGACAAAGGGAGGCCGACCAGGAGTTAGTCCTCCGAGACGAGGCCCTGGGAGAGCTGCGGGCTGAGCTAGCAGAGACCCAGCGCGCTCGGGACACTGCAGAGAGGAGAGCACGGCTTCAGGAGGACACAGCCAGGAGCTTGGCGGCTGAGAGCAAGAGCCTGCAGGACAAACTGGGAGAGCTACAGGCCAAGGTGACTCACCACATCCAACATAGACCTGCCCAGAGACCTTCCCACAGACTAAAGAACCAGAATTCCAATTGTGCCTCAAACCTGCTTGGCCAAAAGGTTATTGATTGGTCATTAGACAGTATGGACCATTAATGTGACCAAGAAGTTAGGCAAGGTAGACTAACTTAATAAAAAAAAAAATGCATTGTCAATCCCTTGGTTGGTCTCAAATGTTATGACTTTAAATCGTCATACTTCTTCACAGTTTGATTTTAATACAATATTTTGAAATAGTAGGAGTAAGAGGATTTCACCTTAGGGAACCTTTTTAACTTATATGGTCCTTCTCATGACAAAAGGCCTCCATGACTGGATTCTAATTACATAAGTTATAGAGGGCTGTATATGGTTAGTTAATAAGCAAGAAAATAGTCCAAGAAAGATGGTAACTCTGTAAATAGTTAAGTAGTTTAAGTTTAATAAAGAATGCTATCTCTGTACATTCCTCCCTCCATGCTCTTGATCCCTGTTCCCTTAGCTGTCTCAGAGAGAGGAGAGTCTGACTGCCTCAGGTCTGGAGGCAAGCTCACTGAGAGGGAGGCTGCAAACTCAGCTTCATGAGACAGAGGCTCTCCGGGTTCAACTGCACAGCTCCCAGGATGCATTGCAGCACGTTACCAAGGAGCTGAGAGAGGTAGATGAGCAGGTAGACACTGTCACGCCAACCACAGCGGCATCTAATGTGGAGTAACAGAATTTTGTAATGCTTATTTTTTTAGATACATTTTTCTTACTTGTACTGTACAAGCTTCTTTGAGAAGGGTGCATGTGACCATGACCTCTGACCCTATGTGACTGTCACATGGCAGCAATATGGCAAACACAAAACTCTTTGAGGTACATTATTGCCTTTACAATTTGTAAACAAAATTCTGTCTGTCAGTGTTATGGGTATCCTATAATAAAACATATCTATCCAGCAGCTAGGTAACAAAGCCACTGTCAGTGTGCTTGAACTTGGCCAATGAGGTACAGAACTGTATTCTACGATTTTGATTCTGGGTATTGGTATAATTACCGGTATTAATTTCAGTTTTTTATTTTGTAGATTTCTCAGAGAGAAGAGAAGATAGAAGAAATGCAGAGCGATCTGACTCAGCTTCAGCAGCAGTATTCTAACTGCTACAACCAGGCAAGTTCGCGTCTCAGGACAAACCATACCAAAAGTATTTTGACTGAAAATACAAAAATACTGTATAACAGCGAAATATTCTGTAAATGAAAATGAATCCTTGACGCACCACGCAACAGCGAACTTAAAATTCCACTTCAAGTTGTTGTTTTTTTTTTTTTTTTTTTTCAAGTTTTGTCCCCTTGGGAAAGCTCAAGTTCCATTTCAGCACTGAAGAAGGAAGGCTGGTTTCACACTTATTTCAAATAGTTACAGAATTATTAAAATTCTGATATGGTGTTATCAGAAATTGGTTTAATTTAATGACTTTTAATTTTTTGTGTAATTAATGTAATTAAAATGATTCACTTATAGCACACTAAATATTAATTACAACTCCAACCGTTGTCTCTTGAATGCTGCAATGCCCTTCTTAGAGTTTGACATGCCTTGCCTCAGGCACGCAGACTGCGTGCTTTTTGATGTGCGCATGAAAGCAGTGCAGATTTAAAATACAAATTAGTTCTTGGTTGAATCAAAAATCAGAACTGCATTCTTGTGAAATTGGAATGGTGAGTAGGTCATGAAACTGCATTCCAGTGTCCACCATGATGAGCCAGAATGCCGTCGGGTTCATATCGATGTCTGGAAAACTGTCCAGTTCAGTGTGGAAAGAGCTGCAGTGATAGTGTTCCTCCTTCAGCTGACAGCTGGCAACCCAACTGGGCTATTTAAACCACTTGTCAAAGTGTCAGAACAGGGAGCCCTGCCACTGCCATTAGAATTGTCTAGACGTGCTGAAAAAACCCATGGTGCCTTTCAATTGACAGAGCAGGGGAATTCTGCTTGTCCCTTCTTTAACCAGGACACCCCTTTGACATGAAACTCACTTTTACAAAGCAGAAGGACCTCACCAGATCTTTACCAGTACATATACAGGGGTCACAGTCAGCAAGACCACATGTCTCCCAGGCATTTGAAAAGGAGGTGACCTTGGTTCACGGCTGTTTCTGTATCCCTCAAAAGTCAAGCGCTCACCCCTAACTATCCAGAAGGAATTAAGTAACCATTGATAATATCCCTCCAATACAATCTCAACACTTGGCAGTCCTGGTGGCCTATTTATATTACTATGGCATATGTTGCTCTATTATATATATATATATATATCTGGTTAATCTGGTTTCTTGAAACATGTACTGTGATTGCCGGTGTTGGTCCTTCATGTGTGTTGAGTGAATGTCAGTCTTCACTTGTAGAAACTTTTCCAGTTTTCCAGTGTGTGAATGAGCTTCCTCCTTCCCAGCTGATTGGAGTTTTCTAATTGGGTGTGCTTAACAGTTCAGTGTTTGTTTTCTTACTGAGTTTGCTGTGCAAGTCACACGTGCCTTCACAGCCAGGCTGATTGTTAACGAGTCTCCCTGTTCTCAGCTGGTGCAGGAAGAGCAGAGCACTGCCAGAGTGAAGGTAGAGCTATGTGAAGCAGGAGAGGAGCAAGACAGGCTGTCAGCGCAGATATCACAACTCAGTGCAGAGAAACAGAGGCTACATGCTGAACTGGAGGTGCTCACTGAGAAACACAGGGCCGCACAGCAGCAGGTAACCTGACCAATAGACAAACACAGACAACTCTTTTTGTGCTAAATTGTACCCCTTATGTAAAGTTCAGGCCATGAAAAAAATCTAATTGATTTGAGCAACTAGAGAAGGAAACATGGCATTATGTTGTTACCTAACATTTGTTGGCTCCTAGACTGTCTGTTGTCTTCTAGAAGGGACTGTCTGAAGTTCTTGAAGGCATTTTCTCTAGAATTCTGGAAGGCAATTGTAATCTTGTGCATCTCACTTCAAGGTTGGCAGCAGGGACCAGACGGTCTTGAAACTCACAGCGGAACTGAAAACAGTCGAGGAGAAGTTGAGAGCATCACAAGATGAGGTGAGGGGGGCTTCTCCTTTATTCCTCTATTATTCACTTTACAACCTGAATGTCACTGAATTCAAATTATTGCTATCCTATAATTGCCTTGTCAGTTTACCACAATATAATACAAACTAAGAGCATTACCGCAATTAAACTTTCACAACTTGAGGATTGATGGACTTACAGCATTACAGTGCACAGCCTGCCATCTATTATTCTTAATATAACAGCATATTTGGTATTACTAACTTCAGAAGCCAAAAATCAGATTTTTAGCAGACCCAATATTTTGGACTAGAAAGTAAAATATCAGTATTACAAAATACTAAACAGTTGGCTATGCGGCTGTGTTAACTCCCACAGTATGCAGTATGTCTGCTTTTAAACTTACAAGATAAAGGTGTAAACTTTTACCACTGAGGTTAGCCAAAAATAAAAAAAAAAGTGGTTTGCGGTTATTTTCGCTGGATATAAAATGTCTTTGTGATCGGTTACTCTTATTGTGGTTTGAGAGGGTCCCTGGTTTGAGTAAACAGGACAGCGCTGTCACTGCAATGCAGAAAAGATGCTTTAAGTCCCTTGAAAGTTTTTTGGGGGGGGCGGCATCTGAACCTCCTACATTTGCTGGTTTTTTTTTTGTTTTGTTTTTTTATCATTAGCATGCAGCTCTGTTATCTGCTGAATGTTTATGAGTGCTGGTGAAATGTTTGTCGTGTTATTTATTTATGTCAGCCTCTCAATTATTCATTTGTTTATTTATTCATGGCAGAACTAACTGCAATTGGAAAATACATTTTTGCTGAAGGGCATGTCCCTGTCCCCCGCCTGTCCCCGTCCCCACAAATGGAAGGGGGACGGCACATCAGACTTGTTAATAATTGCTTTATGTGGCTTTTCCTTCGAATCACAGAGAGCTGTCATTTTAATATGAGCAGACGGGTGAAGAGAGAGAAGAAAGAGAAAAACGACTCTGAGAGTTAGGGGTGTTTTTTTTTTTTTTTTGTATTCTTTTCAAACACATACACTTAGGAGAATCAGTTTGGTACTGTTGAGCCCAATCTTAAATCCTGATCCAAAAGATTCAAGCCCAAGTATTTATGAATCAAGCTCAAGTTCTGATGTCTCCAGTCTGTGTCTCAGTCATTCAAGTCCTGAGTCTTGGTCCAGGATGTTGAGTCTAAATAAAGTGTTTCAAAATATACACCAGCCTGTTCTGAGCTGATGCTTGAGCTTCATTGGAATTACCCAGCCTTACTTCACACATGTCTGCTAAGGATGATGTGTCTGTATGTGTTAACTTTGCCGTGTGTTTTGCAGCTGGGAGCGCAGATTTCAGAGGTGCAGAGTCTGACAGGGAAGGTGAGAGCATTGCAGAGCGATCTCAGGAGCCTACAGGATATCCTGAGGGACAGAGAGACAGCCATGAGTGAGAAGGAGCAGAGAGTAACCCACCTTCAACAAGAGAGGCAACTCCTGATTCAGCAGGTACAAACAGTGGCTTTCACAGTGGAAATCAAAACCACAGCAATATGTTCTGAAAGCCTACTATATACACCACCTTCCAATGGTTTTTGGAGGGAGTTTATGATATTCTATTATTTTGTCACTTCATTAAAGCTGAAGTTTCCCACAGGTGTGTGTTCTGCACTTAAATAAAATGTCTTCCTAAGTTTAGCCTTCTGTATCAGAAACTCAATCAAGCTTGTTTACACCCCAACCCACACCCGCCCTCCCCCCCCTTGCTAGCCTGCCTGCCTCACTTCCAATAGGACTTTATAAACTGCTTAAGAGCTTTACAGTTCAGAAAGCAAAACACAGAGCCAATGTTGTCAACCGTAAATACAACTATTTTTAAAACAGTCTGGCAGTTCATCTATACTGTGGAAACTTGGTTATAAAATAAGGCAGACATTTAAAAAAGACTTTGGAAAGACTTCTCGTCAAAGCATTGGTCTAATTTAAAATTAGTTAAAACCATCAGGGTCGCTACACCTTTACAATTTGAGTTGGTTATGTTTTGTGGTGAGCCTAAATATCCCAGAAACTGATTTAGCTGCAATTTTAGCACGAGATTCAGCTGCAATTTTGTTTGTGTGTGTGCGCCACAAAAACTCTCTTAATTTTGATTCATGACTAAGTTCATCTTCAACGCCCCCCCTTCCCAAGCCCCCACCCCCATATTATGAAAATGATATTAGAAACAAAATGAGATTTGAAATTTCATGTTTGACAAGCGCGCTGATGAAAGGTTTTCATTGCAGGGCCTGATCCATGGAAATTACATGCTAATAATATTGCTGGCCGAGCGATCTACTTGGAAATTAATCAGAGAGAGAGAGAGAGAGAGAGAGAGAGAGAGAGAGAGAGAGAGAGAGAGAGAGAGAGAGAGAGAGAGAGAGAGAGAGAGAGAGAGACTTTTGACTTTTAAGATCCTTTATTTAAATATTCCAAATAAAATCCATTAAAATTCAAATAAAGGTAAAACACAACAAAAGTTAAGATTCCTACTGCCTGAGCAAAATTTAAAAAATCCTAAAATATATCGTGTTCTCCTTAAAAACAGATTTTAAACAAAATAAAAGGATCATTAAAAAATCAATATTAAACAGTGTTTTTTTTACTTTGTTGAAAACAGATAAAAGCCAAAAATAAAACACTGTAAAACAAAAATTAAATAAAATTAGAACAAAAACTGGAGCTCCCCCTCCTCACTCACAGCACACAAGGCGTCTCCCACACACCACCTCTCCTGAAAGTCCTCCAGGTTACTGACCAGTTTAAAATACTCAAACTCTACTCTGATCTGGCTGACCACGAGCACCCTGAACTGAACCACTAAACTGGTCAGTCCAGAACCAGAGAGTTGATTTTTCCTTGTCTTTAAAATAGCCAATTTTGCCTGTCCAAATAAAAAATTAATAAGAACACACCTGTTTTTCATTTTAAAACTGTATAGAACCCCAAAAATAAAAAGCTCCTTACTAAAAACGACCCCTAAATTATTCAGGATTCCCTGCAGTAAATTAAAAAGTGGCCGCAGCCTCTCACACTCACTGTAGGCATGAAAGAGAGTTTCCTCTGCTGAGCAAAAAGCGCACTGCTCACTGATGCTGGGGTCCACTCTATGGAGAAACCTGCCTGTGGACACAATGCAGTGTAGAATCTTCCACTGCAGGTCCCCCACTCTCTTGGCGAGAGGCGGTTTGTACAGCACCCTCCACACCGGCCTGTGCCCCTCCTCTACAGCCAAGTAAGCTCGCCACTTAGAGTCTACCAGACCCCTTAGCCTACTATACTCTGTGGCTTTAACACACAATTTGTATATCTGTTTTCCATTCATTGTGTGAAAGATCATTTCCTCCACATTCTGCAATTTAAGCAAAGTCCCTCCATTCTCTCCACCGCCCTCACCTTCCTCACCTACTGCTGGTGACACGATCATCCCTGGAAATAAGGAAAGCTGTCTCTGCTCTGTGCCTCTGGACAACTCCTCCCTCAGGACTGCCTTGAGCCGCGGGGAGAGGCTGCCCCTCAACTCACCCATCAGTCTTTCTGCAAGCCTCTCTGAGTGCCAGCCTAGCTGTGCAGTTAGCTGGGAGGCAGTTAGCCAGCAGGAGAGCTCAAGGTTTAACAGGTGGACCATCCTGGTTACACCTGCTTTTAAAAAACTGGCACAGAGCGTCATCGACTGGAGGAACTTAACTGGAAAGAGTGGATTAAAAAATAGGGGCTCCTCAAACAGGTCCTGCCCTGTCAAGGACTCCACATCCCTTTCCACCCTCACCAGCTGCCAGGCTTTTAAAATACTTTGATAAAAAGGAGGAAGTCCTGCTTTACTAAAACTGGTGTTCTCAATTAAAAACAGGTGTTTTCCTAACCCCAGCCCCCCAAATCTATTAAGAAGGAAACAGGCCAGCCTCTTCCAATGAGCCTCCTCCTCAGTGTACAGGAGTCTCTGAACCGCCTGCAGTCTGAAGGCTGCCACCCTGCTGGCAATGCTGACTAGCCCCTGCCCCCCCTCATCACTAGGGAGGTAGAGGACTGCCGGCCTCAAACTGTGTCTCCCGCTCCAAAAGAACTCCAGCAACACTCTCTGGATCTCCTTCACCAGGCCCTGGGGTGGGTCCAAGCATACCAGCTTGTGCCACAAGCTAGAGGCCACCAGATTATTAATAACAAGCACCCGGCCCTTGAAGGACAGTTGAGCCAGCAGTCCCTTCCACCTCTGCAGCCGCCCCCTCACCCTATCCAACAAACCCTCCCAGTTCTTTTTCATGTAGTTTTCTGTTCCGAGGTACACCCCCAACACTTTAATACCTGTTCTGTTCCATTTCAGCCCCTCAGGCAGGAAAGGAGGGGTGCCCTCATCCCAGCCGCCTGACAGGAAGGTGTCACATTTTGCCCAGTTTACTCTGGCAGAAGATGCTCTCTGGAACTCATTTAGAGTCTGCTGCAGCGCTTGGACATCTGCATCCCCCCTCACAAACACAGTCACATCGTCTGCGTAGGCAGACACCTTCACTGTGGCAGAGGAGGGTGTGGAGGGCGAGGAGGGCACTGTCCATCCAGCTAGCCTGACCCTCAGCAGGTGCAGCAGGGGCTCTATAACCAGTGAATACAGCATACCAGACAGGGCACAGCCCTGCCTTATACCCCTGCACACTGGGAAGGGCTGACTCAGCCCATTGTTGATCTTTAAAATACTAAAAATGTTGGAATATAAAAGCCGAATATAAGAAATAAAACCAGGACCGAACCCGAAGGCTTCCAGTGTATGAAAGAGGTAGGTGTGGTCGACTCTGTCGAAAGCCTTCTCTTGATCCAGGGAGACCATTCCTACATTAAAATCACAAATATCACTTACAGTTAAAAAATCTCGAATAAAAAACAAGTTATCAAAAATAGAGCGACCCGGTATACAATATGTTTGATCCATATGTATTACAGTTCCAATAACACTTTTTAATCTATTAGCGATTGTTTTGGATAAAATCTTTAAATCAGAACATAAAATTGACACAGGTCTCCAATTTTTAAGCTGGCATAGGTCTCCCTTCTTGGGCAGCAGTGTAACCACTGCCCTACGGCAGCTAAGAGGCAGCTCCCTGTGGCTGAGGCTCTCTCTCAGAACCTGGAGCAAATCCTCCCCCATTATATCCCAGAAATTATTATAAAATTCTGCTGGCAGTCCATCGATCCCGGGAACCTTTCCGCTGGAGAGCTGCTTGACAGCGGCGGTCATCTCCTGGTGGGTCAGCGGTGCGTCCAGCTGAATCTGCTCCTTCTCACTGAGGCTGGGTAACCCCTGGAGCAGCCGCTCAGTGTCCTCTATGTTGCACAGTTCTTTATTATAAAGTTCCTTGTAAAAACGCACCGCCTCTCTGCTGATTTCCTCCCGGGTGTGCAGTTCTTTCCCACCAGGAGTCCTGATACAACACAGCTGTCTACTGTCCGCTCTCTTCCTCTCCAGGTTGAAGAAGAAACTAGTGGGGGCATCCATGTCTCTCAACTCCATGAATCTGGAACGCACAATCGCCCCCTTCACTCTTTCCTTCAGCAAGCTCCCCAGCGCGATTTTCTGCTCCTTTAGGTTCTCCAGGGTCTGTTCTTTAAATTCTGAATTTAAACTTTCCTCTAGGAGGAGGATTTTGGACTCCAGTTCTCTCACGGCTGTGTTCAGTGACCTGGTTGCATTTATAGTATATTGTTGACAAAAACATTTAATTTGTATTTTGCCAATGTCCCACCACTGTCTTAAATCTTTATATTGTGCTTTTTCTTTTTTCCAAATTATCCAAAAAAGTTTGAATTGTTGCTTAAATTTTACATCTTGTAATAATTTTACATTGAAATGCCAGTAAGATGCTCTGTGGGGTTCTGATTGAATTAATACTGTAATTAATAGACAGTGGTGGTCAGAGAGACTACTGGGGATGATTCTTGCTTTGATAAATTTATTTAAATCGTTTTTTGAAGTATAAAACCGGTCTAGTCTTGCTCTATATACACAGTCTGTGTGATACTGAGACCAGGTGTATTGTCTTGAACTGGGGTGCAGGCATCTCCATATGTCAACCAGGTCACTGGACTCTAACAATGCAGCCAACTCTCTGGAGGACTGAGGGTGTGGTTCATCATTATTTCTATCAATATTAAAATTAACAGTACAATTAAAATCTCCTCCTACTACCACCACATCATTATTATTAATATTAAAAAGAGCTTGCTTTAATTTCTTAAAAAATAAAATTCGTTCCCCCCCTCTATTGGGGGCATAAATATTAATAAAAACATACACTGTACTGCCCAGCCTAGCTCTTACTTTTAAAATCCTCCCTTTCTCGATTTCATCTATATCTAGTAAAACTGCCCCCAGGCTGGGTTTAAAAAGCACGGCTACTCCTGCACTAGTACTAGCGCCGTGACTCATCACGCACAGCCCCTTCCACTCCGCTCGCCACGCCTCCTCATTCTCCTGATCCGAGTGCGTTTCCTGCAGAAACACCACCCCCGCCTGCTTCTGCTCTAAAAACCCGACTAGCTGCGCCCTCTTAAAAGACTGTCTGCAGCCGTTTAGATTAAAAGAAACAAAAACGCACCTTTCCATCATAGCTAAAAAAACTAACACACTAAAACAAGTAATAAAAGAAGTTTCATAAAACACAGCCATTTTTAAACAAGAGATTTTGAACCACTTTTAAGATCCTTTTTAATTTTCTGAACAATTTTTTTTAATCTATAACGTTTTGGCTGATCAAATTCTTCTATTGTGGCTTTCCTTGTTATAACGTGAGCGGAGTGGAGAAATAACCTTAGATCAGGGAAAAAACTCTCTATTTCTACTCCCCTTTTCCCTTTTGTTTCTATCATAAAATCATTTACCTGCTCAAGTGTGTATAACTTTTTCTTACTGACGGGTTGGCTATCAGGGATGTCTGAGATAAGCGAGGAGTCAGAGAGCTCCCCCTCCATCTCATCCGCGCTGTCCTCTCGCTCGCCCCCGAGAATCCGTTCCTCCGCAGCTCCCTCCGACTCCCCGACACCGGTCTCTGCTACAGCCGGCACTATTTCAGGCGGCTGAGATTCAGCTAGCGGAGAGTCTTGCACCGCGCCCGGCTCACCCTGCGCTGTGCTCTCTTCCTCCGCGTTGGGAGGGACTGACGCCCCGCCTGGAGCCCGCAGTCTCCCTGTCTGCACGGGTTCGGAGTTCTGCACTGGCTGCGCTCTGCCATCCGGCAGCTCTGCAGCCTTCCGCTGAATTCGTGTCTTTTTCGCTACTACCTTGAATGATTCTTCACCATTCTCAGTAGTAGCGGTATTATCCTCCGAACCCGTCAGTGACAGGCTGCGGCTGGGTCTCTTTGTGCGAGGCCGTGGTGTTGGTGGTTCTGCTCCGGTTTCCTTCTGGATCGCCCCCTCCTCGGTCAGCACGGGCTCACTCTGCGGCTGCGCTGGGGGAGCCGACTCTTCCTCCCGCTCACCCCCAACACCCCCGACTTCCTCCCCGCCAGCATCGCCCTGATCCTGCCCTGTCTCCGCTCTAGCCTCTTTTCTCGGGCAGGCTTTTCTCTGGTGTCCCTGTTCTCCACAGTAAAAACATCTCATCGTTTCGGAACTGACAAAAACTACACAATTCATCCCTTCCACGTTAAAATTCCAGGCAACATTAATGACTTGGTTAGGATCATTTAGTAAGACAAACGCCTGCCTTCTAAACGACATGACGTGCCTAACACTGTTATTTTTGCACCCCAGCGGGATTCCCTTAATCGGGGACACCAGTTTACCAAAACGAGCTAAATTCTTTTCTAATTGCTCATTTTTTAAAAACGGAGGCACGTTAGAAATAATAACTTTCGTAACCGGGGTTACTAGAGGGGAAACCTGAACAAATTCACCTTTCACTGTAAATCCTTCCTCTACCAGCTTGTGTACCAGAGACACCTCCACTAAAAATATTACTAGCGCTTTATTCATTCTTGACGCCGACATAATATTTTCAAACCCCACCACCTCTCCTACTGCCAGCAGGCACTCCTCCACCGAAACCCCGGGGTCAGGCAGGCAACGGACCCCGTGTCGGCGGGTGAGAGCCCCCAGCCCTCCTGAACGAGACCCCATAACGGGATCTCCAAACACCCTCCAAACAAACAAACACACACGCCACTAACCTACGAACAAACAAACACACAAAAAAACAACAACTAAGTAACTATCAAACAAACTAACTAACTAAATAAATAAATAAATAAATAAATAGATAAAATAAAGTTTTAAATTTCCCGGTCCTACCGCACCGGCGTTCCACCTCTCTGCAAGCCCTTCCCACAATCCTCCACGAGAGAGAGAGAGAGAGAGAGAGAGAGAGAGAGAGGGAGAGAGAGAGAGAGAGAGAGAGAGAGAGGAGAGAGAGAGAGAGAGAGAGAGAGAGAGAGAGAGAGAGAGAGAGAGGAGAGAGAGAGAGAGAGAGCAGAGAGCAGAAGGCTTGAATGGAGGATCGGTGAGGAGGGGCCAGATAATCTCATCATAAACAGCCATGGGGTGTTTCTCTGTGATGAGGTTGTTAGCAAAACGGGAGTCAGAAAATTATACCGCACCTTATCTCTGATTGATGTAGTAATTTATGCAGGCATGCAGCATGCAACTTTAATACAGATAGATTTTTATTTTCCTATTACTTTCCTTTTCTGTAAGGAAAGTGCTGTTTTTTTTATTTAGATACTATGCAAGCAATTTGCATTACCATGTGCAGTAATGTTGTAATACTGTGTAAATCTCTTTTATTGCGGCTGAGGGATTAGTGACGTACATTGAGTGTTTGTTCTCAATTTAAACCAAAAACAGCCCCAGTTTCCAGGCAGGGAAGCTATGGTCATGCTTTTTTTAATCATGAATCAATGTTAATATAGCATACAGATTTAATAGGACGTGTGGAATGTGTGAGGGATAATGTATGTTTTCTTCACATTAATTCAATTGCAACTCCTGTCTTTCAACAGTTGTTTTACTGACACGTTTTATGAAGTGTTACCTTTAAATTAAACAGCCTTGGGTTCGTGAGCCTCTGTTTAATAAAGCATTACATACCGTAGCGCGATATGCTGAAACTGTCTCACTTTTTTTTGTTTAGTCATTTTTAACAATCAGTTAATACACATTTTTAAACTTCTAAAAAAGGTAAGCTAAAACTCTTCAGTAAGCAATTCATTACAACTCAGTCAATCATATTGAAATGGGCTTTACAGATGTTTTACTAAAGTAATGTTTTGCAAGTGACACTTTTTTCTTTATTGTATTATACCTCTTTTGTTAGTTTTAAAAAAAATGTTCCTTAAGTTTTATTAGCTCTGCGTGTACAATATAGTGATAAACACCTTAGAATGTTAATCAAAAGACCCTGAATTCTGTGGGAAAACATTGTACTCAGGTACAACCAGCTATTATAAAAATATCATGTATTAAGACACAGTTATGTGATATGGTGGAATATGGATTAACATCAGTTGTTCAATGGACTGTGTTTTATTTTGTTTGTATTACAGAGTGCTTGGGAGGGGGAGGGGATTGTCTCAGATAATCAGTAATTCAGAGTTACTGTGGTTTGGTTGGGTTTGTATTATCTGGTTGCTAGTGATGAGTTTGTCTAACTGTGGGATTGTGTGTATTTTTAGACTGAGTGCCAGGAGGGGGCGCTGTCTCAGCTGTGCAGTGAGCTGCGGTGCTGCCAAGTGCAGCGGGAGGGGGAGGTCCAGCAGCTGGAAGCGGAGGTGTCTCGTCTGCAGGCCAAGCTGGACTCGTGTAGTCAGCAGCAGCAAGACACAATGACCCAACTGCAGCAGTCCCGGGCCACTGTGGAGATGCTCAGCTCTGACCTGGATGTGGCCCATAAACTGCAGCAGGAGGTGGGGGAGAAGGTAAGTAGCACTGCATTCCCATCCCCTTGTCCTGCAAGATTCCCCATTTACTCAACACTCAACAGGAACAGTTGTTTTCATCGTATGAAACACATTTATTTCTACAGTGTTGTATTACTGACACTTGTTAGGAAGTACTTATAACTCAGTACTTAGACTATTTGTTATCTTTCAGCGACCCACTCTTATTCGCTTTTCCTGCCTCTGTGTTCGCAAGTTCTGTCTTTCTTTGTCTTGATAGTGCTAAAACTTCTAGTAAACAAGTCATATAGACAAAGATTCCGGCTACTCAGTATACTGGTGACAATACTAGCCAAAACGTCTGTTACTTGACTTAGTTTCTTAAAGTTTTACCTTTAAGTATTCCTAGCCTCTATCTGTCCATATGGTCAGTATCTTTTTAAATGAGTCTTCCTCTTTCCTTCCTTGCACTTCACTACCAATCCAACAGCATTGTCATCCACTGTCCCGAGATGTTCCCACATGCGCTTGGTCAGTATTTCTCTTGTTCCCATTCCCAGTTGGCGCAGTGCGAGTCCCGCTTGCGCGCTCAGGATTTGGAGGTGGTGCGGCTGCATGGGAGCCTGCAGGAGGCAGAGTCTCGGTGCGCAGCGGCTGAGGCGCACGGGCAGTCCCTCTCAGACTCGCTGGATGTTTACAAGCAGAAGTACCAGGCGTGTCTGAGCAAGGTGTCCTCACTGGAGAGTGGGCTGCAGAGCAGGGAGGATGAGCTTAGGGAGGCCAGCGCACAGGTCAGCGCACATACTGTGGATTCATGGAGGTTCAGAAACAAGAAAATATAGTAAATACCAGTATACTGGATTTACTGCTAAGTAGTACATAAAAGTGTTCTATGCAAATAATGGATCACAAGAAACCTGCCACAAACTTGTAATACCCTTTTAGAGTAGCAGGTGTTATTTCCCTTCTTTCGTCTTCGCCACTGTCCATTTTTTCCTTCCCTCAGATGTCAGAGCGCGACAATGAGATCCTGCGGCTACGCGCTGAGGCCCTGGTTTTGCGGAGGGACATGGAGTCCCGCTCTGCTCAGCTGGAAAGTGGTGATGAGGCCATCGAGACACTGAGCCAGGAGCTGAGAGAGACGCAGAGTGAGCTGGAGAGCAGCCGGAAACATGCAAGAGAGTGCGAGGAAGTGATCTCGACACTGAGAGAGAGGACTGCGGCACTGCACGCACGGGTAAGAACACAGCCTGTTAATTAGAGTTGAGGTACAGGGAGGAACCTGTGTGGCCTACCGTTAAGAGTGGACTCACTAGCAGGATGGAGTGTGGTCTGGAAGTTGAAGCTGAGATATTGGGGGTTAGTGGACTGGCAGGGCAGTGCTATTTAGTATATGGAGTGGATAGACATGGAGGGAGGATTGTGGTCCAGTGGTTAGAGCAGAGGGACTGGGATAGAGCAGTGTGAGAATGTGGACTATTTTACAGCTAAGCCGCTGGATGGACGTGGTTGGGCCCAGTGATGAAAAGTGGCCTAATTGCCCCCAAAACGTCTTGACACTTGAAACAAGAAGAATCTCAGTCCGGCAAAAACAATTCCCAAATTCTGGAATGAAACGATTTGAAGCTAGTCAGACCATTGGTTTTGGGCAAAGTGCCATTCCGCTCGACTGCCTGCTTGCTGCCTGCTCACCCGCTCACAGACACGTCGCTTATCGACATCAGGATCCACTACAGGATCGGGGGTCCATTAGAGACACGAAGGCACTCAGTTGTAAACCAGCTATATTGATCCCCTTCCTGCATGTCCTGTTAGCACAGCCAGGGGGCTACAAAAAGAAGCCTTGGTTTGTTTGTGTTTATATATATATATATATATATATATATATATATATATATATATATATATAAAATTTAATTATTTTTGAAATGGTGTGTTTTTCAGTTAGCAATCATGTAATAGACACAGTGCAAGTCTCATCTGAATTCCTCTGTAGTGCTGACTTGAAGAAAAGAAGAAAGCCTGCCTGTGCCAAATTCTTCTCAGTGGTATGATTATTGTGGTTTTGTGACCTACTGACACCTGCTGAGGTTTCCTGTTGCTGTATTTACCAAGAGCAGATTCAAATTCAGATCCACTGTGTTTCAGCAGCAGCTAATTGTTTTGTTTTTCATGCATCTGTATAGATTCTGCTTTTTTTTTTCTTTACTATTATACTGGTGCTGCATTACAAATTGACGTTGGGCACATTTAATATTTGCTCCTTGCATTCACCCCCCTGAATGTCTGAATAAGGGGATAGCTGGTGCAGTGGCTAGCCCTGCATTTAACATGCAGTATTTCTGCAAAACTGTAAAAAAGTAGTTTTAAAAACAAACCAAAGATTGACTGTTCTCAGTCTGCAATGATTTCACAAACAACAAAAGTCATCACATAGAAAGATTTGAAATGATACATGTTTATTTTAAAAGGGTATGTGTAGATTCCTCCCTGACAGAATCTGCAGCACAGAGGCACAGAGTAAGTGAGTCAGGAAGGTTGCTCAGGTGAAGAGAATCCTGTAAGATATTAAACCTGTGGTTGACGGCTGACTGGTTTGGCTTTCTCCTCGGGCAGATTTGGGCTGAGGTTTTTCTTTGATTGATTGATTGAAAAAAAAAAACGTAACAAAGATTTTATGAAGAAATTAATTATTACTAAAACAAATAAATATCTTATGAGAAATATCAATAACCTTCTAGAAAAATATGCTAAAAATAGATACGACTTTAAAGAAATTAAGTCCAGTGCCATAATGTTTGTCTTGACTTAGCTTTGTACATCACCTTTTGAACTAAACAAGCGTGTTCAATTGTAAATCTAATGCACTCTGCCAACCCTTAACAACCTTAAATATCTAAACACTACAGTATTGTTAAAACTGCATGGGACATGAAGCTGTAGGCTCCCAGTGAATGGTGCTGACAACTGTGTGTTTGTTGCAGGCAGAGGAGCAGGAGGAAGCCGCAGTGAAGATCCAGGCTGATTTCTCAGTGTATCGAGCAACACACGCACGCTCTGACTCTGAGTACGACACACAGCTTTCACATATCGAGCAGCTCAAACAGGTACTGAGATTTCCAGTTCCCTTCCCTGCTCTAATACAGGGGCTTATGCAAGGCACAATGCTGCTACCTTTCACATGGCAGCCCAGAGCTTTCTAACTCAAACCGCGGAGATAGTCAAACCCACTGCCTTCTTTACTAACGCTCAGTGCTCTAATTATTCAGCTCTTCTGTGTTTCTGTGTATTATATATATATATAGTCTATATAATATGTATATATATATAATATAATATATATATATAGTATATATAATATATATATATATATATATATATATATATATTATATATATATATATATATATATATATATATATATATATATATATATATATATATATATATATATATATATATATATATATATATATATATATATATATATATTGTAAAACATCCTCGCACTCCTCCCCCTCAAGTGTGAAACACTGATCGGCCATACCAAGGCCACCCCCTCCCCTAAAACACAACCACCCACACTCAAGTCCCGAAATGTCCATTTCCGCCCTCTTCCACGGGCGGACTTGAGGGTGGGTCGAACCTTCCGGCACTTCCGGGAAGGGACCCTGAACCGGCGACAAGGGACCCCACCGGGATGACAGGGCCGACCGAAGTGACGACCGGGGAACAGGAGGATGCAGCAGTGGACAGAGATCTTCCACTGGGGACCGGCGCAGCGATGTCCGATCACCCAGGGGGAGCGAAGCAGCGAACAGGGGGAGCAACAGCGACGTCTGGCAGCAGCCCAGCGACGTCTGGGTGCTCGGGAAGAGCGGAGCAGGGAACCAGGGGAAAAGCTGTGGCCAATGTTGCAGACTCCTGGGCTCCAGGTCCAGCGCAGGAAGGTCTAGGAAGACCGGCAGGGTGTCCAGGAGCAAGGGGCAAGGGACCGCAACTAGCAGTGCCGAGGAGCGGCGGCACCTCTTCTCTGGGCTCTGGGAGCGGCGGCTCCTCTTCTCTGGGCTCTGGGAGCGGCGGCTCCTCTTCTCTGGGCTCTGGGAGCGGCGGCTCCTCCCCTCTCTGGGCTCTGGGAGCGGCGGCTCCCCTTCTCTGGGCTCTGGGAGCGGCGGCTGGGCTTGTCTTGCCTGCTCCCATTTTTGGAGCAGCAGATCCAGCTCCGTCGGCTCTGGCTCTGGCAATCCAAGTTCCAATCTCCATCTCTTATTCTGCTCAATCTGAGCAGCCGTGTTTCTTTTGATCATAGCGATCAATTCCTTTAAGCTTTCCATTTTTACTGGGTCATAGGGCCGCCCACACACACTTCTGGTACCATATGTAAAACGATCCTCGCACTCACGGAGTTCGTTGCCCCTTTTAAAGTAGACCCAGGACACAGAAACGGAATTGCTTTAGCGCTGACGCGCACTTTTAATAAACATAAAACAAAACAGAAATAAACACCTAACTCCGTTTTGGAGCTCTCACTATACACCAGCCGATCCCTGACTCACACACAGGACGGCTAAGCCGTTTACCTGACAAACACCAAAACACAAACGGGCTTCTCTCAACACTCTCTTCAATACGACTGGACACTCACGCAGTCGGGCTCTTCACTCAGCACTTCACCTTCAATACGACTGGACACACACGCAGTCGGGCTCTTCACTCAGCACTTCACCTTCAATATGACTGGACACACACGCAGTCGGGCTCTTCACTCAGCCGCCCCGATCAGTCTGGCTGCCTCTCAAATACCCTGCACCTGTCTCTAATTTATAATTACGATCAGGTGCCGAGGATTAACTAAATCATTAAAACAATTACACAATTAAACCCCATAACACCCAAATGTGCATTCTCACAAGGTTTTTAGCAGGGAAGGATTTTAACCCCCTCCCTGGTACCTTACAATATATATATATATATATATATATATATATATATATATATATATATATATATATATACACACACACACACACACACACACTAATACTACCGTTCAAAAGTTTGGGGTCACTTAGACATTTCCTTGTTTTCCATGAAAACATACATGAAATGAGTTTGAATAGGAAATATAGCAAAATGAATAGGAAATATAGTCATTGACAAGGTTAGAAATAATGATTTTTAATTGAAATAATAATTGTGTCCTTCAAACTTTGATTTTGTCAAAGAATCCTCCATTTACAGCAATTACAGCCTTGCAGACCTTTGGCATTCTAGTTGTCAATTTGCTGAGGTAATCTGAAAAGATTTTACCCCATGCTTCCTGAAGCACCTCCCACAAGTTGGATTGGCTTGATGGGCACTTCTTATGTACCATACGGTCAAGCTGCTCCCACAGCAGCTCAATAGGTTTGAGATGCGGTGACTGTGCTGGTCACTCCATTATAGACAGAATACCAGCTGACTGCTTCTTCCCTAAATAGTTATTGCATAGTTTGGATCTGTGCTCTGGGTCATTGTCCTGTTGTAGGAGGAAATTGGCTCCAATCAAGCGCCGTCCACAGGGTATGGCATGGCGTTGCAAAATGGAGTGATAGCCTTCCTTCTTCAAGATCCCTTTTACCCTGTACAAATCTCCCACTTTACCCCCACCAAAGCACCCCCAAACCATCACATTGCCTCCACCATGCTTGACAGATGGTACCTCTGAGGCGTCTGTTTCTCAAACTAGACACTCTAATGTATTTGTCCTCTTGGTCAGTTGTGCACTGGGGCCTCCCAGTCCTCTTTCTATTCTGGTTCGAGCCAGTTTTCGCTGTTCTGTGAAGGGAGTAGTACACAACCTTGTACGAGATCTTCAGTTTCTGGGCAATTTCTCACATGGAATAGCCTTCATTTCTCAGAACAAGAATAGACTGACGAGTTTCAGAAGAAAGTTCTTTGTTTCAGGCCATTTTGAGCTAACATTATTGCAAAAGGGTTTTCTAATGATCAATTAGCCTTTTAAAATGATAAACTTGGATTAGCAAACACAACGTGCCATTGGAACACAGGACTGATTGTTGCTGAAAAAGAGCCTCTGTACGCCTGTGTAGATATTCCATTACAAATCAGCCGTTTCCAGCTACAGAAGTCATTTATAACATTAACAATGTCTACACTGTATTTCTGATCAATTTGATGTTATTTTAACGGACAAAAAATTTGCTTTTCTTTCGAAAACAAGGACATTTCTAAGTGACCCCAAACTTTTGAACGGTAGTGTGTGTGTGTCTATATATATATATATATATATATATATATATATATATATATATATAATGTGTATATAGGTGGACAGGTCTGCAGTTATGTGCGCATGGCTAGCAACAAATATCTGCAATGTTAAATAAAATAAATAGCAGTTTTGCGCATTCACAATTACATGATGCGGGATTGTTATCCGACTGTACGTCAATGTGCATGTGTGTGTGTGTGTGTTTTTTTTTTTTTTTTTTAATAGAGTGTAGCAGACCAATCTGTCAGTGTGTTGACAAGTAGAAGTGTCATTTGAAGTGCTGGTTTCACAGCCAGTACGGCGGGCTGTATGGCAGTGATTTACAGCCCTGTTCAGCGTGCAGCCCGCTGCCCTGCAAGCCCCAGCTCTGTAAATCCGCAGATTGATTACATGCAGCCCTCGCCGCCGCCAAAACCGCCATGTTCTTGCAACCTTTTAACGCTGTTTTATAGATGGTTAGAGCAGCTCGTTTTGCTATTTATTCATTAGTAAGTGGTCATGAAATATAGATTCGTCTTGATGGTTTGTCAACGTTGGAGCTGTGAAACAGCGGCCTCGTGACATCTCGTTATTTTAATGGCCGGAAGAGGAGGGGAGATTTATTGCTGGTTTTTATTTTTGTCACCTCCGGAAGCATCAGTATCAGTTTTCAAATATTTTTTACTTTTTTTTTATTTTAATTGTATTAGACAGAGTAGTCCTTTTTTATATAAGTATTTCCAGAATAATGTGTAACAGATAATAGTGCAGCATCCTATGCCGAGTCAAAGTTAAAATGAAAAAATACCAGAAGAATAGAGCGGTCTAGCAGTTATCTCTGTCAGAGTTCTCTAAAACTAAATGTCCATTCTAAAATGATGACTCAACACGCCTGCCTAAGGCATTTCATTGAATGCTGTGCTTCATAATGCATTAGTATTCAAATTTCTGTGGCGACATCCTTTGACCTGTTTGTTGATTTAAAATTATAGTTCAGCTTTAAGCCTACTCAAATTGCTGGGTGTCTGAGTGAGGCTTAAGAGAGATTCACAGCAGCCAGCTCCACCAAACTATACATTTTCTCATTTAAAGTCAGTAAAGACCAAAAAGGAGAACACTCCCTCATTTTCCTGATTCGATGATTTGTATGTTTGTTGGTATGCCGCATTGACAGAGAATTGTACATGTACTATACTGTGTGTGGTCCCTCACTAATTCGCTACCTTCGATATTTAACTTTTTTTTATTACGTCAGATAGTGAAATAAAGAGCAAAAGCTGTGCTTTTGTAATAATGTTAAGCGAATTAGAAATGTTTGATAAGCAACTCACAATTGCTGAATTGGTAGCGGTATTCCACACTTCCCATGCTGTGCAGATTTTATTATCTCACCAATCCAGCTCTGTCTAACCTTAAGATCTTTTCAACTTGCCCTGCCTGTTCTCAGGAGCTGTCCTACGCGCTGGACCAGTGCAGTGAGCGTGCTCAGCAGGTGTCTGATTACCAGGGGCTGGTCCGGGAGCTGAAGGAAGAGGTCAGCAGGGTTTCTGAGCAGAAGACCAGCAGCATGAGAGGTGAAATAGCATGGCAGTATTACCTGGGAGGGTTGGGAGCTACTAGAATATAGGCTGTATGTACTGTGCAGTACCAGATCTCAGTATAGCACATCATCCCTGTAATAACGTAAATGTGAGAGGGGTTACTGTAATCCCATGTGTTTATTCCAGTGTATAACAGTAGTGAGAAGGGGCACTACTTGTTAGTTAATTGTTGTTGTTTTTTTTAATTTGTTAAAAACATGTCACTGACAGGCAAGAAACACTTTAACATAAAAATATTTCACTTAAAATATGATACTCACAGTTTATAGGTAGAATGTTTAAGGTTAAAACCTCTATATCTGAGAATATTTTAGTTGATTTGTCAAAGAAATGGCAGTTGTATGTGGAAATGCTGGGTTATATTAAACCGTCTCTTTGAACATTAATTTGCTTAAAGTTATTTTGCTGTTAAATTTCATCTGCCCGTTTATTTTTTGATACAGAATGTTACTTGTTTATGTTACTAGTAGCAGATAGGGTGAAGCACAGGTTTATTAGCTTGATGCTAGCACAAGGACGCACACCTAATAAAACTCTCCGTTCCCCTTTTGTTTAAGAATCTCCACGGGGTATGAATACATATAAATTTCATATACATACATTCATTTGACAAACCTGAGCTTGTGTATTTGAGCCCACAGTAAAGGCTGGATTGGCTTGAGCTGTTCCTTTTCAGTTCGGTACCGTTAGTACACATCTTCTAGAAGGCCACAGTTAACCCCATTTCAGACTTGTGGGGATGCTTTGTTTGTCTGTCCCTCTCTCCCCGTTCAATCCTGTCTGTTGTTGCAGAGGTGCTCAGGCTGGAGGAGGTTGTGAGGCAGCTGCAGGGAGAGGTGGGGACGCTGGAGCATCGAGTCTCTAGACTGGAAGATGACCTCAGGGAGGCACAAAAACTGTGTGCTCAGAAAGAGCAGGTACTGTACAGACATTCCTAATAACAGGTTGCTAAAGTCCCAGTATATGTATCATGATGCAACCCGTTGTTCTGATTGAATTGGCTTGTGAGATGTTTAATAATATAAAATTAACATTAATGATGTACTGTATTGTCAAATGATACATAGTGGAACATGTTCACATTAATTAATCACAAGGAACCATTTGTCAGACTACAAGAAGCAAAGTGGTACTTTTGGTTGTATCACTATTTATATATCATGTTCCTAAGATTAGGGGACAGTGTTTTACTTTTGAATAATGAACTCACTACAGAGTGATTTCAAATGGAATTGTTTGAGGTGAAGTGCCACTCCTGATTAAATAAGTGTCTAATGTATTATCCTCCCCCCGTAGGCCATCCAGAAGAGACACGCCCTCTTGAGGAAGTCTGAGACGAACTTGCTGGAGGCACGTGAGGCAATCCGAGAGAAGGCAGTGGAGGCTGAGAGGCTGCGTGCCGCCGTCGCCTGCCTCGAATCAGATGTGCAGAGGCTGCAGCGTGAGACCCGGAAGAAAGAGAACGGGAGCGCCGCCCTACAGGCTGAACTGCATCGGATCAAAGAAGAGCTAAAGGAGGCACACGTGCAGTACCGGGAGACAGGTAGGGGCGGCAGAAAGGCATTCACTGACAAGAAGAAACTGCACAGCACCCAGTCAATTACAGAATGATCAATTCCATGCACACAAGAGTGACTAGCTCGTTCATAGTTTTTAATTGGTTTATCTGTCTGGCATTGCTTTACACATGTGACAGTTCCTGTACATTATATCTTACAGCACAGACAAGTGCAATGTGTTTGGTTGTCTCAACTCAGTCAACAGTAGTGCATAACAGTAGTACAGTAGTACATAACAGAACTTCAAAAAAAAAAAAGAAAGGTAATTCCATGATTAGAAACCATTGTTATTTAGCAATATTTGTGTTATTCTCCATCTTTATTTTTATTATGTCAATATGTCTTTTAATAACCTGTGAGAGCCGGTTACCTGTTTGCGTGCTGCTCCAGCAGCCAGTCTGAAATGAAATGGCTCATCAGTCGTCAGCCCAGGGCAGAGTGACGCACAGGCAGCATCGCAGCTGTCACAGGGCTTGCCAGAGGAACTGTACCTGTATCTCTGCCTCGCTCTCCATCATCTCAAAACAGCACTGCCTTTCACTGAATGAACTCCAGTGACCCTCAAAACAAGATAAAGAAACACACGCTGTAAATACAAGCACAAACATTCCTGAGCTTCAGAACCACAGTTAAAATCCTTCTTAGAAAAGAGGGGAACTATACCCTACTTAATCCATCTATCTGAACTTATTGTTTATATATATATATATATATATATATATATATATATATATATAGTACCAGTCAAAAGTTTGAGTACACCTGCTTGAAACCAGGTTTATCTATGCTTTTAACTGTATAAACTTGTCTATAAACACTCAATATTTCATTACGATATGTGTACTTATCTAAGCTGATAATTATAAGAGAATTGCATTCAAAAATTTTATTTTTAAATGAAAATGTAAATCTTGTCAATTTCAATGAAATGGTCACCCAAAGCAAGGGGATTTCAGTCTAAGGCTCCAGTCAGTTAAAAGTCTGAAATGTGTATAACACGGTGTTAGAACACTGGCCTAAGTATAAAAATGTCTTTGTTAGATGTTCTCTGAGTTAACTAGCATGTTACCTAATTAACCTTTTGTCACCAATTATTGTTAACAGGTGAGGGTCCATGATTACTATAAATATAGGTAGCATAGGCACAAGTTTGTCATTCCTGAATGTAAGGGAGCAGAAAATGGCAAAAGACACTCAGTTAAGCAAAGAAAAAAGTCTGTAATTACTTTAAGAAATGAAGGTCAGTCTTTAAGACAAATCGCAAGACCTTTGCAAGTGTCCGTAACTGCTGTGGCCAAGACCATCAAACGATTTGAAGAAACTTATACTCATGAGGACCGAACAAGGTCAGTCAGGCCAAGGGTGACCTCAGAATCAGAGAACAAGTTAATTCAAGTCACAGGTCTGGCGATTAACTGCCCCTGAAATACAAGCTCAGCTAAATGCTACTAGAAGTACAGATGTTTCAACATCAACTGTTCAGAGGAGATTGTGTGAAGCTGGCCTAACTGGAAGAATTGCTGCAAAGAATCTATTGTTGAGAGTGCAGAATAAGAGAAAGAGACTTGCCTGGGCCAAAAAACACAGAAACTGGACGTTTGAGGAGTGGAAGTCTTATGGACCAATGAGTCAAAATTTGAAATATTTTTGTCCAACTGCCGAGAATTTGTAAGACACAGAGAGGGTGAGCGCATGAGTTCTGCATGTGTGGTTCCCACTGTCAAGCATGGAGGAGACAGTGTCATGGTCTGGGGTTGCTTTGCTGGTGACAGAGTTGGTGATCTTTACCAAGTTCATGGCAAGCTCAACCAGCATGGCTATCATAGCATACTTCAGAGGCATGCCATTCCATCAGGATTACAGCTAGTTGGGCAGTCCTTCATTCTTCAGCAAGATAATGACCCGAAACACACCTCAAAGTTGTGCAAGAACTATCTGGCGAAGAAGAAAAGTGAGGGACAATTCAATCTAATGACCTGGCCTACCCAGTCTCTAGACCTCAATCCCATAGAACTTGTATGGGATGAACTGGACAGAAGAGTCAAAGCAAAGCTACCCACAAGTGCCCTACGTCTCTGGGAATTGCTGCAGAAGAGCTGTCGGGTGATTTCCTGCTGAAATTTGTTACGCGAATGCCTTGTGTTTATGAGGCTGTTATTAAGGCAAAGGGTGGCTATTTTGAGGAATCCAAGATTTAAAGACAATTTTCAATTTTCTTGAACATTGCTTTGATACTCCTTATGTTTTGTTTTGTATATTGTAACATGTGTTTTCATTTTCAAGTATTTACAGAAACGTATACAACGTAAAACATTGTCAATTATGAAAAAAAACCTAGTTTCCAGCAAGTGTACTCAAACTTTTGACTGTAGTGTGTGTGTGTGTGTGTGTATATATATATATATATATATATATATATATATATATGACAGAGACTCCATGAATAAGCAGCAGCCAGTTTCCAGTCCTTTTTAGGGTGGTTAATACAGGTTTTAATGTACATATATTTATGTAAAGTAACTCTGAACATGCTTGAATGAATACATTATTTAATTCAGCATAATCCGTTACTTACTACTTCATTAACTGAAATATGATTAAGTATGAATTAGAACCAGGATCCGAGCAGGTATGGGTGCGCATCAGTGTGAAATGAAGAAGCATTATATAAATGTACGGCCATAACTTCAAACACAGTCACCTGTAACATTTTTTGTTTCTGTCGGTATTACTGTAAGTATAGTGAGGCCCTGCCTTTCTCTTCCCTCTCTTAGCCCAGGAACTGGCCCGGCAGGAAGAGAAGGTGGTCCTGGCGGAGGGTGGCCAGCAGAGGGCACAGGAGCAGTTGGGGGAGCGCGTGGCAGAGGTGGTGCGTCTGGAGCAGGGGGAGCGGAGACTGCAGTCTGAGCTGCGCGTGCTCCGGGAGCGAGTTGCCAGTGCAGACCAGGAGATTGAAGGATCCAGGTAACCAGACCTGCAACATTCCCCATTCCAAGTAAACCACACTGTCCAAGACTGACCAGGTCATCACACACCAGAGTCATTCTAATCATCCAAAATCAGACCAACCCTAGTCTAATCCAACACAAACCTGCCCACCCCCATCAAAAAAATCAATTTGAATTTAAACTGGCTCACCAGCATTGGTCAGGAACCACACCAACACATGTTGGTCTAAATCCATCCAAGACTATGGCAGATCCTCACAGGTATAGAACAATTCTTTCAGTCTGAGTGATCCATAATATATAACTTCACAATCATCACAAATAAAGTTTTAAGAGGTTGATAACTTAGAGCAGCAGGGTTGGCAAATGTACAAATTGACGATTCCCCCTCTCCCTTCCTAAAATGCTGTTCTGGTTGCCTTATTATTTGCATCAAATTATGTAACATTTCAGCTTCCCATCTCTTTTAACTGCGTGTCTCCCTGCCTGCTTGAATGCTGGCTGGTCGATATTGGGATCATTTCAGGTCGAGGACTAATGTAAAATCACTTATTTAAATGGCAAAGCAAAAAGGAATCAGAACATCTTAACCAAAGTCTTGCCAAAGGTCCCTTGTTCAGGCAGCTAACCCTGAGCATTAAGCACACTTGCGGCCTGCCAATACGCATTAGGGGGGATTTAGTAATTAAGTGATCGGCTGAGGACTAAACTGGGTGTTTGCAGGCTGTGAAGCCAACCCCTGGTCCCATCAGCCATGCAGACAGAGGATTCAAATTGCTGTGGATATTGATTAGGCCGGTAGGAGAGGGGGGGGTGGGGTGGGTGTTAAGAGAGTTCTTGGGCCATCGATTAGCTGTTACTGCGGCCAGCTTGTCAATGCAAAGTGATCTGAGTGCTATTAAGGCTCAGGGCTTTCCCAGGGTTATCAAACTGTTATTTCTACGAAACGCTTGGCTAAAACATTTCCATTCTAGGTCCCCTACCCTCAGTTTCTGCAGCTTTCCCAAATTTGATGAGATTGTGCTTGAACAGTAATTCATTCTGTTAATATATCTGAATGCAGTGTGTGTGTGTGTGTGTGTGTGTGTGTGTGTGTGTGTATATATATATATATATATATATATATATATATATATATAGAAATATATATAGCTTATACAGCTTACTCTGACTTGTTTGGTTTTAATGAAGCTGTACAGAAACAGTTTTCAGTGAGATGCAATTAAACATGCTGTGAGTGAAGATTGTGGTAACATTCTGTGTCTGAGAACACCTGTAAGGGGTTATTGATTTCCTTGACAGAGGATTCATATGTTGCCATCCTAGAAAAACTATTATGACTTATGTTTCCATTTTCATAGCCTGTCCAGTATTCCAGGTTCTGTTCTATGAGTTTTAGAATTATTAACCACGCTTGGAGTATTTCTGGTTACATGCAATTTAGTTAGTCCAGTAAATGCTCGTGGACTCGTGCTTCAGTGCTTCGGTGAGAATGTTGTTGTTCTTGTAGGAGTCTGATTGAGAAGCTCAAGGCCGAGGTCACTCAGAGCAAGCAGAGCCACCAGAGCACACTGCAGGAGGGGCTGAGGCACCAGCAGGGGGCGCAGCGGCTTGAGATGGAGCTTGGCAGCAGCAAGGAGCAGATCAGGACCTTGCAGATCCAGGTAGACATGACATAGCTATTCTACATGCACTGTACTGCCACAGACTCTTAGGGGTTAAGACTGGCATTGGGTTGAGAGTATTTTCAAAGAAGCAGTGACATCTCTTTTTTGATCTAGTTCAAAAGGTTGTTGTTGTTGCTATTAATCAATATAATTACTGATATGTACATTTTTCTTTAGTTTAGCCTAGCATGCATGCTGCTTACACAAAGAAAAGAGTACATAAGCATTCCCCCCCTTAGAAACTTGTAGTAAGATGTTAAAATACATCTTGTAGTGCTGTTAAGCAATACCTAGATTTCACTACTTATGTGACTCTGTATCGCTCCCTAGCTGCAGGAGCAGGCAGAGATGAGCCATCGTCTTCGGGCAGAGTTGAGCCAGGAGCAGGCTCAGCAACAGGACCAGCAGAAGCGCCTGGAGAGCGGGCGAGAGCGAGTGAATGGGCTGGAGAGAGAAAACGAGGAGCTCCGAGCCAGGCTGCACTCCACAGAACAGCTGGTGAGGCCTGTTTGCTGGGGTTTTCGTAACAGTAGAAGTATTTGAGGCTCCTTTCTGTTCCTGCCTCCTGTACATTACGTATTGCTGTAGCTCTGGAACTCAATTCCAAAAGTTAGTAGAGACTTGGATTATGTTCAGTCCTTCAAAACTAACTGGAAGTTTGGGCTTTAAAACTGCTTAGACCTGCATCTAATTGTGTTAGTGTACTTTTGTATTCAATATGGACAGTGCTGAGTTGTTTCACTTGAAAAGTGCTTTGTAAATGTACGTTGTTTGCTGTTGTTGTCAGTATGATGTTTAGAAGATTAAAATAAAGCTCCAGAAATATAGAGCCATTGGGGCCAACTCCCCAATTCGATTAACCTTGGGTTAGCATTGAGAGCGTGACAGTATAGGAGCAAGTGATGATACTAACTGTGCTATAATTTCTATAGGGCTTATACATGCTATTCTATACAAAGCTGTGACTGCTGTGTATCTGTTTGAAATGGTTTTGGTTTTAATGGTTGCTGTGTTTGTCTGTCTACAGCTAAAGGATAAGGAAAAGCAGATATCCAGTCTACAGAACAGTGTTTCTGAGCTCCACAGCGCCTCCCAGCACCTGCGAGAGGAACATGCTGCTTTCCAGTCACAGCTACACCATTCCAAAAGAGACATGGAGGAGGCACAGAGTCAAAGCAAGACGTACTGTGAAGAGGTGAGGCGAGGAGAGGATTTGAGGCAGGGACTGAGTGAAGAGGTGGGGCTGGAGAGGTTTTGAGGCAGGGGGTGAGACGAGGAGAGGATTTGAGGGGGGGGGCTTAGTGAAGAGGTGAGTAAAGGGTTAAGTGAAGAGGTGAGGCAAGGAGAGGGTTTGAGGCAAGACCTCAGTTGACATGGTGTAGACATGGTGTAGGTGTAGAATTGAAGCAGAGCCTGAATAAGATTATAAACAAAGACATGCAGTTAAAACTAAACCAGAAAAAAAGAAACACAAACTAAGAGAGGTTGAGCGACACAGGCAGGAAGTGAGGTACAGTGAAGAGGTGAGACAAGGTCTCTGTGAGAGGACAGTGAAGTTGAGACAGAAGATAGAGATGCAGCATAAGGCAATGAAGCCAGAAAAGAGACAAGCAGAGAGTAAGCAGGGTAACATAGGCAGAGAGAAGGGGAAGAGTAACCTAAAGCCTGCACACAGCCATAGTGCAGCCATAAATGCAGTCAGTGGTGCATGCTGAAAAAATCGGGCAGAATGTGAACCAAGAAGATGAGAAGGAGAGTGATTTCAGACAGGGGCTGGGCTTCAGTGAGATGGAGAGACACCCAAGTTAGCTGGATAGCGAGGATGAGAGACAAGACCTACAGCCAGAGCAGAGCCAGATCAGACAAGGCCTCGTCCCAGTGGAGGTAAGGCAAGAGGAGACAGAGGGAGAGGGGCACCCCAGTGAGCAGGATGGCAGAGTCAGGGATAGGACAGAGACACAGCGAGGACGTAAGGAGGTAGGACCCACAGCCTGCACAGAAAGTGAGGCCAGAAATTAAATCAGAGCAGTGGAGGGAGTAAGGCAGGGAGAGCTTAAACCAATAGACCATAGAATAACAGAGGCAGTTGCTGAGTACCGTAAGGGTATAGGTGCAAGTAATCTAAGGGATCAGTAAATGGAGTGAAAACAGTGGGTAGTTTATGGGTGCAGTGACGTTGTCTTTGAGTTCTGTGTAACAGAAAGTGTTGGCTCTGTGCTCTTCCAGGTTAGCAGGTTTGAGGAGACGGTGTCAAGGCTGCGGGCAGAGCTGGAGACAGCCCAGGAGAGGGCGAGGCACGGGGCTCGAGAGCTGGCCTCGGCAGAACAGGGAGTCAGAGAGCTGAGGTTGGAGCTGACCTCTGCGCAGGGGGCTCACAAGGAGAGCATGGAGCAGGTGGGCGTTTACATTTTTAATATGGAGGATTTTCAACCGAAACAACTGTTCAACAAAAAAAAGATATTATATAAATACACACAGTGATTAAATCTGCGATATAAGAAACTAAATGTAATTGGGCTGTTTCCAATGTGAAAGATTTATATATTATGCAAATTATATCTCTGACGTATGATACTAAAATGATAAGGTGAATCAATCAAGAGCCTGCTAAAACTGATCTCAATTTAATATGAAGACATACTACAGGAGGTGTACAAACCAGTAATAATTATCACCTTTGTAGAACTTGAAATGATTACCAACTGGACTATTATAAAAACAGTGAAAGCAATTCAGGGCAGATTTAGCGTGGGTCTGATTTCTTAAATCATATCTGTGTCAGATATCAATGCCATATTGTTCGCTCCCCTCAGCTGAGCGAGCGGAGTCGGGAGGCGGCGAGCCTGCGCAACGAGCTTGTCCGTTCTCAGCAGCGCAATGCTCAGCTCGGGCAGGAGAACGCTGCATACGAGGAGCGAATGAGGCGTCTCAACGGGGAACTGAAGAGACTGCAAAGCCTGAGCCAACACACACACGATGAGGTGAGCCCGGCACCATAAATACTGACCCCAAAGTACCCAGCCTCTGTCTAACACCACCCGGCAGTAACATCACTGCAAACCATGCTTTTTGCAATCTTACATAAATAGTAGGCATAGGACATTCCTAGACAAAAATCCCAATAGAAATTAAGGACTGGTAATAACTGAAGTTAACTCAAGGATTGAAGTAGCTATTCTAGTGAGAACACTGGCGTAGTGGATTATTTAACACAGTCCCCAGTGCAGGTTTTATTTTATTAAATGAAGCTCTAAATGACAATCCTCATCATCTGGCAGCCCTGTATCTGTGAGAGCTGGATAAATAGAAACAAAGCCACTGCTAATCCACCGCCTCTCTCACACACAGCTTACGGCAGCCTGACTCCCTACACCAGACTTGCATTAAAGCAACAACACAGCAATTTCCCAGACTGCACCACTGCTTTTTAAAGAACAATCTGGCAGCTTGCTTAGCTGTGCTGCTGCCATGCTGAAGAACTGGCTTGTATTTTACCATGCTGCTGTTTTACAGAACATTCTTACCATTTACCAAGCTGTGCTACTGTTGCTGTTGTGTTTAAATCTGCAATTTCAATTACAAGAGTCAAGTTTAATATTCACACGAAAGCAGCACTGGATAGTAATCGTTTGTAAGCACTGTAATACATAAAAGTAGAAAAAGCATATCTACTTATCGATGTGACCTGTTTAATAGGCTTCTGCACACAACTGAAGGCTAAACAATGTATAAGTTGTAAATTGTTTACAAAAAAATAAATCCAATATTAGTTTGATTATATTTAACAAAAGCGGTGTCATAGTAAATTGTCAATCTGTTGTTGTTTCAAATGATTGAAAGATCAAAATTAGTGTCACCTGTTTCTGCAAAATCCACAAGTCACACAGGCTTTTTAAAGTGGAAGAAGGAAGAGATGACAAAAGTTCATTTCCGAAACCTTCGATTAGTGTGCGCCTGTGTTAGGTTGTCCTTTCCTGCGGATTAGGCAAGAGATCTCAGAGAAAATGATGAAAAAATAATCTGCAGACTTTGGTTACACTGAGATCACAGAGGGGATTAAGAGGGATGTGAAGCTAATGCACAGATAGGCTGCAGGAAGTGAATTTCATCTCCGCTCACGTCTGGAGAGGACCTGTTTTAATTGCTTTGGTTTCCTTCATTATATGTATTGCTTTTTTTCTGCATTTAATTTGCTCTCCCCTTTTCTGTAGCACTTGAAAGCTCATACCAGACAAAATCCAGTGTCTACAAGCGTGTCTAAAGGTGGACGTGCAATACATACTACAGTGCATGTATAGCTAATTAAAAGACAACTGTCTTACCAAGAAGATTGCTTATTTCAAATCTTTATCATGCTCTTACAGTGTAAGGAAGAAGGCACTAGCTCAATTGTTTGCCTACTTGACTTTTATAGTTTATTTATGGATGATACCTCAGATCACACAACACTATGGAGTTCAGCTCCACGTGAAAACATTGTACCTGAGTTTTTGTACACTGTTTTTTGTGTTAATATCTATCGCGCCTACAGGCCAGAGCGTACGAGAGCAGGCTGTCTGAGCTCAGTGCCCAGCTAGCACTTACACAGAGGAGGGGGCAGGAGCAGCTGGCAGCGCTGGAGTCGAGAGATGAGGAGACAGTGATTCTCAAAGTGGAGCTGGCGTCCCTCAGGGAGAAATACCATACCTCAGTCCAAGAGGTATGACACGCACCCATTTTTGTGCATGAAACACTGACAGGTCCAGCAGGTATGCAACATAAGCCCACTCGATGTGCAGCAAACTCTGTGCCAAGTTTAAGGAGGTCTTGGAGTGGTAGTGCCAAGTTGTCAGTCTTCATTTCTGCGGGTTACAAGAACAGGAACAGTTCTCCTCACCATGCTTCAGCAGACCCTACTGGCCAGGTGTCCGGTGAGCTCAAGTGGACACCTGCAGGGCTGTCCATGCACCAGGGGCCTGTAGCTTGCAGATGTCCGCTGTTTAGCTTCCGTTGTCATGGTTGCAGGATCAGACAATGCCCACTGACCATCAGTTCTCCTGAGCTGTTGTGGGGACTCCTGGGAACATAATGGTTTATTTGGGACAAAACCGGGTATCGGGATAACTAATAATTTACTCTCATAATATACGCAACATTAAAATCTAACATTGTCTCTCACAGTGACTATGGTGATATAGTTATATTATTACTCATGATTTGTTTAGATATAAAATAATTTGAAGAGAGGCATATACATTTAAGTCATTAAATAAAAAAAAATTAAAAATTTGCTGTTTTAATCATTTCTCCTTGTTTCTTTTACAGCGAGATGTCTTACACTCAGAGCTGAACATGTTAAAGCAAAAGTACATGGCTACCTCCAATGAGGTACAGTACAGACGGGCCATACTTCTCTCTCCACTCCCTAGAAAGCAAATACAGACCACATACCATACCCTGAAGTCTTCTAACTTTGTGTGTCTATCTGTAGTGTGTAGCTTTGCTCTCTGGTGGTTTGTTTTTCAGTGGGTGTGTATTCACTTGACGCTGTCTTTCCAGGTGTATTTGTATAGACAGTGGATCACTGTGTGCATTCTATCTATCCCCAGGTTGAGCTGCTGCAGTGGTCAATAGTACTTTAATGCGCTATCTTTGTAAATTGTTTGACAGTGTGTCACTTTGTGTGTAGTGTGGATTGATCTGTAGGTCACAGACAGTGTCTTACTGTGTGTTTTGGTGTAGCTATAGCTATAGACAGTGTCTCTCAGCTATAGACAGTGTGTGTAGTGTGGATTGATCTCTATAGCTAGAGTTACTGTTAATAAATAATAATAATCTTTATTTTTATATAGCGCCTTACATAGTGGACCACCATCACAAAGAGCTTTACAAGATACGAGACTAGGGTGTGTGAACAATGCATCAGCTGCAGAGTCACTTACAACAACGTCTCACCCAAAAGACAAAGAACAAGGTGGTTAAGTGACTTACTCAGGGTCACACAGTGAGTCAGTGGCTGAGCTGGGATTTGAACCAGGGACCTCCTGGTTATAAGCCCGTTTCTTTAACCACTGGACCACAGTTTGTTTTGGTGTGGATGGATCGCTGTAGTCTCACTGCGTGTTCTTTCTGTCCCCAGGTGGAGGTGCTACGGTGTTCTCTGGGTGCAGCACGCTCGGACAGCTCTCGTCTTCATCAGGAGAGCGAGCTGGTCGTGTCTAATGTCAACCAGTGGGTAAAGGAGCAGAAGTGAGTATCCTAGCAGCACTGCCATTCACTTCAATAACAGTGACTGGGAGACAGCACTATAGCTAGTGAACAGCAGGGCAAAATGCCACAAGCACAGGTTTAAACAGATGTATTGTGTTAATGGAAGTTAGTGTTTACTGTAATTACTGTAAACTCCCAGTTTCTGAAGATCGCCTCATATTGCAGGCTCCATTTCAAGCCCATTTTACTCCTCTCCTTAGTTTTTGTTCTTTTCTTTCAGGCAAGCTAATGAGAAACTGGGGACAAAGATAAAGGAGCAAAGCAAACAGATAGTCCACCTGACAGCTGAAAAGGAGTAAGTCAGAGCACATTCACCACAAACTATATGATATCTTGCAGTTGATTCCCTAACTGTAGGTATAGATTTACTGTTCAAATGCATCACTGCAATAAAGGGGGAATAAAGTTAAAACGTGAAGAGAATATGACCTGGTCCTCACCAACCCTCTTCTGACACATTCACAATGGCAGTCATAAATGTATATACAAACACACACACACACACACACGCACTATGGATAATGACACAGGCTACAACTACTCTTACTATGTCAATGACAATGATGCTTCTGTCAGTTACCCTGTATCTTCCCTGTACGTTCTGCAGTAAGGAGAGGGGCAGGTCTTTTTTCCAGGACTAACTTGTTTCCCCACTCATAACAGCCACCTAACGGAGATGATTGACAACCTGCAGAGAGAGAACAAGAAGCTCAAGACAGAGCTGGATGAGCGGAGGATCGAGATCGAGAGGGTTCGAGTAGGTGCCTCAGTTCACTTATTCCAGAGGGTTAGAGTGGTTTCCTCAGTTTATTTATTCTAGAAAGTTCTAGTAGGTGCTTCAGTTTATTTATTCTAGAAAGTTCCAGTAGGTGCTTCGGTTTATTTATTCCAGAGGGTTAGAATGGTTGCTTCAGTTTATTTATTCATTTAATTTACTGGAGCCTTGTTTGCCCAAAGTCATTTCAGACAGATTTCTTATATTAACATTAGCTCTCATTATTTTCTATTTAGATCAATTCCCTCTTAGTGCTAGTAAGCATGGTGCAAGTGTCTTCTTTTTAATCATCATCATCTGTCTTTCACCTTCTAGGCTCTCCACGCAAGCCAATCAGAGCACCTTGCTGTCATGACTCGACTACGAAGCCAGCTGCATGACCCGGAGTAAGTACACACTTAGCTGGGTTTTCTGCTACATGGAATTCACCAGGGTCTATATTAGGATGTGTATAGTCAAATAAAGGAAAAATATGTTTATAAGAATAGAAGTACAAATGACCTACTTTGTGGTTTAAGTAGTAGTTTCTGCATATTGCGAGCTGCTGATTGGGTGTTAATGATTGGTTTCTGAGGTAGCTTGTGTCTGTACACAAAGTAAATTACTGGTACTTTATTTAAGTGTTAAGCCATAACATTTGAAACTTGCACAATGAAAGCTATTGGGAATCTATTGTAATCTACTCTGTTAAAATGCAATTAATGTTTAATTATTTATATTTTTAATACATTTTAATGCCAAGGGATTGTAGCCGAATTATCCTACTCCTGTACTGCTGTTGTTTAATGAGCAATGTAGCTTAGTGGTTTGCAGTGGTAGCTTAGTGGCTTGCATTTTAAAACCCAGTTCACATAGCAACAGTTTTTGTTTTCATTTATTTCTGTCCATCATCTTTACGAGCAAAGTTTAGAATATCAGCCTTAACGTAGTGAACCTTTTTCAAGTACGTTTGCCATTTCCCCAGATCCTTACCGAAAAAGTATGTTCTATAAAACCCCATTGCACTCTGGGGACAGCGTTTAAATCCTGTAGCTGTATCATTGCTCTGCTTGTGTGTGTTTGTGCTGGCCTCTTAACACGTTAAGAGAGCACATGCTGCTCTGGCCAGTTCAGGTACAATCCTGTGCTGCTGAAAAGAGCTGAGGTTGTTAACACTGAAGAGGCATTTCTTCAGCCAAGCATCAAATCTCAGAGGCAACCACAAAACAAGCGACTTGAACTTGAATGCACAAAACAAAACTTTTTCAACTCTTTTTTTTTTTTTTTTTTTTTTTTTTTTATATAAAGACCAAGGGGCACGACCCTGCTTCGGAGGTCAGACCAGATCACAAAACTTACCTGAGAATACCGGAATACCTGATAATCTAGCCCCCACACCAGGACAAAAGATACTAACCACTAAACCACTGGGTAAATAAACAAAGCTAAAATGGTGTGCTGTTGTTCTGCTGGGACATCCTAAAAGCCTTTGCAGGTGCAAAATTAAATAGCTGGATAAATCAAATGAATGTAAAGTGGTGGAGACTCTCGCACACACGCACACACTCTCACTCAATGCATTTGTTTATTTATCATATCAGATTCAGGAGCATGCAGCTATCAACTCCTTCTGCATCATTCATTTGCTTTCATTAACTGTCATTACTGAGGGCTTTTAGGAAGGACGCTTGGATTTCAGCACGAAATCACAAGAGAAAAGCTGTGAATCCAGTAAACCTGTTCTCCCTCCCAGAGTTTGCAAGAGATATACATTACCAGGCTAAAGGGGAAAGCAGTAAACAAAAGAGAAATGCATTCATGTTGTCTGAAGATGCAGTCTCCCACAATCACATTTGGATTTGCACACCAACAGTCATTCCTTGTGGTCTTATCTGCTACATTCATCCATAGTTTTGCCTTCTGTACATATTTTTAAATAAGGCATATTTGTGTTTCCTTTTAGAGAAAAGAAAAGCAGCAGCCACTTCTATTTGCAGAAGCCCACCTGCCCCCCTAAGACGTTGTTCTGCATTTCTGAAAGCATGGGGTTCATTAGCTTTTTTTTTCTTTCTTTTCCACTTCACTTCCAGCTAGAGGTCCCCTGATTGATAAAAAGCCTGTGCTGTTTATTTGGGAATCAGGGAATGAAATATTCATATTCTATGCTTTTCTGAGCAGAAGTTATCAAGATGCGGTGTAAATGGTACTTGGGATTAGATTTTCACAGAAGACTGCGGTTATTAAAAAAAAAAAAAAGAAATCTGTTGGCCATCTTCCTGGGAGGCAATCTATTTGTTTTTCACGCAGCAGCAGAGTAATAGAGTCAGCTCTTAATGCAGTGTAGCAAAAATGCTTTGGTCCACAGTCTTTCATGCCTTCAACTCTTTTTAATGGGACTGAATAGTTAATAGCAGCAGCTTCCATGTAGAAATTGTACAGGCAGACAGTTCCTGATGTATTGGGATTAAAGGGGCAAGATCTAGGGGTGTAGTGGTAGCTACTGTGTACAGGAATCTGTGGAGCAAGGTGGGAAGATATGGATGTAGGTGTGGGGTACAGAGTATTTAATTGTAAAGGTCGCTGCATAGTTGGCATTTATAGGGGCAAGACACAAGACAACAGGGTGATCTTGCACTGATCTTGGTCTACTGTAACTAAGGTAGCATTAGGTAGTCCAAGATTAGTGTTAATCATGGTCTCTAAGGCAGGGTCAGTATTTCTGGGGATATTGGCATCAAGAGACGACAGTAATAAGGTGGGGTGCTTTTGGGTTATCCTTTGTAAGGTGAAAGACTAGAGCAGTAGTACGCAAAGTGTGCAGTCAGTAAGTGGGGCGGCAGTTCCGGAAAATGTCAAAGTTATTTGATTTATCGAATATTTTAAATAAATACATAAATGACAGCAAATTAGTCCAAGTTCTTACCTTTCAAATGAGCCGTTGACGATCATTCTAGGACTTGTAGAACCGGGGAAATGATGTTGGAAGTGCAATTGTCAGTAAAACTAATGAACAGAGCTGAAATAGCGTCATCCATATATGGGGCGTTGTGTTAAAAAAACAAAACAAACAACAAGCACTAATAAAGGAATAAAACATAAACAGGATCAGTGCAGCCCATAGACAGCCAGGTAGAGACTGGGTATGCCTTGAAAATCTTGTATTACAATTATTATATCCAATTATTTACCGTTGTTTGCAGAACAGATCACAGACAAAAAGCACTGACTAGTGCCCAGCCTGACTTTGCTTTCCAGGATCTGAGCAAACCAATAAGTACTAGTACTTGGTGTAGTTTTTTCCAAGTTCTGCACCAATCCCATTCCAAGACCAGCCCTGATCTTCCTCTTTTGCTTTCTCAGATCTTAGCCGATCACATTCCCAAGGTGAAAACACCGGATGTAAAATATTTTTTTCTATTTATTTCAACAGAACTCTACACTCTGCAAGACCAGCCCTGAACAACAGCGGGAACCTAAAGAAGAAGAGGTATCTTGCTGCCGACCCAAACTGCAGTTAGACAATCGAAGAGGGGCCGTTCAGAACTGGACATCCCAGGTTTCGGCCTAGCCTAGGCCACATGCAGCAGCAAAAAAAAAAAATCAGTCACAAGACTCTACTACGCAAAGGACTTGCCAAGCACTGAGACCCTCAGACCTCACACCCCCCCCACAACAGAAGTTTAAAACCTGCATTGAGATATACTGACTGCGTGCAGAACCTCACATCACCTGCAGAATACGAAACAATACTGGACAAAGAGGGTCAAAGACCTCAACAAAACACCACCCGATGCAGGATCCAAGTAGAGACACAAAACTCACGTCTCGCATGCTAATGCCTTGAGGATTACTGACTGCTAAGGATTCTTACTACCATTCCACTGCACCGGCATAGGAAAGAATTAGATGACTCAGCCAAACCTTGACTCTTGCTTTTGCACCTTAAAGGTCCTTTTAATAATTGTATTTTGAAATCGCTTGACTTCTCTAGGAGTGCTATATAAACTTTTTGTACTCATAAGTGGTGGTCTAACTATAGAGAAAACACATTTTTAAGTGTTCATCCCCTGTAGCTGCTATATAATCTTTCAAATGAACATTGTGTTCTAATCATTGATCTGTTATTGCAATTAAAAACAAACCTATTCATGTTACAAGAGAACATTTCTTTTAATTTGAACCTATACTCCACCAGTAAAAGCCACAGTTAGATTTTGTCATTGCATTTTACACACCAGGAAATCGACCAGGATTATATTTACTGTACCATTCATTTTTAGGAGTAATCATGGGATAGCCATGGATAGGTAGATTATGCAATCCCAGGTGAAAATCCAGCTGCGATTTATCCTGGTCAAATCAACCCTGAAGGCACACATCTTGGTCCTTAAATTAACCTTCCGGATTGTTTGTTACTTGCAGTTTGCACAAAAATCAGACCCCAAATCCCTTTAGAAAAAGAATCAAAGTGACAGGAAATACTAATTTCAATATTGTAAAGGACCTAAAGCAAAACCATCATTATATAGAATTGTAGATTTCTGGACAATTTTAATAGGATTATGGCTTGAAAATATATAGAAATTAGCAGAGTCAGTTATAACATCATTTAATACAGTTGGTTGGTTTTGGACGAACAACAGTAAAATCAATTGGCAAAGCCTCGGGCATCTCACCTTTCACACCCAGTAGTTTTGTACAGGTTCACTGTGCCATGCATTAGTTGCAATGGTTTTAAAGGGACGACCCAGATGCAGAGGGACACACTGGAAGTATTAGAATTAGACACCTCCAGTGGTAAAGGGATGTTAGCAAAAGTATAGCACAAAGGACTCCATCTGGACTGTATAAACATGTTTATCTTGAGATTACCCCTAAAAGAATGGTTGGTTCATCCAGTGCTATAAAATACTGCAATTAAATGCAGAACAGCTTCCTGGCAGTAGATGAATTGATCAAATTAACCCTTAAGTCAGAAGGTAGCGTGTAAGGAAATCAATCCCTTTTTTTAATGCAGCGTGATCCACTGGTGCTAAATTTATTTATTTAATGTTTTTTTAAATGCATTGTAGTATTAGTTACCAGTGTTTGTTTTTGGTACAATCATGACGGTTTCTTTTTTTGATACATTGTGCTTTCTCAAATATAACTGAAGCCCTTCAAGGAGGAACTTAACCAATACTTAATTAAACAAACAATACTTTGCCATTGTTTGACATAATATTGTTGAATAATACAAAACATAGCTGTAAAAGAATGTTTCCTAGGATTAACACTGGACATAAGATTGATAAAAAAAAAATTGTTTAACTATGGCTTCAATGTAAAGAAATGACCTTTTGCCTAACAGAGGCATGTTAGCTATGTTGTGCACTGAATGTATTTTTTTTTTTGGTAGGTACTTATGCAAAAAAAGTACCTAATGTTGTTGAAGCTGACACCCTGGGATCCTTCAAGAAGCTGCTTGATGAGATTTTGGGATCAATAAGCTACTAACAACCAAACGAGCAAGATGGGCCGAATGGCCTCCTCTCGTTTGTAAACTTTCTTATGTTCTTATGTTCTAATACTTGTGATTAACTGGCATTGGATTCAATATTGAATAAGTGCTCTAACTTCCTGATTTGAATGCTAGTGTTTGAGATTTTTTACAAAGTATAAATCTATAGTACAGAGTTCTCTACACTGTACTGACTTTGCTCTCATTAATGTTTCTAATAAAACGTACATAAATTCCTGTGTGTTGTTGCACTTGACAGACAGATTTCAATTTAAATGGGACTAATCCTGCTGCTCTGTTATTTTAAGTACAGTTATCCAGATCATTTGGCCCCATGCTTGTAATGAAAGGAGCAGAGGTTTCAATATCTTTGTTTCATAGGGGAGGTAAAGTTTTTGAACCTGTGAGAGCTGATGGCACTGTGTAGTGTGTCTGCCTGCCTGTCTGCCTATGAGGGTTAATCCAGGTTTTATTGGCGGAAGCTACAATTCCTTTCTGGCTCCACCAGATCAATAGGCAACATTCTCCACAATACTCAAGTCAATACCCTACACTTTAGGTGTCTGAGGGAACTATAGAACTCCAATAATTGTTATTAATGATTCTGATTTCTACAACCACAATTCTACAGTAGCTAACGCATCGCTTAGACAAAATACAATAACCTGAAGCAAAAATTAATTTGAGAAAAACAGGGTAAAAAAATAAGTATATGCTTTCTCCAATAAGATAACACATCAGTCAATATATGCTGTGAGGCCCTGTGAAAGCACTGCATTATCCGTTATCACACACATAGCCTAATGTTGAAATTCACAGAACCAATTACTAGATGCAAGAAAAAAAAAGTACCCTTTGGCTTGCCTGTACGTACATTCAACCCTTAAGACAGAAAAGACACCTTCAGATTCTTAAATAAAATTTACTTTAGTTTGCTCAGAATTGGATAAGTGGGACATCCTGTACATCACGGATCTTCAACTAGGCCCTTCAACTATCGCCTTCAGATCCGACTCCCTTTTCCCCCATCCCTGCCCCTATACTTTGAATGGGCTTTTCCAAACAATTCTGTGCAGCTCTTGGTTCAATTGCTAAAATACATATGCAAATTCTCAGGTTACTAACAGATACATCAGATTAAACGGAAAAAAAGAAAAAGTAATCTGTAACAATAGATTGTTTAATGGGTACTGCTATTTAAACCAATGTTTATTAATAACATGTATTGCTCATTGAAATGCCACTTCTTGGCTGATTGCAAGAATCCAGATCAAGATCGGAATCCTGTATTGTGAGCCAATTCTATGTGAAGAATAGTACAGGCAGTAATAGAGTCTGTGTTAGAAGTCTTATTGGATGAACATGTGCTAAATACAACACTATTCCCATAACTACTACGAATTAAAAAAATATACCAAGAACAAAACAAAATAGTGTAAGTAAATAAATAGATAAATAAGTGGAGCTGCACCACCTTCATTCATGCTGAATAAGAGTGAAGGATGAAGGGATGGCTGCTGTTTGTAATTGGGTCCCAGAAGGCTGTTCATTATTGGAAAGGGAGGCAATACAAAAGCAGAGGAAAAAGAAAACCTTTATACTGGGCTAAATAGTCACCTTTGTGTGTAATTACTGGATTACAGTTAATTTAGACAGGAGCTGATGCTTCTGTTCACTTCATCAATCTCACTTCTTCTCTAATTAAGTTTGAAATGACAGTTGTTCATGCGCCTGCTATAGCATCAATTCAGAGAGATGGAAGACGGGAGGAGGACCCCTGTTTAATTATTTTTTATTAGCCCCACAGAGGATTTTAAACCACCAGTTTTGCTCTGTGTGTAGCCCTATCACATATGGCTCGTTCCTTGTGCATTAAAGTGATTCGTTTAGGTTTGTTTACAGGAAGCGATATGCGAAACACTTAAATCAATTGAATAGACAAATTGATTAGTATGCTATTGCACTTGGAAAGTCACAAATAAAGCATTTAAACTTAATGTAATGTCCAACCTGCCTTTGCATTTATTGATGCTCCACTTAATCAAGAACACAGTTGTTCTTTTTTGCAGAATAGTAAAATCGTTCATTTAGTTTGAATATCATTGAGGGGGCAATATATGTGTAAACACAACATGTAACAGATTATTATAAATAATCTGCTGCATTTAAATTAGATTGAGAAAAGATTGTAGATCCCTTATTACTTAAAAGATTTAATCAAGATTACTGAAGTCGAGTGACCATTTGATCTCTTGAGCACCTTCTGAAAAATATAGTCTTGGGTGCACAGGTTTCTGCCGTCAAAAGAAAATTTCTTGCTATAGTACAGTTGGGATACTTTTACCTATGACTGAAGCAAACAAGGAGATCAACTATTTTAATAGGGTATCAAAAGAAACAAGCTGATCAGTTTTCTATTTGCTAAACATTATCATGACTCTTCAGAGTCAAAGCATGTCTCTGGCTGCAAGGTATCTGAATCATATGGGGATGGCTGGTCAAGGTAGAAGAAGAATGTGGGCAGTTTCACTGAAATAAACAAGTGCAAGATTAACTTAAAGTAAGGATGAAAGCATATTTAACCTTGTGTGGTATCTTTTTTAAATGAAGAAGATGCATTCTCTCTGTATGTAGCAGACAGCAGGGCATAGCAGGTAAGAACTCGAATGAATTCACATCTACTGTAAATCCACTTTACCTAAGAGACATATGTCAGTGTCTGTTTAAATCACACACATATGAACTGTGATACAATGAAAACAAAACAAGAAGTCAAATCTAGGGTCCATCTCTAGCAAGAAAAAAAAAAGTATCAAACAAAACCATTAAGTACTGCCTGATTAAACTCTTGCCCATGCAGTACAGGGTTTGTTTATTTCCTAAAACCAAAAAAGCACTATTAAAGGCTTAACTGAAACAAAAACAAGCTTTGATTTAGAGTACATTTTCTATTTTAGTAAGGTGGTGTCCACCATTGCATACATCTAATTTAAGAAAGAGAATTTTGTTAGAGAGCGAGCGATTCAGGATATAGGCTTCATCTATAGATTCATCTATAGGCCATCCTTTCCAAAGACTCAATTTTCAAACTAAATCAGAGCTGCACAGAAAGCAATTAAATCCCTAAACCCCCTCTTCAAAAAAAAAAAAAATACAAGACACTGAAACCCACACAAGTCAAGAGAGGAGAAAACAACATTAGGAATTGAGTTAAAGACAGCGTTTTGTTTAGCAACAGAGGATCATCCATCATAATTATAATTAGAAAGTGTCACTTCACCTTTCTGTCTGATCAGTGGCTGATTAAATATTCTCTGGCAGAGGCGAGTAATTGAATTGTGCGAGGAACACAGGGCTGCTGTTCGAGGAGAATTCATTAGTCACAGGTCTCATCTGCTAATGAGCGAATCTAGGTAAGGATTTGCTTATTTTTGGTATTTAATTATTTATATTTTATTGAACTCTATTTTTGTCTTCAATATATTGACAGAGTGCAGATCCATACAGATTAAACACATTGCACCATATTTATCAACTACTTTTTGTAAGGAAAAGGTATTGAATTGATTTTGGCAATATTAAGACTCCAAATTAGAAAACGACTTAAATAAAACAACAGTGAGCGCTTTTTAATACTATGTAGACACAAGAGCATTGGCTCATGGTGAAAAGAGAATGATTCCTCATTATTAAACAGAGATCATGAGAAATCTTGGCAAGACATCCAGTACTGCCCATGTGGACTTACCCATTTAGTAGATTATTTTGCAGAGCTGTAAATGCAAAGAGTTTTACCAGCAAGACTGTATTCGGTTTCACATGCAAAGTTTGCATGCAGTCATATTAGATAAGATACAGTAATGTCAAAACTTTATAAAAATGGCCTCTTAAATACAAAACACCATAGGAAGCATACGCTTTGTGTATTTTATCTGTCAAATTTATGTGTAAAGCAAGGATATTTCATTTTAGTTTGTGGAAGAAGGAAGCCAAGCAAGAAGGCATTTGCTATTGTTTTGTAAAGATCACGACAGACGGAGCTCGTGAAGGCACCCCGTTTACTCATTTATTATTCCAAGCAGCTGGTTTTTTTGGGGTCAGTTTATTACTGTTTCCTGAGTGAATCTGTTTAGCTTTGAGTTCTGATCAGTAACTGTTCACCAGAGTTGTTATGGCTGTGCATCTGCTGTTACTGTATGTCTCCACAACTTTTTTTTAAAGACTGTTAGTGTGCATGCCATAATAGACTAACAAATTATTGTATGCACCCCCCCTCCCTGATATTCTCAATAACTTTCTCTTTTTTGTGCTTAAAACATGGCTCAGCTATGACATGAACCACATTGTAAGCACAATGCTACATTACAGAGCAGTACAGACACAGCAATTGATGGAAAATGGTTTTCCAGAACGTGTCTTTGCACATGCCTTTTTAGTTAAATGGAACTGGCCCCCACATGGAGACCTCCTGAACTAAGTGCTTCTTAACTACAGCGCCACAGGACCACCAACAGCCCAGGATCCTGGTTCAACCAGAACCAGAAGATGTATTTACAGATGAACGGCTTGGTTTCCTGAAATACTACTTATCAATGAATTATTCATGAAGAAGAACCATACATGTGCACTCCAAACATTTTTGAGATGTTGATTTCTTTTCAAATGTCACAAGTTCCATTATATGAATCACATGCACCTTTCTGTAGGTGTGGTACAGGCAGACATCTAACAAGTGGTGTCTACAAAACAAGATTGAGGACTTCAGAAAATCTGATAAAACTGAACATATGGATTTTCATCTCAACAATTTAATTGTTCAACTTTCTCATGGGCAATGTGATCAAATATCCAGCATAGAGTACTGAAAACAGACACTACTTGGTGCAGACACACTCTGAAGGTATCAGAAATAAGATGATTCATGTTGCAGAGGAAATTGCTTGAGGTATCGGGATACTATTTTAATGCTGGCATTACTGAAACAGCCTAAACAGTTAACTCTGATGCAAAGACATTTTACGGGTTTTTACAGGTTTTCTTGCCAGCTGTGTTTCCACAAAATGAATTTAACAAAGGTAGTTCATATATACGTTATAGTTGTTTTTTTTTTTAAGCAACAATGTATAGCCCTGAAACTGACTGACAAGTGTTCTTTTAAAATATAAATGCCACTCAAGCAGTGTGCATTTCTGTTTTTTCTCTCATCAGAAACATCAGACATATTCTTTGCAATGCTTCCATGAGAAGCATTACCAGAAAGCAGATGATACTTTACCAGCACAGGAAAAGTTCAGTGCCGAAGTAAAACCAAGTCAAGTAAAGAAACATGTTGGATGTTTAGATTCAGTTCAGCTGTTCAAACTAAATACAGAAATATTTCTCTCTGAAAATATTCAGACCTTTTCCAAGGGTTATACACACCGCCTTCACTTTCCTACAAAATTACCTACCAAAAATAAAAAAAAATAAATAAAAACCCAACAGTACAGTTCATCTACTGGTCCACTTTACCAGAGGAGACAGCCCTGGAATGGTATGGTAACAGTTCAACACATGGTCTTTAACACATGGCAGGCTTTATATCGCCAAAATAAGAACACAAGTCACTCTGTTGATGAAAATATAGACAGCCTTTGCTGTTCCCTTATATCCTATTTGCAAGGGAAAAAACCCCTCAAGAATAAGACAACCTGGATAGTGTAGGTATTGGTGCTCTTACTGGCTGCTAATAAACATGTTTAGATTGGTTGCTTTAACCAGGAATAACATGGTCTTTAAAACAGCAAATCACAAGAGACACAGACCTCCAGATAATTCCCAATTGAAAGGATCGCAGTCTATATAGAGAGTTGGTATTTTAAACAAACTGGTCTGCAGGATGGAGTGGTACCTAGAACAACACAGTAAGACATTATTTCTTCAAAACTATCTCGGGCGCATACTACAGGTTAAAGCCACTCTGATCCAAACTGATCCAGTTCTGCTGGACTGGGTCCCCAATGATCCACCCCACTAGCGAAACAAGGTAACAGACTGAACAGCACTGGGTTTGTTTCACAGCAGGGGCCAGGGGATAAAACTCTCTCACACACACACACCAAGTCTGGGCTGTCTCTTTTTCTCTTGGCAGCCTCTTCATCTTCATCTCTGATACAAGTGCTCCCTCTAGTGGGCTGTTCATGAAATTGCTTTTGGAAAATAAGTTGCTTAATGTGTCAACAATCCACTGTTTAAAAAAATAATAATAAATAATTTAAAAAAAAAAAAGTTAATGTTCTGGGAAATAAACCCTCTCATGTCTTCATTACCAAGGTGAAGGTCTTCCAACTTATTTTTATTTTTTTACTTTAATTTTAATGTTACATATTTTTGAATGAGTTGAGCAGTCGGGAAGATTTTCAAGTACAAATTTAAAGTCCAAATCTTGCCGGTGTTCGTCTTGGTGTCATGAGTGCAGCCTGTTCTTTTCTCCCTGGTGTGCAGATCTTAACTGACCTGTAAAATAATACATGCACACATAAAAACAGGATGGAAGCAATACAAAAATGTTGTTACTGAACTGCAACCCTGATGCCAAGGAAACACAAAACCACAAATAATCCCTCCCTGCCCCTCATATTTCACTGGATTTGAAATCACCTTCCTGCATAAATGAGGCATTGTAAATTTAGAGAAATGAATAAATAAAGTTAAATCATTCAAACCAAGTATAAAAAATAAACATGCAGCGGAATTCCTGGCTACACGGTGGACTTGCGCTAGGACTGTGCTCCACAACAAACAATAGTGAATCTCTCAGCTTAAAAGCTAATTGACAATATGTGTAGCTCTGCTTCACTTAATTACCATCACTGCTTATCCTGGTTTAATTAGCCATAACCCCACATGATAGCTTAATCAAAACAAAACAAATAAACAGACATTAAAATGTAACCTCTGTTTTCCCCGCTCTCTGTAATGCAGTGTAGAGAACAGCGCAGACAGATCAAAAGATCATGTTTAATTCCAAAGACACAAAAGAACCAGTACACACCACCAAGTACAACTTGGCATCACAATGCAATTCCACCAGGCAGCTAGGAATTAGACAGCATCTTAAATTTGCCTCGGTTTATTTTATTATGCTTTTTGTATCAATGGTTGAACCTTCTTTATGGGATCACTACCCTAGGGTCTTGTTTTTGTGTAAGTTACTATACACAGTTGAATATACAGCACCTGACCTCAAAGTATTTTCAATTTCCTTTTTTAAAATATCTGTGCTATTTATTAAGGGCCCGAGAAAAGCAAGCAAGCAAGCAAGAAAAGGGATCACCTAAAAAAAAAAAAAAAGAGCCAAGTGACAAGTAAAAATAACCTTTAAAACACCCCACCCCAGTTAAACCTCAGTAAAGAAATTCTGACGTAACAGCTTTCAAAAACAGGAGGCAAAATAGCCCAAATCAAAACACATCTACCTCTTGGCAATCGCACCAAATCACCTAGATTAGTGTTTTACATGAATACCTTGGATGGGCAACATTATTCCATCATTCTCCGGATAGGACTGCAAGAGACATGGTCACCTGCCAATACTAAAATTCTTAGCAAACCAATCTTTCATTTAAAAAAAATAAATAAATCCTGACATATTTGTTTTATTCATGTAGGGTTAATGTTAATGGAAGCATGCTTTTTTTTTACTTTTTTTTTTTTTTTTAGTAGAAACTTGTCTATCAACCAGTTTGAAAAGTGCACAGCAGACTAAAACTAGTCCAATGAGTTATAATTTAGGGTAAACTCAAGACTTTGTTTTAAAATACCAGACCTCATCATCTCCGGTGTGTGTGTGTGTGTGTATGTAAAAGCTCTTAAATGTCCTCAAAATAGGTTGTAATAAAGTGTTGAACAGCACAGCCTTATGCATTTACATGACAATAGGATATGCTACAGAGTACAGAGGGAACGGAACCTATTAATTATCACATTATCAAAGTCGCAGATATCAAAATCCTAATCCCCCTGCTTCAATACGATTATTGTCGAGATGACTGACACACTGGCTGGCAGACAAAGGTTCTAATACACAGATAAATTAGTTGATTAATTAATAATGAAAATAATTCTCGTCTTTGTGAAACTAGGAGCTGTGTGCTGAATTAATTTTTTAGTTTAATTTAAAAATTAAAGCAAGCTTTTTTTCCTGCTCCGAAATTTAAATTGCTACAGTAATAGGGGTCAGCCAGGGGTCAATATCATTTATTTTGCTCTTGGCTCAGGGGAAGAGGGAAGAGAGGGGAGCAGAGCTTGTCTCACATGGCAGGAGGGGGGAGGGGGGAGAGAAGAAGCCATTCATGTAGCACAGTATATGGTCATGCGCCACCATCTCTAAAACACTTTGATGGCCAGCACCTTGAAGTCAAGGAATCATGGTGTGTCCTGACAATTTCCCTTAGACAAATCTATAAGGTGTTTTCTGTAAAATCTACTTCTCAGAACAAAGGGACACTCCCTCCCTACCTCACGCTGCCCAGGTTGCTCTTCCTCTCCTGCTCCTCTCTCCGGGACCTCAGCTGCTGCTCAGCCAGGGACATCTCCTCCTCCATGGCTGATATCTCCTCCTTCGCTCGCCGGTGGTTCTCCTGCAGGGGGCAGAGCAGGGACAGAGACAAGAGTGAGAGTGTGCAGGAGAGAATATCATTTCGGTCCAGGTTTAAATGCAACAATCTTAAATGTTTATTAATGCATGTGCATATTTAAAAAAAAAAAAAAACTTTTTTCCAAGGATACTCCAAACCCAATAAAAGGCACCAGCATGGTTCTTAAAGCGCCTAAAACCCTACAGCGGAGTGCAATTAACAAATAGATTGCACCCTACAGAATTAGACCCCTTTAGGATAGGACAATGGTGTGCGAATCACCTTTTTTTTGTAATAGTTTGAATTACTCTCGTTCCAAGTTGTCTCCTTCCCTAGTGAGTTAGCAAATTAAATGGTTACCTGTCTGCTCTTGTTGGCTTGTTTGACGCTGTAGAACATGGGCCCCAGCTCAGCCAGCCACTCCCCGTCAACAGAGGAGACGCACTGCATGTACTCCTGCAGGAGGGGAAGACACACACATCAGGGTCACGCAGTAACAACACCACACAGGACGACAAACAGCAAGTGCACAACAAGATGGACTTCACCAGGCAGGAATGAATGGGGGGGTATAGATAATAACAATAAAAATAATAACAATCTTTTTATATCGCATTTTATATAGTGGACCACCATCATAAACCACTTTACAAGATACAAGACTAGTGTGCGTGAACTATGCATCAGCTGCAGAGTCACTTACAATAACGTCTCACACCGGAAAAATGAAGCACAAGGAGGTTCAGTGACTCGCTCAGGGCCACACAGTGAGTCAGTGGCAGAGCTGGGGTTTGAACCGGAAACCTCCTGGTTACAAGCCCGTTTCTTTAACCACTGGACCACACAGCCTCTTATATAAAGTTGAAGACTCAGCAAATCAGCCAATTAAGATATTTTTTTCAGAGTATTACATAAACACAAGAACTCAATAATTAACTGTGGCTTTTCCTCTTGAAGCAAGGTGAGCAACCAGTCAATATAGTGCAGTGGTCATTGGTCCCTATTTAAAGCATTTTAATCCAGTGTGCAAATCACAGGAAAAGGTTTACAAGGGGAGCCACCCATGTTTTCTTTTCTTGTAACATTACTAATATTTGCCTGAAAGCAATATCTGCCTGCTTAACAAGTACTGATTCACAATACAGAAAATTGCATGTTGGACTGCATACTGTTTTAATAGAAATGGAGTTCTGATAATAGATCTTTGTAATGAGAAACGGCTTGTGGCTGTGGTGTAACCTCACCTTTGTGGTCATGACGAGCTCATGGTAGACAATGTAATCCAGTGTGTACCCCATTCCGAAGAGAGAGCTGGTGGGGTGCAGGTGACAGGGCATCCCCGTCCGCACGTTCACATACTCCCCGATACCCTACAGAGAACACGCACGGGCACACATTATTAGACACAAATGGGAATAAGAGTTTCATCCAGTCCCGGTTTTAGTAGGAGTCTAATTAGACAAACCTGAGCTTGTTACATACATACTGTGGCTAACCAAGCTTGTATTAAAACCTGGAATGGGTGAAACTGACATGCAACAGCAGTGTTATTTCCATCACTGTTAGAGATCATTCACCTAACCATGCACTGAACTGTATGGTTTCGCTGAGTAATACTTTTCACAGAAAATATCTTCTAAAAAAAGATACAGTGCATGCTTCAATTTTCCCTTATTACCCAAATACCTTCATCCCTAATCCCTCTAGAAGTAGATCTGGAAAGATCTACATCTTTGTAACCTCCTACAGCCTATTCTACCATACCAGAACCCTGTGTTCTTTGCTGGGACAGTTGCCCCACATTCACTACAGCCAGTACCTTGAGTTTGGCAGCCTGGTGGAAGTAGGCAGCACAGATGCACTTCCTAATGATGTCCCAGTCCGACCCACAGGACACCAGACTGAGCCTCTGCTGGACCATGATATCCTTGAGCTGGGCCCGAACCTCACGAACCTGGGGAGGCAGAAACACACAGCGAGAACCAATAAACACATATCCTCCTCCTTTTCTGTCTTGTGTGAATGAAGTGCTCATTACAGAAGACTGTAAAGTAGTTGGTCACACTCCACCCCCCCCCCCCCCCCCCCCCCCCTCTCCCCCCCCTCCCCTCACCTTCCTCATGGCCTTGGCAATAAAATGCTCATTGCACCAGATAGTGGAGTAGTTGTTGTTCTTCCACTGCAAGTACATGTTCAGGTAGGTCAGGTGATCACTCTCGGGGACTGCAAACTTCTCACTCACCTGGTCACTCTCCTCCTCACGGCCCTGAAGACATTGATTTAAACGCATTGCTAAGCACTACTACAGATCTTAGTTAACATTACAGGGAAATGTTACCACCAGTTAATATGTTCATTTAAAGAAATGGGCTAGTCAAAAAAGAGTTCATTTATTTATAACATGTCTCAAATATAAACCAGTAAATCCAGTCTTAGGTATGGACCTATATAATTTTTGTAGGAGTACTTCCATTTACACTGAAACTACATATTTAGCTTTAGTTGGATTGCTGTTTTACAAAGTAGTGCTAAAATAGTTGGTGCTGGCTTTTGTAAACTTGAATGGCCCAAGTACTACCAGGTAGCTGTATAAAGAAGTGAAACTTGTTATGATGTACCTTTGGCCTGTAGAAGATGGCAGGTACAGACAGCATAGACACAATGATTAAGATGTCAGAGCTGCAGCCCATGTCACATGACACAATGAGCATCTTAGAAAGGGCGGGGTCCAGAGGGAACTCCACCATGAGACGACCAGTCGGGGTCAGTCCCCCTAAAACAGAAGGTACAGGACAGTCAAGAGACACTGAGGACAGTCAAGAGTTATACCGCTCGTTAAAACTCTAGTGAAATGACAAGAACACATAAGGCAAGGCTCATATCAAAATCATCAACTCCTGGTCTCCTTTTCTGTAAAATGTTTTGACAAAGGACTACCAATATATACGTTTTGCTTCTTTAGCTACAACTGCGCCTACAAGACAGCATTTATAACCAGTTACTGCTGAAAGTAGAAGACATCATCGTAGTAGTAGGATGCTATTTGTTTAATAGAAATGACGCAGTATTTCCATGAGGGTAGGGTCTTGTGTCCCTTTACGCAGAAACTTAGTATCGGAGTGGTCTGTTATTGAGGTCAGGTAGAGTTCACAGAAGGCTAATTATGTCAGAATGTAGAAAACAGACAGAAATTAATTGAAGCCATCAATGAGCATACAGGACATGGGAGTGTATCAGATATTGCGTATCTGTATAAGTGTGGCTGCAAGAAAACATCATTAACGTTCTGGGCTATAACAGAGCTTGCTGCCACACACATGAATAAAAGATAAAAACTGAAGTGGCCGAGGTAACAGAAGCTATACATTACAGTACACACCGCTTTTTCAAATTTCTCCCACCTTAGACTAGTTATACAGGCTGAACTGTTCAGATGTGACCTTCTGAAAATATGGGTCGAGCTGCAAATTGCCCTCCTAATCACTAGTTCAACCCATCAGCCCTATCATAAGTGTAACAAAGAAAGTGCAAAGTGTAGCATTCGACCTTGAATTTCCCCATAAAAGCTTTTTTGTTTTTGCTTTAATATGTTCTGGTGAATATCACAGAAACAAGCTCCAAGTAGGTTTTCAGTTTTATTATGTAGAGCTGACTTTAACTGTACCAAGGTACTCCGATATAGGACGAGTCCGTATTCGGCGTGGGGCGAAACACTTGCGTTCAAGATGTTCTGGACGTGCGCTGATGGCTTCCATTAGATGAAGTGTTAAAATTAACAGGATACAGCAGACAGACTAGGCTGCAGTACCGGTGTTGTCCAGCGACCCCAGGATCCAGAGCTGGTACATGGAGTTCAGCATGTTGTCCTCAGGAGGGGGGTCCATGAAGTGAAACAGAAGCAGGTCCTGAACCCCCAGGGACTTCAGCAGCAGGACCACATTGACCAGGTTGGTACGCTGGATCTCTGGGATAGTGGTGGTCAGCATCTCATTCTTGTAGGCACTCTGAGTGTAGAGCCTAGGAAAAGAGGGATGTTAACGATGGGAGTAAACACCAGTAAATCACTTCCATTTAAAAATATCAATCACACCCAAAATCATTAAAATGCTACAGAAAGAAAAAAAAAATCTCAGTTTAAAAATCTTTTTAAAAATCGGGACATACAGGAGACCAAGGACAATTCCAGAAGTAAAAAGGTTAATCAGAGTTGAAGATTTTTTGCTGTAGCATGTACTTTCTCTAGAAAAAGTACACTTCTGTGAAATTCTGTGAAGCCAAAATTGATTACCCACCAATCTTGATCAGTTTTGTCTCATATTAAAGAAAATTATTTATTTTCAAGTGCTCTGGACACATTTACATGAGGAAAATGTATTAGCCTTTCACTGTGGACAGAATAATGAGTTTGTTTAGGTTTTGGTCACCTTGGAAGTCTACAGATCCGATGATCATAACACAGCTCAGCAAATGAAAGACCCCTAGGAAATATCTTATTTTTGCCTTAGTAGATTGGATTAAATCCTATTAAATGCACCTTTGAATTTGATTACATTATATATCTTCCATTCAAATGCCCGTCACATCAAAGAAAGGAAATATCAAGGGATAAAAATTACCAAAACAAATTCCTCACTGCAGCAAGCAAGCTACGTTAACAAAAAAAATATTTCTTAAAAATAAAAAGACAGTCCAAGCCTTCAAAATGTAGCAGAAAAGTTAATGTAAAGAACAGTTCAGTTCCATCAATAAAGACTTGAACTTGAAAGGCAAATAGATAAATGTTTCATCTAGTGTAATAGCAAATTTTTGGTCTATTTATAACAAAAAAAAAAAAAACACAATCTTGTAGTAAAAAGATTTTCTACCCAATTTGAAATGGCCTATTCAAACGTTTCTCCTCTACTGCAGCGGACTTTTATTATAATTTTTACTTTGGATATTTTTAGTTTATCATCTATAACTCCAAACACCTCATCAGATATTCTAAAGTAAAGAAAATAGTTCAATGCATAATAGATATTGCCAATGTAGGTGTGGTTACCTGAAGCACTGTCCAGGCCCAGTTCTTCCGGCTCGACCCGATCTCTGGTTGGCATTGGCCTGGCTGATTGGGTACACCTGAAGGGCATCCATTCCGATCCGGGCGTTAAACACCTGGGGCCCAGAACACACAACAAGGGGCCATCAGCAAAAACCTCACACTTAATGGTTCTGTTTTTTCTTTGAGAAAATACTCTTATTATTATTCGTTTTAACCTTTAGCGGTCCATTTATTCAACACTTGTCAGGCACGTCAGGTCCAATTTATTTTCACATGCACTGTTTATTTTACACACGCCGTTTCAAATATTTTTTTCAGAGTAAAACAGGTTCAGAAGGCATTGAAAAAAAAAAAAAACACTCAGTACTGTGTCTATAGACAATCCCCATCCCTTGTTTGCTGTATTTTTCACATACCTCTTTATAGACATGCATACTGGTAAATCCTCTCCTGAACACTAGTTTTATCACCAGACTCCTCAATAATGCGATCCAACTCATTATTTTGTTACTACAACATCTCAAAAAGCTCTGCAAATGTCTGCGATATTCTTTGAGCGCTGAATGCAGAAGCAGCTATCTCCTTTGTTATGTCTATGTTACCTCTGTAATGGATGGAGTTATGAGAAACGCCGGTTTTTTTTCGGTTTCATTCGGCTCCTATCAGTCTCACTCAGCCACTGAAAGGTTTGCTCGGCTTTTTCCGGAGAAAAACGACTAGAGACCTGTGCTTTACGTCTTTTTGATGATGTCGGACAGGGTCCGACATTGGACTGGAAAGGGAAAACTGTAAGGTTGGATTTAAATGTGTGTTTTATATTACATGTGTTGATCTATAAACAAGTATTCTATTTCCACATACAGCAGGAGCAGCCAATGCAATTTCATTAGGAGGAACACAGAACACAGTGCTGGTTCTTTATAGAGAAGATACACTCCTACCTTTAGTTTGCAGTAGCCCGAGTCGATGACAAACATGATCCCGTCCACCGTCAGAGATGTCTCAGCAATGTTTGTGGCAACAATACACTTCCGCACGCCATCCGGGGCCTGCAGACATGAACACAATCTGTTAAGAAGGACCCACTGCACCGGAGAGGACATCACTGTGACCCTTTTCGAAGTGGGAAACCTCCTTATGCACAGCAAATCCCAGACTCAATAAAATTTTCTAAAGAAAGAACTAGTCAAGTTTCTTTACAATTAAATAAGCAATTCTCTTGATACATTTTAAATCTGAAGTGTGATATGAATTCATAATTGCACCTCCACTACATCCCTGTTGCTGGGAATATAATAAAAATACAAAAATAATACAAAAGAGCTGCAAGTACATAGCAAGGGCAAAAGACCACTGGGGGGGAGAGAAAGAGAGAGGAGCGAGAGATGTACCTTCTGGAAGATCTTGGCCTGCAGGTCCGAGGGCAGCTGAGAATAGATGGGCAGCACTGCCAGCTGGGGAGCACTCTCCAGGTCCTCTAGTCTCTCCACGATCTGATCAGAAGTCACCTGGGGAACAATGGATCAATGGAGAGCCCGCTATTACAAATACCTACCCACTGTTACCAGCTAGATTAAAAAGAGTAACATTTTTTGGTGGTAGTTTTATTTTCAGTATTTCTGAAAATGATTCCCAAGCAATAACCTGTTGCCCCAGTACCTCAATGTCCTCTTGTCCTGGCATGAAGATGAGGATATCGCCAGGCATGCCGCTGAGGTGCACCTGCAGAGCCTGCTTCACTGATGCCTCCACGTAGTCCTCCTGAGCTGTCTGAAACACAAAGTGCAACAACATACATGTTTTACCAGAGCTGAGAGTCATTATCAATTAAACATTTTATTTTATGGCTAGAGGCCACACACATCAGCCAGCCGAGCAGCGTTTCAACTGTTTTGTCCTTCAGTGGTTATGTATTTTGTTGTTTAATTTTCTTGCGTTACTCATTAAGTCGCATATCCTCTATAGCTCTCATGTTTAAGCATTTTAGAGCACTGAACAGTTGCAATGTTTAGTCTAATGAAAATGTACCTTGCTGAAGAGGATATCCACAGGGAAAGTCCTTCCTGGGATGTGGAATATTGGAACATTCCCGAAGAATGCAGCAAACTTATCTGAATCCATCGTTGCTGACGTCACTATTAGTTTCAGATCTGAGCGTCTAGCAACGACCTGTAGGAACAACGGTAAAGATGAAGAAGGAATCTCTCTCCATTCATTACTTTTCATACCCTAGTTTCCACACCCTCACTGCCTCCCTCCACTTAGAAATCCAGACAACATGCCAGTATTAGTAAGAGTAAAAACCAAAAGGATTCTGAGATGTTTTTATACCAACTACAAATCTCATGTATTCATCATTCAGGAGCTGCAAGTATTCAGTGCTTTGGTGAAGTATCATAATGCGATGTTTCATATAATTAAAAAGATAAACAGTTCAAGGCTCTCTCTCTTTCTTAGCAATTCAAACTAGAGCTGTACAAACTGATTATTCGATTATACTGATCAAGCTCTCCACAAGTGAGGGTCAGTGGTGTTTCAAAATGAAACAAGGGAAGTAACAGCTGCTTGGATTTGTGTGGATCGCTGTTCTCCGCAGAATCTAAGAAAAACAGCGATCACCACAAACCCAAGCAGCTGTTTCTTCACTTGTTCCACTTTGAATAGTACAAATAGCCCAATCAACACCAAGGACCCTCACCTGATTGTCAGCACCTTATTTCTGTGGAGAGCTCCATCTGAATAAATCGGTTCGTGCAGCACTAATTCGAACTCAACTACAATCTCTTGTGAAGGTCCACTTATCAAGAGCACACACCTCTTGGAGCAGTCCAAACAGCACGTCTGTGTTGAGTGACCTCTCGTGAGCCTCGTCCATGATGATGGCACTGTAGTGGTCCAAGTCAGACTCACGCAGGGACTCTCTCAGCAGGATTCCATCGGTCATGTACTTGATGACTGTCTGCTCAGAGGTGCAGTCCTCAAAACGGATAGAATAACCCACCTGCCCAGGGGTAACACACTGTAAAACACAGACTCTCGCAGCACCAGCTGAAAACAGCACCTCTATGACAAAGTGTAGGGTAAAAAAAGTAAATAAAAGACAACACGGGCACTGCAGTGAATTAAATGCTAACGAGCATCTGTATGCCATTGAATCGGTGTCAATGCTTTCTCTTGTCGGTCCTGCTGATTGAGAATGCGTCTTAAAAGAAAAAAACTATTGAAAAGAATTTAAAACTCCTTTTAAAACCAGACATTTAGTGAGGAAGATATTCTGACCAGGAGAACTCTAAAGAATGTTTATTGACAGCTTCGGATTTTCTGTTTGGAAACAGACAAAGCAGATAACAATTCCGGTTCCTACTTCAAAAAGGAACAAGACTATGAACTATTAAAATACAAAACCAGCCCCGTACTTCGAACTGCCCAATCATTAAAGCATGTAAACAAAGTGGTGGACCATTTTAACCTTAGACAAAAACATAATTAAGAGATATGCCTCACAGTGTAACCAATTTGGTAGTGCAAGGATAGGCAACTACATTCCTTCTATTCCAACCATGCCTACCATCCAAGTGTATTGGTTCTCAGCCATTTGGGGGTTTTAACCTATACAGGCGTCTCTGTGTCTCTCACCTCCTCTCCGAGGTTGCCTCCGATCTCCTCGCTCACTCTTTTAGCCACACTCATGGCAGCGACTCTTCGCGGCTGCGTGCAGCCCACCATGCCATACTGCGTGTAGCCGTCCTCATGAAGATACTGCGTCAACTGAGTAGTCTTTCCACTGCCAGTCTCGCCCACCACAATCACGATACTGTTATCCCTGCAACACAACACGGTTACCAATGCGATTTCATGTTTTAGAAGAACGGAAATTAAGTGTAATTTCTCACAGTAATTGAAATGCTATGAGACGGCTATGTGTGTGTTTATAGAGATTTAACATCATTATTTATCTTTAGGACAGACCTCCCGAGCTGTTTGCTGGTTGAGTTTCTTTTTTCTCCTCCTCATTTACCTGATGATATTGAGCAGCTCCTGTCTCACTGCGAAGATAGGCAGGTACTGCCTCTGTTCCAGGAGGGTTTTCTTCTTGGCAAACTCGCTGCTTGCTTCGCTCTTCTCTTTCATATGATCTGCAAACTTCTGCTCAGTCCTGTGGAGGTGGGAAACGCCAGCATTATTTACCATCCAAATCCCTCATTATTTAACTGTGGAAATTTTGTGAAAACAGAAATTACTGTGATATTATGGTTCCAGCGTAAATGGGCAGTGAAAAAGTATTGTTTTTTTGCCCTCAAACAAACTTTATAACTTGTAATTACACAAGCGAAGTGGAAAAGATAAACACGGGTCTGCAACACTTTTTTTTTTTTTTGGCTTACAACCAAAGCTTTAAAAACTACCTGAACATAAGTAACTTAGAGTTCAACTTAATTCTAATTGGCTAGCCAAATTAAGAGAATGTCTAACACTATAAATCATTCAGATCCTTTTATAATCATAACACACTGCTTGGCAAACAATATTCTCTAGATCAAATATCCACTGTTAGAGATGAAACGCAGTTAGCAGACTGGCGACAAGACATGTCAAAATCTAAAGGAAGCTAAACACTTAACACGTGCCCAGGCTCTAAGGGCAGCTGTACCTGTAGTCCACAGTGCCGTCTTCACCCACAGGCTTGCCCGAAGTCTCCTCCTCCTTCTTCTCAATGCCCATGATGTCACCCAGCTTGGTGCCAGCCAACTCCCAGTGCTTGTGTTGAGCCTGCAAGGGGCGAGAGGGTACCAGAGGGTCACTAGTTAAAACACTGATAATGGCAGACAGTGAAATTACTTTGCATTGTAACAACCCCCTAATGCATATCAACCCAATCGCATTTAAAAGCAATCTGGAATGATATGCAGTTCTCGGGAGGGAACAACAGCAGCAGCAACAAGGCTACTGTCCAATAGCAAAGTACCTTCTTGCGCTCCTTCTGCTCCCGGTGCTTGTGGACGAGCTGGCTGCCCTTGCGCGAAATAATGGCCATGTCCGAGGTGCAGTCCTTCACTGGGATCACTGGCTCCGGCTGCAACCCAGGCAGGGAAACAAAGCACTTATCATAGTGGAACAGCACGGGGAGAAAAGCACTGCTACCTGTATGTCCAGTACTGGGTTCTACTTTAGTTCATGTCAAGAATCTTGTTTGCCCGATCCAGATTTAATGCATTCCTGTGGATCAGTTTTCACCGACACTCCATAAATTTGTCAGTAACTTTAAACAATTGTAAAATGTGTTTTTTTTGTTGTTTTTCTTCATTCTTTAATGCAGAATGCAGAAACATTTGTCTACTGGTCCATTACTCTGACGTTGTACCGGTCAATACCTGTTTAGTGAATACGATCCTACCGTCCAGGAACGGTGGGACCAGGTTGTGCACCAGAAGGTGAACTTTGGCTGCATTGTCCTCCTCAAAGTCTTCATCCACCTCCAGCCGTCGCACCACTCCACTGGTCAGCATGCAGTTGGTCTCCCAGCGCTCATTATCCTGCATGATACACACAGGGTCTGAACAGTTCACGCTTTCAACATGCAATCACAGTAAATTAAATTAAAAACTGCAAAAGGTAATTATAATATAAAGTTGCTATTGGTTTATAACATCACTAAAACATAAAATTACAGTCTACGACCACAGTTGTACACCACTGAGTGAAGGCTGGCTGGCTGGTGGTTTTACCTCGTTGATCTGCCTTTTCTTCGCAGAGATGCGTTTCTGAGTCTGTTTCTGTAGGATCTCCTCCCTCTTCTTGACGTAGTCCTCAGAGCTTGAGGTCAGGGAGTTGTGGAACTCGTCAAAGCCCTCATCCATCATGTACCAGTCCCGGTCTGCTTGCTTTCACACAATATTAGAGCAAAGGGATACTATCACTCAAACACCACATATGCATCTCTAATCTGGCACCACACACACTCAGCAATGTGTACTAGTCTTAGTTTGCTTGCCTAAACAAAACTGCATGCAATATACATTTCCATCTCCAATTACTTAAATATTACATGTGACCATGACCAACCTCCGTAGCATATAGAATAGCAATTTGTATTTTAGTCAAAAACAGACCACTGGTTGCTGGTACAAGTGGCAGTCGAGTGGCGAGCAGCAGTCATTACATTAAAGAGGTCCAATGATCTGCATCACCATTTGATGAATAACTTCTTGTAACACATCCATGGGAAAAGTGGTTCTGCAGGTATTTTTACTGATAAAATGCAACTAGTTTTACCAGGGCATTGCTCACCCTGTCCCACCTACCTTCTGGTCTTCCTCCCACTGCTGTTTCTCTTCCTCGTTATCGAAGGAGATCCAGTCTTCTCCCTCCTCCTTCCTTCCTGAAAACACAAAGCAGACAACAGCTTATAGTACAGCATAGGTCTCATAGTGGTACATTTTTAAATAGCAAGAGGATCCTTAATTTGAAAAATGTTGGCAACCACTGAGGATCACCAGATAAAACATATTTTATCATTATTACAAAATAAAGCCATTTTCATTGCAAGAAACACAATACATACATAAAATACAACATAAAAGTTGCTGTGGGGTTTACCTTTCCCGCGGGAGAGCCGGGGGGTGGCGCCCAGGTGTTTTCTGTCATTGGCCCACTCGTTGTATTTGTAGGAGGGAGTTGGCAGGGGGGTATCATCTGGATATCTGCTCTTTACAGATCTGCAGACAGAGAAGCACATGGACAGCGAGACAGATAAAGCGTTAAACAACATCATACACTCTCCCTCCTCGCTATAAAGCCAGGTCAGGAAAACTCCTGAAGAAATTAGTCATTGTTGACATTAAAAAGCAATTTTCACCAAACTGCTTTAAATCAGACCATATAGACTTTTACATGAACTTTGCACATGATCAGAATTGAAGGAACGTCTCTGAAGCCGATCTTGTTTATGTGTTTATACCTATCACGATCCCTCCTCTCGCTCTCCCGGCCTGAGGAGCGCTGGCTCCGCTCTGAATGCTCCGATTCCCGATGGGAAGGGGCAGGGGAAGGGGATTCCCAATGGGAGCGCCGGGAGCTTGCGTAGCTAGAGCGAGATGGTGTTGCACCATCTGCAGAGGAGAGCAGAAAAAGAACTCAGGACACCATTTCAGAAAGGAAAAACTTTCATTATGCAGCAAACCCTTTGGTGAAAATAAAACTACCTCACAACTACCTTTCGCATAAGTATTCTGTAATATAAACTGATAGACTCATAGGAATGCTATTATGCGCTTGTTTAGAGGTGCTGCTGTGTCAGTTAGTGATACGGTATTTCACAAGAAACAGTCTCAAAAGTGCTGACTCTGTTCTGGAGTCTAGACTTCCACCTTCAAATTCGGTGAAGGACTTAGCTGTAGTAATAAATTAAAGAATGGCATGTGTTCCTCCTGAACAACTGAATCACCTTGCAGGTGAGTCAGTGCCATAAACCAGGGGTGGTCAAAGCTCAGCTCTGTGTTACAGTCCTGAACCAATTAACCCTGGAGTAAAATTACATTGAGAGCTATAGTAATAATAACAATAACAATAATATACCAAGCCTATAAATGTCCAAAACCACAACTTATAAATCTAAATAATGAATACTGTTTTTAACTAACTGGAAATCAACTAAATATGATTTTGTCAAATTCCCCAAATTAACCATTTTGTTCAATGTAGCAGCCTGAAACGAAGGGGACAACGTATAACAACAACAGGAATTGTTTCTGACCTTTGGGTTGGTGCCGGGGGCTTTCAGGCTCTTCTCTCCTGCCCCCCTCTCTCTGAGAGCGATCCCGCTCGCTCCGATCTCCTCGCTCCGACCGGTTGCTGCTGCGGTGACTGCGCTCCCGATCGTCTGCCCAGACAAGAAACACAACCGTCAGGAAACCAGAACACAGCAGAGAGCACAGCTTCTCAAACAACACAACTACACTGACCTGTAAAATGTTGCTGCTGTGGTGACCACATTCCCGCTCATCTGTCCAGACAAAAATCATATCCATAGGAAAATATAAATTCATGAAAATTGATTCATTAAGAAGTGATCGAAAACAAATTCTACACATCCACTTTCTTCATTGCCTGAACCCTACTTTCTCATAGTGCTTGTTACCCAATACCTCTCTGACTCCATCGGTCCCGCTCTCGTTTCCTGTCCTCCTTCGAGGAGGCGTACACTCCGTGCTCCCGACGGTCCCTCTCTCTCTGCTGGTGTTTCTGCCGGAACTCCTTGCTGACCCCTCCTGGGTTTGAGGGTGTCTCCGACCCCATCACGCGGTACTTCCTTCAACACACATGAAATATATTGCAAACCTCCCTTACATCTCTCAGAAGAGCGGTCCACTGAGAAGGATAAAACTAGCTAAAACAACACACATCCTAGAGTGGGTAATGTGGACAATTAACCCAACACTAAAGTAATAAAACATGCTTTGTATTTATTGAGTTTCTAACTGCATATTTATAGATATTAATATCATGAAAAACTAGATCTCCTTGACCTACATCTACAAGATTCACAAACATGTACAGTACAGATTGCAATACTCTTAATAACTCATATAGCTCTCTTTAATTTGATAGATCAATAGCTACTTAACTAGCATGTGTCAACAGTGAGGAGAAATAGGTCTGTAATTTTGGTTAAAGATAACTGTATCCTCAACGATGGTCTCACTTACCTCTCTTTCCTGCTGGCACCCCCCTCCTTCTCAGCACTCTCCTCGTCTGAACCAGAGTCCTCATGACCCTCCTCCCAGTCCTGGTAGGAGGACACCTTGGATTTCTTTTTCTCCTCGTCCTCTTGCTTCTCCCTGTCGTCGCGCTCCTTGCGTTTCTGTGCTGCCAGCAGGTCCAGACCCCGGAGGGAGGTGCGGGGTGTGGGAGCTCGGAACACGTGCTGCTCCGGCGCTGCGCTTTTCTTGCACAGAATCAGCCCACCCACCTCAGTGTTCGGGTCACTGCTCTCCAGCCGGTGCAGCGAAGCATCAACGTCCATTCTCAAAACCGCCTCAGCACTCGACACAGTTTAATGTAACAGCCGAGCCTTGACAGCACACAGCCCTAAAGCTTTCTGATCGTGGGACGGGTATGCAGATAACAATCTAGACCAAGCGCCAAAGCCAGTATTAAATACAGCTTTGTATCCTGTAGCCCAGAATTCCAAAGATCTCCAGATGTGGGCAAGAACCCACACCAGGACACAGATTCAGGTAAGGTCTTCTCCCAGCATTTTTTTATATTTTAAGATCCCGATCTTTTTCCAGTCCAGGTCATATGCAACACCTTCGAACAACTCCAGTCTGGGGTGCAGGTCTAAAACAAAAGGGGGGTATATATTATTTATTAATTTACCGAAATTACTGACATTAAAACTAGGTTTTGCAATACTGGTAACATTTAATAGTAAACACCTTTAGATATTTTGTTTTAACAAAGTGTAATAACATAACTTCTAGCTAAATTGGCAATGTGGCATTTTTTAAAATATATTCTAGTGTGCATTGCATGATTATATATCACTGAAACCGGTATGGGGCGCTACAGATTTTATATTATAAACCTGAAACACATTAATTATAAGATCGATGTAAGACATTTACCGTAAACATTAAGTGCTTACTGCGACAGTGACTAATTAAGACAACACCGTTTATAAAAACGCTTGGTTGCTTTAACAAAATAAATACCTGCCAGTATTAACACGCAGTTAAGACAGGTGGCCTCACTCGGTTCTGCCAAAACAATATCCATTGCACTCCAGCGAAAAACCTGATGACTAACTTCACACATTTAATACAAAAAAAACAATCTTACTTTAGAAACTCGGAATAACGAGGGCAGTCAGCTTTGTAAAATTCTGAACTGTCTCCCTCTTGTCCCTCGTTTCGTAATGTTTTAATCCAATAAAAACGACTTCAGAGCGCAGCCATCTCTATCCCAGAATCCCCGCATTCAATAACCAACTTTATTAGTCTGCCGAACTCAAGACAAATAATTTTTAAAGGGAGTGGATACTTGTCCATTACAATAACAGCTGGAACACTTTTTAGCTGGGAAAAAAAGCGGTAACCTTTATCTAAATTTAAAACAAAACAAAAACTAAAAACTAAAAACAATGCTAAAAATAAAATAAGTGTCTTCTGACACAGTGGTGACAGGTAATATATATATATATATCTATATATATATATATATATATATATTGATATATATATATATATACACACACACAAAAATACTATCAATCTGAAAAGCCACCTGCACCTACCTTCACATCGTGACTTGTACAAATTACTCATGTTTATGTTTGTTACAGTGGTTCCAAAGAGACATAGCATCGAAACCAGGATACTACTCTGCTTTGGAATGAGAAATACACAATTTCCAAAGTAGAGGGTTACTGATACGTCGAGAATAAAAAAAGACAGGACACATGTAAGGCTCAACAAAGACTGATGTGTTTAATTTTCAATATAAAATTTAGCATAGTCACAGCATTTGAATATGTGATACAGTTTACACAACTAGGCCATTGATTTTCAAAGATACGCAATATAACTGTGTACAACAGAAGGGCTCAAAAAACAGGAATATAAAGACCATGCAAGCGGGGCAAACAACCTAATGCAGTTTCACTGTTTTCACCTATTTTGTACCACTGTTGCATAGGGAGCCTGAAGTAAGTTTAGAGATCCCTTGAAAAACATGGTTAAGTTATTATTGAAAGCACTTTTTTTTTCTTTTTTTAAATGATTTCCTTGTTTGGGTTACTCCATTCAAGAAATAAATACATACATATCTGTAACAGATTCATTTGAGTAATTGTTATTTTACCAGTTAATTTTTAATGTTTTTCATAAAAAAAAGAAAATATATTTTAATATAGTAAAGAAAAAAAACTGAGGTTACTTTCCTAATTTTATGACTTTGAACAGGTTTACAAATAAAATATTTAAAACTTATGTTAACATATGGAACACTATTTAAATATATGAATTTGACAATAACTTAATTTATTATTAATGACAAGCTCATAAAAGAATATAGGCAAATCAACACATAAGAGAAACAGAAAGAGAATACAGACCTGCTATTTTCCACTTGAAAAATACATCAATCTTGTCATATAGATGTGCATTTGGGTGATTTCATACATTCATGTTTTTGCCCAGGGGACCAGAAGTGAATTCTAATAATGTTCAAAGATTATCAAACAGTGTCAGATCCCAACAGCTGACCTAAAATGTATAATCATGAATGTCAGTAAATCTACCCTGGTTAAAAAAAAAAAACTCCAGGAGGTATGATAATGTGTATATCATTTAAAATTAGACTCCAGTTTCTTTAAGAAAAAAGTTACTTATTTTTTGCATGATCGGTTTTGTTGCACTTTTGTTTTAAAATGAAAACCGCATTTCGTGAGCATGTACAGATCACAGTTCTACATATACCAACAACAACAAAAAAGGCAGTTTTTATTCTGAAAGTCTTTTTTTTTTTTTTTTCAATCAGTGTTCGTGCTTTGCTGGCTGTTTAAGAGCCCACTGGTTTTTGCCATTCTCTTAACCAAAATGGTTGAACAGCCCCAATATAATATATACATCCAATGCAATTGCATGTTACAACAATGTACACTGATTAAACATTTATGTACAAATTTTATTATTTAATAATTTATTATAATTATATATAATATATATATATATATTATATATATATATATATATATATATATATATATATTTTTAACAAGTGTGTAAAAACTCCTTAGACAAGACCTGTGCTGGGACACGACCCCCAAATATGGGTTTATAATGTGTTTACAAAAAACTGTACATAAAGCGTGTGTTTTTTTACAAAGATAAGTGATGTTTACTGTTTTACCGGAACGCCAGAATAAATGTGCAAGAGCGGTTAAAACACCGCTGTAAAAAAAAGGTTCTTTTTTTTTCCGTTTACTTTTTCTCGACACTCTATATATATATATATATATAATATTATAGATATATATCATATATATCTATAGATAATATATTATATTTTGGTGTTAGTATACCAGTTGTCACAAACAATCTGTTGCCAATTTCCAAAGTCAAAGTTTTGGGATTTGCGTGACAAACCAGATTATGTGCACGCACCCTTAGTGATTTCTATGGAAAGCCAAAAATGTGTTGTGCTGCTTTAGAGACATCCAGAATCTCACAGGATTGAAATGCCTCGCTAAACATTACCCACCTTCCTAAAAATGTTGTGTAGTGACTTTTATATAGACTGTATATATTATGTGTTTTGTTGTGACTTATGTGGAATATAATAAATGAGAACCAAAACAATGAGCCCCCCCCTCCCCCCTTCATTTTACAAATCCATTTCCAGGTTTTGTTTTATTTGAAGTGCTTAGTTAAATTTTAGTTTTCATTTGCTTGTTCAGCTACAAAAAGGCACAAGTAAACCTCATGTTATTACTTTATGAAAACGTGTCGACGGCCACTGGTTTATTGTGGGGAAAAAAAGCAATGGCAGGGAATGAAAAAAATAAATAAAACACATTGTCAGCTTTATGTACTATTTATTTTGGGAATAAACAAAACAAGGTTGAACTTGAACTGCTATTTGACATGCTTTGTTTTGTAGTTAATTCACTGGGGTAAAGTAAGTGCTACACAACGTATTCTTTACTCCTGGGATATTTTTCTATTTTAACACGTTGCATATATTAAGGTTTTGCTGTAAAATAAAGACACACACACACACACAGGGGCCGCCTGCTGCTATGCTGTCTCTGCCTGCATTCAGAGCAATAATGGTTTTTATTACTTTTTGAAAAACAAAACGAATATCCGAGCAAACATTTAAATTATAAGCGAATATCCGAACATGAAAATCCTGTGTTCGTCCCAGCACTAATAAAAATACCACTGTCTACAAAATACCATACTTGTAAAAGACTGCTTGCACATTGCAAGTACTGTAATGGGGAAAGAGAATACGCTAGACAGATAGAACAATCCTGAAATCACTGCTCCAGGTAGGATGCGGTGGACAGAAGGCTATGCCAGTGGGAGTAAACTTGCAAATGACTGTAGTGTGAACTAGAAGTGGGAGCCCCCACCCTACATATATTCCCTGCTGGGAGTGAGGCGAAGGGTCTTCTGTCCAAGATTTCATGGCCTGTAGATAGGCAGAGCTGGATGAGAAGACATGAGGGAGCTCAAGATGAATTCCTATCCAGGGTGTAATAATGGTACATCAGGCCCATAACAACAGCAGCAACAGCTGGGATGAGCCAGTTAGTCCACATTCTGAAGTAAAGCAGAAAAAAAAATGTATTTAAAAATGTGTAGATTTAGAGATGTCTGCCTTTTAGTGATTGTTTTGCTCCATTAGAAGCGCAAGTCACCAAGAAGCACTACAAATTATCAGTCCTTAATACTGGGAGTTTATAAATGTGTACAGTTTGTTGCTGTAGTTGACTGTGGCTTATATAAACTTGCCTTTGAGTAAAAAAAAAAACAAAAAAAAAAAACACACACATGCATTACTATTATGGCCTATCTACTATCGAACTCTTCCTTAAAAATCAAATACAAATGCTGTTGCTGCGGTTACCTGGATTGGCTTGAGGAAGTGGTGATTAAGACATCCTACAAAGAGAAGAAATGGGGGTTAAATGAGGACACAGACAAAACATGTGTTTTTAACATTAGAGCACAATGCAAAAGAAAACTGAATTGTTTCACCAGGGTCAAAAAGTAGGACTTTGCAGATTAATCAGATCTGACTTTTGCTTCTTGTTGCAAGGGAAAAAGATCTGCAAATGTAATACTGTGTATTTTCACTGGGTGTCTCCACATGCAGGCCAAGAACCCATAAGAAATGTACTTCTGTCAGTTAATTTTATATTCAGAAGTCCAGTTTAGCCTCTTCTGGCTCGCTTACCTTTGAACTGTCCTTCCGATCATCCTACAAGAAAAATAAACAAATAAAAAAAATGAATTGTCATACCTATTTAATACAACTGTAATACACATGACAATGTTAATTTTATCAATATATATTTAAATGTGCACCCCATGTATGATGTGGAAGACTACACTTCTTGTCTAACACTGTCAGGGTACACACATGAAACAAATATGCAGACTCAAGACTGTACCGGATGTAATTCTCCAATGAAATATTGTTTCAGCATCTCTCTGGCGTCGGTGGAGTGGCCAACATCTTCAAAATTTTCCGTGGCATCTGTCGCAGCCTGTTCCAGCAATACCTCCTCCCCTCCCGGGTGCTACAGGGACACAGACAGACCAACTTACTCGAGGAAATAGGATTTAAAATCGCTTTACTAACATTTTGTTATAGCTGGCTAACGGAACTCAAATTAATGTGTTAACTTAAACGCAAGGCATTCCACCAGGATTACGTCCACTCTGATATTTTCATCAGCTACAGATGAATGGTTTGCAATAGCCATTTTCTTCTGCCAACATAAATTACCTGAGCAACAGGTTTGTCAGGTTTTTAACCAGACAATAACACAGTTCTTCAATAAATAGCAAGGTGACCATATGGCTCTGTGTTTAGTGGGGCAGTTTGGGATAGTTCAGGCTTTTCAACTCACAACCCAGTGCATTCTGGTAAGCGTAGGCCTGTTTATTAAAAGGTAAGAATGGTACCTGAGACAGGTAAAACGAACCAGAATGCATTGCGTTGCGAGTTGAAAAGCTTGAACTATCCCAAACTGTCCCGCTGAACACGAAGCCATATGGTACCCTTTATTATTTATTCAATTAGTTTTCAGTATAATGTTACAGGCTTATAATTGTCTATACCTCTATGCAGTCACTGTACATAACCCCAGTCAAAACATGAACCTCAAAACATTTGAGCAGAGTGCAGTAATGAATGGTTTAATCCACCTGTCTAGCGTGCTGCACACTGTCTTCCTAATAATTTTATTCAAATAATTGCCCTAACATAACCTGCTTAACTTGTGTTAAACGTTTTGTTGTATAAACCAGGCCTTCTCAAACTCGGTGCTGGTGACCCTCTGTGGCTGCTGGTTTTCGTCCAACCGAGCTCTCAATTACTTAACTAGACCCTTAATTGAACTGATAATTTGCTTAATTAGACCTTTTTACTTGTTTTCCCGCTCTTGAACAATTGCATATTTCAAGTTCGCTATAACATTTGATAAGTAACTTGAGCAAATTAATTAAGCAAATTATCAGTTCAATTACGGGTCTAGTTTAAGTAATTGAGAGCGCGGTTGGAATGAAAACCAGCAGCCACAAGGGGGGTCCCCAGGACCGAGTTTGAGGAGCCCTGGTATAAATTAACGCGTCGTCCTTTTAGGGTAAGGAAATAAATTAGTCCGGGCTTTTTTCCTAAATCCTGAGTTAAGAAACATTTCCTAAATCGGACTTACCTCTTCCAGAAAGCTGGTGATATCGTATACTTTATCGTGGATTATGATCCAGACATCTTTGCTCGAACTGTGTCGATTTATTTCCTCTAGTGTGTAATATTTAACCGTAGACTCTGAGTTTATCACCTCTATGTTTTTTCCTTCTTTCATTGTTTTTCAATGAGAAATTATATGTACAGACAACAGAATATGTTCAACATCCGTACCACACACCAGCTTTCCGTTCTACAAAGCAAGCACGTTTGGTTTCCCCTCCCGGAAGCCGTACCACTCTATCATCTGACTCGTCGCGTGGATTGTACAGCCCATTACAATACAAGTGGTGTGGATCCCAGCCAATCGAAACTTTAATCTTACATTAACAATGACGAGGCTGGAGTTGGCTTCTTATTTAGACTTTGATCTGCTCCAAACTGAATGATTGGCTTTGTAGGTAAGAGGTTAAATCACGTCTGGCTGCTAATGTCTCCGTGGATATTTAGTTGGGCAGCGCCTAAACAATATTCATTTGTTTGGTGACATATACATGCGCCTTGTTTGTCAGCTGATTTGACCCTGAAATCAGTGTTGGGCTGAGGAAAAAATAAATGAATATTGTTTAGGAGCTGCCCCTCTATAATTATCCACAGGGAAAGCAGCAGCACAACGTGATTTAACCCCTTAAATACAAAGTCGATCATTCAGTTGGTAATAGATCAAAGTCTGAATAAGAAGCCAACGTCTGCCTTAACAATTACGCGTTCTGCTGTCGGGGAACATGATTGACCAATTAAAACGGTTTACACGACCAACCCAAACGATAAGTGGTTGATATAAAAAAAAAAATATACTGTGTTTTTGTTTAATTTTAAATAATAATAATTTATCATCAGAACACAAATTAAATTTCTGTCTAGGTATGCAACACACCTATGTGTGAATTTCAGTTACAAAACCGTGAGAGGGGGTACTAAACGCCAAATAATTTAAAAAAAAGGCATAATAACTTCTAATATGACAGTGCTTTTCAACCTCAAAACTCTTGTTATTGCAGCAGAAGTCCATCAGAGTGCACACTTGAACTACATTTATTATCACTGTCATGTTAAAATAGACTGACACTGTTTTTTATTGTTTTGCCTAATGAATTGACTTTAGGTTAAACTATTTTTTTTCTGCCACAAAGCTGTAAATTCACTTCCTGTGTTACACTTAATAGGATCCCACCTGAGCCATACACACTGTGCTGTCTGTAGAAAATTTTGTGGAGCCATGAGAGGCCCTATTACCCGTGACACACAGAAAATGTACTTATTGTGTTTTGTTTCAGGATTATTGCAGTGAAAATAAAGTCTTGGAAATTAAAAGCCCCCCCCCCCCCCCCCCCCCCCCCCAAAAAAAAAAAACAAAACAAAAACAAAACGTTGAGTGCTAGTAACCAGCAGTCTATGTAGAAAATCACTACTGTATTTTTCATGAGTAAAATCCATAAACAGTGTCATATATCCTTGCTGTCACTTAATCATAACAGGCATGACAGACCTGACTAAAGGTGGTTGAAAGCATGTATTTGGTTGGCAGGTGCTTCCAAATCCATAACTGCACAAATAACGAAAAAGTGATGCCTCTAAGGGCTGAATAAGAACTTACCATCACATTCCTTGATGGATTTAGAGACCACTGAGATAAAAGCTGGTTATTATAACTGTCCAGACATAATGTGCAACATATATTGCATATATTATATATATATTATAGTGTTGTATTCAGCCATGAGGCACTTTAAACTTGTTCCTATATTAATGAAGTATAATGTTTTCCATGCTTCAGTGCATTAGTATACAAATCATTAAGTTCTATTGAAAGTGGATCAAGCGTTTCTTCACACGCCGCTAGTCTTCTTTTGATTATCTCGATAAAGCAGAATTACGTGTTTTTAAACATCGCATTAGTAAAGCTTTCCTGCGCTGAGCAAAGAATCCAATTAGGGCCAGCTTTCCGTGGTGTGCTGACAGGGTTACAATCTATCACACTGCTCTGGTCTTCATTAGTGCTGTGCATGATGAGCCCATGCCACAATTAGATAAAGCTACTTGTGTTTTTTGTGTTCTGTGCACATACATTGAATTAGCTGCCATAGCAGGGTAATTGTTCTTTTGCCTTTCTGGCAGCAGATTGTTTACTGCTCTCTTAAAGAAGCATAAATTAAGGAAAATATAACCAGGAGCAAAACAACACTTCAAAATAAGCGTGTGTGTGTATGTGTGTTGCATATGAGTGGAAAGTTTTCTGTGTGCATTACAATAACACCCTCAAGAGAATGGGATTGTGTGAATATAATAGGTGACCATTTTTTTTTTAACCATTCCCAGGAGAGGTTCTATTTCATTAAAGGCTTTGTTGTCATGGTTAGATGAAATGCATGTGTTACACTTCTCATTTACATATAACTTAAGTCACAAGTTAAATGCATTTGGGGTCTCAACCTAGTCCTTAGTCAATGGCTTGTCAATATCATAAAACCAAACTTTTAATACATCGATTGTTGATTATTAATTTGATTATTAAAAATGGTAGCTGATTGTACCTCAATAAAACCACTCCACAATTCTGCATGGTGTTCCACAATTGAAACATCACTGATGTTTAATGTATAATCTAATGCAGTACCATATCAGTACTGTACTGTCAAATTAGCCATCCAATGCCATTATTGGTAATGCTGTAGTTTGCTAATGGTTTCACTTAGGTTTCTTTAGGATAACATAGTGTGATTATAAGATAAATAACCAGAGTTACTGTTTTCAGTAGTATGAGGCAGGGTAGGATATTGCTCAATACAGAAATCAAAAAAGTGGGATTTTATTATACCAATAATTTACTTGCAACACCTATAAACTGATATTTTGAGCAAAGGTTGTTAATGGGACCCTTGTAAATGTGTAAAAGCATTTTTTTTTATGATGACTGTAGGTTTAGGTTTTCAATACCTGGCTGTTAACGTACTTTCCTGAATACCCTTATTGTGTCCAATTGCTTTGTGTCTGTGTGTGTTTGTGCACCTGATTCAATGCCCTGCTCACAGTAGGATATCATGTAAATTGTACCCTTCAGGCATTGGATGCTGAGAGAGTGACATTCACAGGTAATTGCATTCTGTTTCCTCTGCCTGAGCTCACACACTCCAGTTTAAATATCATGCGGCTGCATTACTACACCTGGTTTAAAGTTAACAATAATGTTCATTAATACGTCTCAAATCTATAGCTGTATTCCTCCTAAAATGCTGACAACAAGCGACACCCCAGCCTCGACTTTCATAACTCATATTCCCTGTGGTGTGCCTGAGCAGCAGCCACTTCATCCAGACTGTAAATCTGAATTATTTCTGGCCTGCAAGACTGCAGACCGGGAGATTCCAGTCAAGATCCAGCTACTTTTGGTACAAGAATGTGTGAAATTTGAAACAATTTTCCAAACATTTAGCCAGCAATGCCAACAACAATCAGTATTTGCTATTTTATATAAAATCTGTTTATTATTCCATGTATTATCTTTTTAACCTTTTCTCCTACATGAAGAATTTGACTAAGAAACTACTTACCACTAGCGACGGATCTGTCACATTGTCAGTGGTTGTACCCTGAAAATTCATGTGGGGAGTAACAATCTTCATTTCACATAAACAGTGGAGTCCTATTGCTGTACAATGAGGCAGGAACAGCCCTACTAGTCTAACGGCTAGCTCTCTGTCCCAGTGACCCACCCCAGCCATTGCACTATTCATGAAGAAACATATCACTTATATTTGAGCATCAAAAGAAACTGGTCACTCATATTTGGATAAAATTCACTAGATGTAATTGAAAAATGACAAACTCTGTTTTAGAGCAGGTGCAATGACTTTTTATTGTGCTGATTAACAACAGACATCATGAAGATGCTGCAAAATGATCTGTCGATCTTGGGCGGATGTTGTGACTCTTGGTCTCCCAGTTCGTAGTCATTGACAGTGTCTGGTTATACTATCTCAGCAGGTTTTTAATTGCTGGCTGTGAGCACCCCAGACGGCGAGCCACAGTACGCTGCCCTAGTCCAGACTCTAACATGCAGATTGTATGAAGGCGCTGCAATCTTGACAGACGTGGCATATTGTTTTTTTTTTTTTTTTGTTTCTGTGATTTTCTTTATTGCTTTTATTCAAGCTTACAATTCAGTAGCTGAAATCACTCCATATCCAGTGTCCAATCAACTCTCACTAATTATGTGATTAAGTGCATATGCTTCAGTCATAGTCACTCAAGCGTGTCATGGTCAAGGATGAACGATCGAGTGATTAAAAAGAAACCAAAAACATTTCACCAATGTCTATCATTTATATACCTTATTTTTTTCTAAAATAAATGTGTTATAATAGGGATAAGTTTATTTTGATGCTCGGTGTATATGCAACATACTGATATATTTATTAAACATAACTCCCAGAAAAAATAGTATATTTAAAATTGAATATGAATTTCCCTGTTGTGAAAGTCAGTTACGCTGACAGTCCTCTGGTAGTCAGTTTCAATAGACAGAGTACAATATGGCACAAGGGAGATATTGAAAGCATTGAATGTTAAGAGTGAACTTTCATTAGATTGAGGTGATGAAATAACATTGCCCATGCTAATAATTTCATCTCCAGAATGTTTCATAGGGTTTTTTTTCCTACACAGTTCTTAGAACTGAAGATCTGAGGGGCAAAATCACAACCTTTCTTCTATGAAGCAGCTACTGATTAAAGATCAGGCCAGAGCTCTGGGGGCTTATCTACATGATATAATGAGCAGAAAGACAGTTATCTGGCTGCTGTTGATTTGTCCCTGTGAAACTGAAAATCCAAACTGTTCCAAGCACTTTGTGAATAAACGACTTATTCCACATTTTCATCTAGCAGATAAAACCAGCTTGGAAAACTCAAACTGATCTCATTCCAATATGAAACTGGAGCCACAGTCTGCAATCTGTAATGTAATCTTTAAGCAGATATTATACAAAGTCAACGATCACATGTATTTATCATGCTTTTGTATATTGCTATTTATAAAAAATTCACAAACCTCCAATATTTCCCTGACAGTATAACATATTCACAGCCTTCATGTTCGGACTAATCATTTTCTTCCAGCCTCCACAATCCTAACTAGGACCGACAGGGTACCAACTGGAATCAATTAAATGGAAACGAACGAGTCTGAATTCACATCACTTCCAAGAGAATCCCAGTTGCAGCTAGAAACGTTATATGCACGTAGCAGATTGGGTGCCACTTTGGAATGAAAGTGTAAAAATATATTACAGCAGGTTTTATGAATTTCAATTCATTATTAACCTTACAGAAAACAATATATTGGAATATATTTAAAAATGTATGACAAATGGAAGGTATCTGCCCTTTACTTTCACTGGGATGCCAGAACAGTACAAGCAAACGTCACAAAGTCTCCCATTTACGGCACAACATGCCATTGAATGAGAGGAAGCAGCACATAGCTGGTCTTGTATAAAAATCACAAAAGAAATAGAATTTCAAAAAGATTTGAAGCAGCCAAAACAAGCTACATCTTTGTTTGGGACTGGCTTTAGTAGCACAGCAGTTTTACTGCAGTAGCAACCAGGTATCTTCCTTTTTAGAGAGAGGTTGCAGTTCCACCAGTGTGTTCATCATCAGAGCCAGCAGTTCTAGAAAGGAAATGATCCTCCTGAGCTGTGATATTTTGTTAGTGCTGTTTCCAGTCCCAGCCAAACTTTTCCTCAGCCTCTGCAGTTAAATTACATAACTGTACTAAGCCAACATTATTATGTTCTTGCGCTGCCCAATTTCATAGTTAAATGGACCCTTCAGTCAAGCCTATCTCCAGCATGGAAGAGTGTGTTGCTGTTTCCTTAGCACCAATCTGTATCACCCCTGTTGAAATGGAAAGCCCTATCTGACATACATTTTAATAATCATTTAAAAAATACTATCTATCTGCTAATTAAGGACCCTTACCATACCATCAATGGCAATGAAATACTTCTCTACTATTGGGGCCGTTCTACTAGCACTAGAACAGTTAGAATGATATGATCATGGCAACGGTAGAATGGTTCCACAGTGGTAACATGTTCATATCTGAACAATGCTATAATCCATTACAGCTTCATGGTGCTTCTGAATAAGGGCCATACTTTATAAAAATCCTTTTTGTTGGCAATGCTGTGGTCTGTAATGGTTGTGGTAGGTGTTTCGACTTTCTACTGAAAGAAACAGGTAGACAGCTATTTTGGATAATGCCTTCATCGGGGTAGAGCAAGGGACTTCATATTATACAGTCATACAAGGCTAGGAATATGGTTTATAATATAATATAATATAATATACCAGTTCCCTAGCCTTGTAGACTTCATCCCATATATTTAGTTTATTTAGTTTTACTTGTTATAGTTTAAATGGTGCTATATATTGTTATATAAGATATTATATATATAAAATTAATGATCTAAAGTAGTCACAAGTTTTTTTGTAAATGTAAAATATATATTATATATATAAAATATATAGATATATATATATATATATATATTATACCACAAAAAATTTTAACTCCCACGGTCTACCACTTGGTCTACAAAATCGATGTTATGATAACATGGTCGAGTTGAATAAAAACAATCCAAGGTAAGATATAATTGTGTCTTTATGTTACCTTTAAAAATGTTGTTGTTGTAGTTGTTGTTGTATAAATAGGTATGTGTAATGCCTGACTAGGCCGAAACGAAGGTGAAACAAAACTGTAAAAACTCACTTATGTAACTTTCACCAAACCTGGGTATTTGTAGGTATAAACCAGAAGAGAAGGCTGAAGTCAAACATCATTTTAACTCAAACATGCTCGGCAGCTGCCTGCTGTGTGGGAGCTCTGAGTAATGAAAGGGTTCTCACATGTTACAACCAGGTACTCAATTCCTGTGATAACGAGATGAAAAAGGTTGGTCACCACCACGACCACTGGGAGACTGAATTCAACAGCAATGAAACAAACCATTCTCTTTAATGGAATAACAGCTGAGTCGCTTTACCACTGCTACCTGCAGGCTGAAAGAACATTTACACTCATGAATAATTGATGGTGCTTTCAGCACTAAAGACTGACTGGCAAAGGGGTTGATGATCAAAAGACTTTCAAGAATTAATCTCTTCAAACACTGACAATATGTTTTATTTTTTTTTTCAAAAAACATTTTTACTTTTTCCCCTAAATCTTTTCTCTCTCCCGATTCAGTAACACAGCAGGGGGACTAAGTTCCAGATCGAAACTTTGAAAAGCAACATCTAATTTGTGCAATAATCATTTCAAACCACTAGATGAAGCTAGCCTTATAGTGAAGCCGTGGTGCTTGCTGGGTAAAAAAAAGTGAACCAAAAAAACAAATAAACAAAAAAAAACCCAAAACAAAAAAACAAACAATTAGAACATAATTGATCCAGGTTGCCTGACCCTTTACACCCACTATATACAGATTTTTAATTAAAAGAACCATCCTCCAGTATAACTTGTGGATTTCACCTCCTAATTGAGGAGGTGTCTAGATAATGACGCCAACCAAACACATTTTTTGTCTCTAATTGCCGAAACAGAGCAGCTTCAATAGGAAACAATGCTGCTTCGTCCTTGGTAAACATTTGTCGATTCAATCTGGACGCAGTTTAATAATATACAATACATTTTTAATGATGAGAAATCAGTCTTCTATTAAATGCCTGCCAGGGATTAAAAACTGGCAACTGCGTGTACGTGAATATTCTAGTCTCTGCAACTGTACAAACAAATGCTTATAACCCAGACTAAACCTTCAAATGAAGTCTTTTTTTTTTTTTTGCTGCCTTTCATTTTATTATGTTTGCAATCAAGAGTGTTTTTAATGCAATTACTCAAATGTTGCATGATGTTTTCACTGTGATTTAGGTGAAGCTTATATTTCATGCCATAATGGGATATATTTTAATTGGATTCCGTGATTTGTAGTCACATTCCATTATGTCTGTAAGGAACTATGTGTGGGTGTGGGGTCAGGCTGTGGAGTCCTGTTACCTGTAACATACACTATTGTGGTAGGATAAAGCATGGGAAATTGCCCCTCCCCCCTTTACTCTATAATATTTGACATTGACTGTAACATTGCACACATATAAAAACAACCATCTTAAAACAAAGGGATTGTTCACGCAAAAGATGATCAAAAATCTGCAGGACAGTCTGAGTCACATCAGCTTTTTTTCTTTAACTTAATGCTTTTAAAACCTATTCCATACCCTTTAAAAGTTTACCTTAGACATTTTCCTATACATTTCGCCATGGTAAGACTATGCATTTACGATCGTTTACCACTTTTGGCCATACTTCTCCATGCTTTACAATGCTTACCCATGCCGTACCGTGCTATGGCCTACTAAACATTTTACAAAATATTTTTTAAATTCTTATAGGTGCTACAGAGTTCAAACTGCAGCCTAGTTCATCTCAATGCCTGCAAGTGAGTTGCATGAGAATCAGTATTTGCTACTCTATGTTTTGCTTCTTCAACAAGCAGGTATGACTAGAACACAAAGAACAAGAGGATTTTTTTCCAGTTTTTGACTGCTTTTTCTCCTAATCTGTCAACACATAGTAACAATTTGATGTTAGACTAGAGAGAATAGCATTCAAACAATTTGGATATTTGTGGCAATACGCTAGTTTTCCCATTAAGTTCTATACCTATATTGAGAGTAACTATAGATGTTCAATGCTTTTTTAAAGGTATAATCAGATATGGTTTATAGGATTATACAGTGTTATAGTGCTATGGTATCATCACAGGCATTAGTATGTGAACCTCTAAGTGAATCATTAGCAGAAGCTGTATATTTAACAGTTATTTAGTGATTATATTGATATTCTTCATAGACAATTTACAAACCACAAAGCAGAGGACTCCAGAGGCAGGAGGGAAAGAGGTTCATTTCTGCATGTTCCCAAACATTGGTGTGAGTATATGTTTTTCATCCTAGCATCCCTTCATTATCACCTTTATCTTCAGTGATCTGGCTGAATAGAACACTACCACAAATATCAAATGTCACTTCTAACTATCCTCAGACTATTTCAAGAGTCACATCTAATTCAGATAATTTTTTGAGAGATACATTCAAGCATCATTGTTCCTGTCTCGACCTTTAAAAAGCCTACTTTTTTCTCTCTGTCAGAATCTAGCCGCAAATAAATGATTAACCTTTTGACTTTGTTTAGCATACCGATGTGTGACTTTGTTTACTGCCAATCAGGAAGATTTACACAGACACATGCGAAAGACTCCCAGAGCTAAAACAAGCAAGTCAGTAACATACACTCCCTGCCACAACTGTTAATTCAAAGCCCAGGGCTGAGTTCAGGAGATACTTGGGTCAGAATGAAGGGGTAGCTCCCTGCAAAGACCTCTGAGCACATATCCTCTAAAAGCCTCCTCATTTCCCAGGTGCAGCTCAAATTGATATTTAGACAGCAAGAACTACCACGTATTACCTTCAACAGTAAGGTGCTATAATTACATTTCCCTTTTTTAATAATTGTTCAATTTCATTGCTCTGAATTTTTAAATAGTTTGTTTTACAATCAATCTCTCTCTCTCATTCTATTTCTGTATTTGCAAAACTACATGTTGTTGATCTAACCAGGAATTATTCATTGAAATAAAAAAACACATTTGATATTAGTGGTTCAGACTCCAGTCATAACTTCAAAATGCTCAATCAAAAACTTAACAAATGAAGGTGAAACATTTACCTATATTTTATAATGTTTTTTATCATGTGTTTTTGTAAATTTTCACCCAAGAGTGATGCAAGCAGTCTAGGGTAAAATGAAGAACAAAATGTCTTGCCCGAATCTGAATATGGTAGATGGTAGGATTTGAAGAGTATTATATATTCAGATTCCAAGACAATCAGTAGGAGTCTGACAAGAGTAAAACTAAAAATGTCGCACTTTATGTATTCAGCTATCCCATGGTTGGACAATAGTGCACATGCCAACATTAATGTATACATATGTATGCTGTACAGATACATACAAACTGAGGTTATGCAGTTTCAAAGCAACAAAAGCAAATGAGATGAGAATTGCACCAACAATAATTAACTCATTATAATACTCAATTCCTGAGAAACAAGCATTAAACATATACAACTTTAAATAAAGCCTATAATCTACTTGTAGTCTATTCATATCCAAATTCATTTACTTAGATTCTACAAATACCTTCTATCCAGTCAATTTTCTGTATGGCTGTCAAGGTAATTAAGGTTATCCTGAAGGAGCAGTCCGGTCTCTAATGAGGTTCAATGGCTGCATTGCTTTCTGAGTTCGACCATGGTTGTCCTGAAAGCCTGTTTAATTGGAGACAGATATCTTCACCCCCTCCCAGTCAGCGCCTGCTTGTGTGGACTGGAACACCACAGTTCTGGCACAGACAGACTGGAGGAGCGTCACTCCTTGGAAGGCCAAGTAACAGTAGATGTGTCAGCTTGGGGAATAATCAGCTGTACTTTGTGCATGGTGCTGGAGCGACAGCCAAGGAGACAATGCAATGATTCAGCAGTGGTAGCACCAGGGCTACTACAGTGGGGTTTTGATATTTTGACATGCCAATGTTATCCAGTGGTATGAAGCAATCCATCACACTGGTAATCCAGTGCAATACCGTGGTGCCATGGTGAGCTAGCATATCAGGCCCATGGTACAATATTATCATTGCCGGTAATGCTGTGGTCTGGTCTGGTCTTGGAAATTTTTCAGGGTAATTATTATTTCCCTTATAACTGAATCTAATGGTATTTACTATCAGGGTGACTGTCACTTTCCTACACTGCATGTGCCCTGGTGAAATATTTCAGTTAAATATTTTTTTTATGCAGCACAGGATGGTTTTAAAGTCACCTGCCCAATGTAAAAAAATGTGCATTATGTCATTTTAAAGTTACTTAAATTACAGTTCCCCTCCAAATTTTTTTTTTTTTTATGACGAGTTAATGCTTCTGGCCTAAACAGCAATTTAAAGTAAAACAAAATGCATTTGTGAATAATGTAAATATCATGGCAGCATCAAAAAATTAATTCTGACTGAAATTGTAGAAGTCTTTTTTTTTTTTCAACATACAGCCTTGTATACCTATATATTAGCTTAGAATAAACTAGATTTGTTTTCTTTATCTGGTCTTTATTTAATAGTCCTGTATCTGCAGATCTCCCAAACAAACAAAACATTTGTATCTCATACAGCTTTGACCATTGCTGTCTCTCAAAGCAGTCAGTTGGAAAAAAATCACTGAGAACATTTAAATAATTCTCGTAATTAGATTTTGTGTGAGTATAATTGCAGAAAGTATAAATTGCCAAAAGCAACCTGCATCAAAAACGGCATACCAGTTTTCCAGAAATGATAAAAAGAGGTAATGTACAGTATCAGTTCAAGGTTCTGTCAATGACAGAGGTGATCAGGTATTCCGTTTCTATGGGTTACTATAACCTGGAAGACACTAAACTGAAATGTTGAGTGTACAGATATGGCCACCTTATAGAATTAACAAATTATGCTTCATAAAGTCAAATGAAACCTGCTGAATAATGTTACGTTAATATATTGAATTACACACCACTTTGTAGTTCTCCATATTTTCATAATTGAAAAATGTGACATTTTGAAATCTAACATGACTTACTGTACAGTATAATGGCTTTATTGCAATATTACTTTGCAGTTTCTTTGATTACATGTTGTTAAATATGAGATAAAATTCTGTTCATATAGCTTTTTTAATCCTAAAATTCTAGGTGTTGCAAAACATTTGGCCACAGCTGTAGGTGAGCACAGCAGAGACAAAGGACATTATGCTCTGATAAATCAGGTCTTACCAGTTTTATTTAGTCTGTGGTGTCTATTTTCTCCAGGCTCAAAATGTTTTTTCTTTTCATAAACAACCCGCCCCCCCCCCCCCCCCCCAGATAGAAATAAGCACATAGTGAACAAGCATCAGGATTTCATGCCTGACTAATTATATGTTTCTCCTGATTGAGATCAGGGAGTGAATATGAGCGAATGTAATTTTTAAGTTGCCAAGCAACATCAGCCTTTCCCAAGGTCCGCTGGAGGTATGGCAACCCACTGAAGGCTCCCAGCAACTCTCCTATTGCAGTAACCACTATCTTACTGCATAAGGAGAATGGTTTTTATGAAAGAAACCAATTTGAGGCACATTTTTTAAATTACATATTTATTAATTTACATGATTAAGTTAATGCCAGGTTGTTACTCAAGTGCAATTGCTACAAATCCTTCATTTCACACTGTAAAGTGCTTGTTCTAACATGGACAAGGATATACAAATATAGAAAGTAATTACCGATTAAATAAAAAACAACATTTAGACTGAAGAAACCACATTGTTGACTAAAGAAAGCCAAAATGAACATGTATTTTTGTTAAAGGTGTAAATATCAGTACTTATGAGAAATAATTAGTGGCATTTGTCTCATTAAATACTGAGATTTAGGTGTGCTTGCACGTGTCTTTTTAAGGAAGGAGGGCAGTAGGGGAATTTTTATCATAGAAAGTCAGGTTTAGGCATGAGAACAGAGAAAAAGGCAATTACATTTCTAATCCAAATCCCTATCCCTGAGGGAACTTGGGGCCAGGAAAAGAACAAAAAAACTTCTATTTTTTTCTAATTAGTATTTCTTCTGTAAAAAAGAGGTGAGTTGAAAACTTCTGTTTTCTCCAGCATACAATCTTGACTTTTGCATAGTTCAGATACACAAGGTGCTTTTGCATTCAATTCATTCGTGGGTGGCTTTTAAATTAAATTAGCCAATACATGTTAACTGCATTGTCAGTACTATAAATGCAGTAATAGAGGTTGATAAAGTGATGGCAATTGGGTCAGCATTATCTTCAAATGCAAACATGGGAACGTCTATTGAAACAGTGTTGTGACTACTGTTATTGTTTGTACCACACGTACTGTACAGTGCCATTTAAGCAGAAGAGAAGATTAAAATAATGTTTTTGCTTGACAGTTTAAACAGCTGCTGGGAACAGGGCAGCCCCTTTCCTAGGGAACATAACTAAACAGAAAGCTGCATAATCAGTGCAGATGTTCCCCTGTCAACATCGATTTTTTCATATTCCTGATCTGGGAACATGCCACTTACATCTCCATCTCAGCAGCTTATAGCACTGCAAACTGATGGATTGCAACAAAGTTCTAGGAGGCTGATGATTAAAAAAGTCTCCTGTTTTCACTTAGACTTTTTCGAAAGAGCTGTCACATTACCCCATTTCTCGGACAGGACAGAGCAGTAATAGAACCTCCCCACGGTGGTGTTTTGGAACCTGGCTTCCATCTGTGAAGCTTCCAAGAGGCAACAGTTTGCTACTTTGATCTTCCAGATGAATGCAAAATGAATCCAATGCTAAAGCAATAGAAAAACAAGCATGTGAGTAACACACATCCCCTTGCCATGAACAAATTCAAAATCAGCACAATAAAAACAGTTGCTGATCGAGTGACATATCAATAGTACGCACAGAATAGTAAAAAAAAAAAAAAAAAAAGGAATGAAATATTTAATCACAATTTCATAAGCGGTTCTCCAGATATTTGCTAAAATGTAAGTATGACATAGCGGCTGATGGATGAAGAATGGCCAGAATGTTAATACCAATTTGGAAAACAATTGGAAAAGCATTTTTTTCATTATATGTTAAAGTGATTCGTCCAAACATGGGTACGACCGCCTCCACTATATCCCACTATACAGGGATTTTATCCCTGGCAAGGATAATAAATCTGCATAACATGGTCATACAAAGGGCTTAAACATTTACACACACCACCATTTACAATGAAGGCGTAAAGCTTTATTATCTTAATTCAACTTTTTTTTGCAAATACAAAACAAAAATAAGCACTTTCTTAAATCACACTAATCTTATGATCAGTTTGTTCATTTTTCTTTTTTTTTTTTTTTTTTTTTAGAAATAGTAAAAGAAAACATTTAACAAATCCGGTATGCTACACAATAAATTAATCTATTTATCATTTTGATAAATTCAGTCAATATGTTTTTCATACAATAAACACAGACATTTTCTTAAGTATACTGTTAATTACCCCCATAACACTGTGATACTAGACTAATTATTTAATATTTTATGCCATTACGATAAAACGTTTGACACACGATTCTCCTTTTCTACAAAATAATTCGCCTCTGTCATACAGACAGACCGCGGCTGTAGTTTAGTGCAAAAATGTTAAACATTTTCCGAAGTAAAATGACATACATTCAGTATTACCTACACAATTATGCTAACATTCAGTAAACTGAGAATTTAGAACTGTGGCAACATTCTAACCATTGGCATTTGCTGGAAACTGAGGATTCTTCCTGCATTTACCAACGGCCTTTAAGGCAATTTCAATGGCAAAAAGATGGAAATGATTTGCCCTATATCTAAAGCAACCGTTTGTATTCACCATATATTTTAAGACACAAGTTGACCCACCATCCCCCACAATCCATCCAATGTTCTAACCTTTAATTTAAAAGAATTGTAGTAGTACATTTGTATTGTGGGCATTTTTCAGTTTAGTTTTATTCAATACACTTTTGAATGAAAAAGACTAAGATTACCTGGAATAGTGTTTATTTGGGAAGATAAATTCCACATACCCTTGTGTGGATTTCAGCATCCCAAGGTAAGAATTGTTTACATTCAATAGCAGCACTAACAGGGTATTTAAACCATTACAGAACATGGAGTATTTGTTAATACATATATTAAATTAGCATTTTCAAAATGAGTTATTAAAATGCAGATTGTTTAAACCAGCTACTATACTGCAACTATAACCTGCAGATGATATATGAAATGAGGATAGCAGATGACCTTTCAAGGTTAACCATATCTTTCAGATTTCTGAGTACTGGGCCTTATAGGTCTGTTTACTTGTTCACAGCACTTAAGGGGAAAAAATATAGCTTGTAGCTACATTTAAAATGTCTGGGATCCCCTACATGGGTTGTAAATGGATCTTGAATTCACGGTAGGAAGGGTCGATATTTATTAGAGGCAGTGGCATATTTTTTCGTGATCTTACCATTTTATGATGTTCACAATTTTACTGATTGTTGCTAATATATATATATATATATATATATATATATATATATATATATATATATATATTATTTGTCTGTTTGTTATGGGCTTTTTGACTTGGCTTCTCTCCAGTTCTAGTTGCCTGGCATTGACAAGTGAAATGTAGGCGAGACCACCCAAGGCATCTAGAGAGTAGCAAGCCTCAGCACCATTTACTGCACAGCTGTATATTGCCTGCAATACACAAGGAAAATGAACTAATTTACTAGATTGCTATAAAATACATCCCATCCTTGCCAAGTCTGGCGGCAGGCAACTAGAATTGAAGACCATGTAAAGAAAATGTTTTACTTTGAGCAACAGCAGAGCTACGATGACATTAAAACTGAACTCTGGTGAAAGCACCTTAACCCAAATAAACACACTTGCAAACATCATAGTGTGGGGCAGTATAAAAAAAAAAAAGTTTTTGAAGCTACTTACTCTTCTCTATTAATAGCCCCAAAAGGAGATATGTTTGCAAGCTTGAACAAAGCGCAGAGAAATTACAAAACATTACAATTGCACTGCAACTATTCATTAAAAAATAAAATAAATAACTTTGTGATACTAAAATGAGAACTTAACCAGTGCAAAACGAAGAGTTCATACCAAGTAACCTAGTTTATGTGACTTGCGTCAACAACGCAGAAATGAATGTGAATTACTCAGTAACAAACAGAAAATAATATGAACTAAGAGATAGATGGTAGAAGGGTACATTAGACTGAGTTATACATTCATATATGCACATTTGCAGTTATGCACATTCATATATTTTAACAGCAGTTTAGACATTTAGTTTGAAAATAGACTCCACAGCCCATGAAACTAGAAAAAGAATTGGAGGTGTGGTGGAAGGTGGGGAGAGATTGAATAAACACATACAAACTGCATACATAAAATTGTGTTTCTGTTAACTCCAATTAAGTGCAAGCCCCAAAGAACTAGGCAGGTTTTGACTTTTAAACCGACAAATCAATTTTTTTAAAAAAGTAGGGCAGACTGGGGAGGATTCTAAATGTTGGCAGAGCTGCTTCAGATTCATTCCCAATGACATGCCCTCTTATTCCAGCACCAGCTGACAAGTCAGTAACTCTTAAATTTAAACGATCTGCTTTCCACAAATGCAAAAATATTCTCATCTCAGTTGTGGATTAGGAAAGTCACGCCTACTCCATATTTAGGGTTATAATGATAGGGTAAAAAACACAATTAAAAAGGAAAGAAATCTGCAACATAGTTGAACTGAAAAGATTGAATGCCAATAAACTATGATGCAGGACAAATGTCGGCTACACTTAATCCATATGAATTCTTAGGATTCATTATGCATTTTTGGCCATTACTGCTTTCTTTCAAAACATTTATGCTAGATATTCTAAAACATGACATTTAAATTTAACCTTAAAAAAAACATTGTGACTGATGTCCAACATAAAGACCCTGAAACACAAAGCATTGTTTTCTGGTAGCTGTTGCAGCAACTATTTGTAGTTAATCATTTTTACTATAATGCTTAAAATAATATTCGTGGTTAAACTTTGCAGGTTGAGAAAATGCTGCAAATAGGTTTCTAGTTGCCCGATGTTTGGAAACATCACTGTAATAAAGTTGCTCCAAGTATGAAAGAGACTTGAGAGATGCACCCAACCAAGTGACTGGTTTTTTGTTCAATGTGCAACAATGCAGTTCCTGGCTGAAGGGAAAAAGGGTCATGCTATTCTAGGTAGCTCTCTGTGGAATGGTGGGACAGCAGGGTGCAGCTGAAGGACATGCTGCAAGAACGTTCTGGAATGGAATTGTAGTTCTCCCATGCTTGACTCACCACACTTATGGCACCTGGGCCCCCAATCCCCACTCCCATGCCCATCAAAGGGGACACTAGCTGACACAGCCTCTACCCCAGCAGCTGGAACTTCCTGCGGAAACCGATGTTCAGTCAGAAGTAGACAATGCAGTTGAGAAAGCTGTTGGCACTGGGCAGCCAGACTGCCACAAACTCCACCCAAATTGCTGAGGAGGAAGAAAAAAACAATAATAATAATCTGACTGGGATCCCAATTGTGTGTAATGTTTTTCTTTTCGGCAGTTGATTTCCAATACCTGTACTTTATTTGACATTGTGACTAAATTTATCTATTTGAAATATGACCTTCCAACTTCAACCCACTAACCTGGGAGCCAAGGAAGCCTCTGCCTCGACTGGTCGAGGAAATTGACCAACAGGTGTTGCTGAATGAGACGAATGATCCCCAACCAATTTTCCTCTTACCCTGAGAAAGCAGGCTCCAAAGTAAACAGCCGTCTGATATAGATTCCTCGGTAGTTGACTAGCTACCCAGGGTGGTTATAGGATTTAGAACCCCCTTTCATTGCTGGCATGCAACTCCACAATATGAAGTATTAAAATGAATGATTCCCAACTCCACATATTAGCAATCTCTGAAAAAGTAAATTCAATTGCAACTGTAATAAAACAAAACATGGTACATACATCAGACGCTAATCAATAACCTTTGGGAACAGAGTTGAGTTTGCTAACTTCAAGATTAGCAGCTGTAGCTTCACAGTGGCTGAGGATGATGATGAGGGGTTTCTTAATGGTGGGACCATGGTAAGATCCTAGACAACTTAATATTGCTTTAGGCAGTTCAGTGGTAACCGTTTGAAACGAACGAACATGTACTTGCCTGTGTAGAGGATGGTCAGATCCCGAATCCTGTTTTTCGTCAACAAGGCGGGGTACTTCAGAGGGTAGAACACAGAGATATCTCTCCAGGCTTATGGCGGCCAGCGAGTAGATACAAGAGTCGAAAGTAGGAGTCGGTCTTGTCTTTGTATTCCCTAACCAGGCTTCCGAGGAGGTTTAATGGCATCACGATGAGCGCCAAGGATCCGGGTAAAGTACCGGGTATTTTTAGTCCAGCCAGCTACCGAGGAAGCAATTACTAAGATGACGGCCAGGTTACCCAGAATGATCAATGTCCCGAGCACGGATATAATGCAGATTTTGGCAGCCCGGTTGGGCAGTACCCTAGTTTCATATGTAGAGTCGCTTACATTCACAATGGCTCCGTCGTTCTCCAGCGAAAACGTTAAATTGTGGACATTAAACATGCTGCTGTTGTTTGTTGGTTACCAACTGTGGTTACTGTTGTATTTAAAATATAAGCTGCACTAAACATACCAAGACAAACAGACATACACAAACGTGATTTTTTTTTTTTTTTTTTTTTTCAAAGTTGAATTTCCATGATAAAGACAAAGTATACGAGTTTAAGTAGATCACCTACTTCCGACGAACCCTTTGTCAGCTGACGACCCCAACTAATTAAAGTTGTTTCTCATGGGGCCTAATTTAAAAAGACAATAACTTTTTTTCCCCCTGGTTGATGTAAAGCAAATGCGTGGTCTGCCCGCAGTGGTTCCAAGTTTCTATTCTTCTTTTAAATAAATCACTGTCTTCTACCTCCGCTATTACCATTACAAAAACATATGACAAAAGTTTAATCAATAAGGCAATCCTAAAAAAAAAAAAAGTTTCATGCACTGTCCGTATTGCTTACCTAAACCTGCGAACCTTGTATCAGATAAATACTGGTCTTTTATTAGTAGTATGTAAAATGTTTTGGTCAGGTGTGAATCGAGTTTTTTTTTTTTAATTTTAAATTTTTATTTTAACAACTAACAGGTGTATATGCCCACATTGTGTAATGTACATTTTATTCTTTTGTACCCTAATTAATCATTAAGAGCAGTGTTGTGGACTACAGAACATCAGTTGTCAAGGCAACCTTTTCCAAACACATGTTGTAGCACGCGGGAGTGTCGTTGCCAAATGTATCACGTTTTTTATTTATTTTTTTTTTTTTAAATAATACTAACACAACATCTTAAGGTTTGTAAAATAAAATGCACACATATAACGTTTTGGAAACCACATTTGTTATTTGCACGTCGCCACTCAGACCCTTACCTCTCACAGACAGCCTGCAAACTTACAACTTGGCAAAGTTGAAAAATTAAACACAAACTACTTATATTAATTAAAATGTCCTCCAGTTTATCTGTGGCAACTTAAACTTTTTTTTATTTTTTTTATGCAGTATCGACTATACCTGCACATGTGCTGTACACTCCCCAGCTCCCCTCTCTCTTTCTCTCTCTCTGGGTTTTGTTTTCAAAGATTACACGCATGCGCGCAGCACAGTTTCTCGAAAGGGATTGTTATTTTACAGGTTTAAGGTGTTCACCTTGCAACAGGTTAGTGGGGCAAGACTGGAATACAGCAAAAGGGCGGTTGTATTTGTTTATTACATATGTTATATTTTCTTGTATGCACAGTTTTTTACATTTACTGTTTTGTATTCATTATTGCACTGCAATTCTAATTAACCCAGTTATGCTCGTGGCTTTAAGATTATTTAGAAGACGTTATGCCACTAACTTCTACTGTATGACAGTGAGTATCTAAAGCAGCTTATTTTTAAGTTCGCCAGATATGTATTGTTATTTTACTATGTTTCTGTACAATTATTTTAAAATAACAACAACAATAATAATAGTAATAGGAAGCGTCTCTCTCAAATATACATAATGTAATTTCCAGTATTCATGTTAAATTTATCCAAGTGGGAGAACCTCTTGGTATATATATTATCTTATACTTCTCCGGTGTTGTTTTTTTGGGGTTATATATAATATCTATATATATATATATATAATATAGTTTACTGAATGACAATGAAAAAAGCTGAAAATACAGTATGTGTATATCTCTTCTGTTTCCTAGTTACAAAGAGTATTGTCTGGAGACAAGTCTCATTTTACTGCCTAATAAGCCCTTGCACACAGTAGTCAGTCTTTCTGTTTTTCTCTCTGATATATAGGAGGAGAGGACCCTCTCCCCCTTCTGAGCCATGGAGTCCCTCCTGAACCCTGAACCCCACCTCACTTCACTGTTTAGCCCCGGGGCAAGTGTTGCTGGAAGATACACTGTTCAGAGAAAGCTGGGAAGCGGCAGCTTTGCTACTGTTTACTTGGTATTGGACAGCAAGTCCAAGAGTGATGAGGTCAAGTGAGTAATCTTAGCCAAAGGGCTGAACATAATATAATACATTTCAATGGGTGGGGATTAGTCTATTGGACCCCTGTCCCAAAGCATATCCAAGTTTTACACAGTGTTGTCTACTGGAAACAAAATACATTGGAAACACCTGAAACATGTATCACATACTTGTTGTCCCTGATGTTGTTTATTTGTCAGTAATTGGATCCCTGCCATGTATTCTGTAATACATACCTGCTGCAGCATCCCCCTATTGCAAGGCAAGACAGCAGGTGTGATATATTTTGATAGAGGGTTAATTGTAGAAAAATCTCAAAAGTGACAACTCTGCTGCTTCCCTTATAGGAGTTTGAAAAGTACTGTGGTGGACTGTTATGAAGGCTGCCAACCCAAGTAAGCTTTCTTTAAGGAATTCAAGATGGTCAGGATTGAGGAATGGTCATTTTTCCCCTCAGAACACCTTGCAGATTTGTCATGTCGAATCAGTGCTGGCTTGACTGCCTATAATGGCCTTTCATCCTTAGTTACAAGGTGGTGTTTTTTTTTGTATTGTCAGATTGTCTGTTTACTTGTTTTTCTGTATCTTCCAGTGGCTTCTAAGAGATGTCCATATACACAGGAACCACATGGCTAAGCATGCTGATGACAGCAACCTTTGTCTGAGTTGTGCAATCCCCCCTGTACACTGCTTCACACTTCTCTCTCTCAGCAATTCTGTTTGTTCCTCTTTTGTTCACACTGCCAGGGTCTGTCAATAGTGCGTTTTGTGATTTGGGAGGCATTCAGTGTTCCCCTTTAGACAGTAATGGTAGATTTATACAGAATGAACAATCTGTAGCTTAGAGGTACTAAGCCGCTGTGCAGAATTGACTGCAAACAAAATAATGCAATTATTATTGGGAATTAACGGTAAAAAAAAAAAAAAGGGAGGAACATATTGGTTCATCCCTTATAAGCCTCCTTTTTTTCTTGGTTAAGATTCCCCAGTTGTAGCTCCTTGCACTCTGTTCGGGTCGATAGGGCTTGCTCATAACCTGCATTCAGTGTTTGGGTTACTGTGAATATTGATTGAAGTCTTTCTGGTGTTTGGGTTGAGAAAAAATGAAATATGTTTCTCAAAGTTTATGTCTTATGCAATGATGGCAGACTTAACAGCCTATTTAAAGACACTTTTTATTACAAAATTCTCTTTTTATGAGTGTAGGTATTTAGAATTATAACCTTCTCTACAAGGGCACGGCTAACAGTATGCTCTGTAAATCCTTTTCGCAGTCTGGTCAATTGCAAGACCATGCTTAGGTTGATATCAGCTTCTTGACCTGTGGTTCTGTTCCTGCCAAAATCAGTGTCTACACTGCTAACGTTTTCCTTATTGTCCAACTTTACAGACTTCTATTATTCTCCTATGAATCTTATCATGGCTACTGGTCCTAAGTCATTTGCTATTTCACTTGTCAACTGTGCTCCTTGGAATTCCTCTATCTCAAATTATAGTACCCATTCACGGTATTCACAGTATTTGTAGCTAACAAAATAATTGTTAGTCAATAGCAGAAGCAGTTGATTGGTTATTACAGGAAAGAAGCCAGCGATGGGGACAATTTCACCCTTCAAATGAAATGACCTAGGAAGTACAGGACGGTCTAAACTATTTCTTGCAAACATGGATTTATTTAAGCAAGAGTAGTACCAGATATCATGTTTTAAAATGAAAATACGAGTTAGCTAAAACTGTGTTTCTTTCAAAACTGCACATTTGAGGCCTATATAATAAAAATATATATGCATGGAAGCAAAAAGACAATTCTATTGCATTGTTTCCAGTTGAAAAGGTTTTCAAATCCAGTTCTACTGTATTGGTAGCAGAGCGACATTAACACAAGGTCAGTACAGACTGAGAGAATTTGCTCAGAAGAAGAAAGAGATACAATAGGTGTCCATAGCTTACAGTACTGAATATGTGGTTTGTTTTTAACCTAAACAGAGCAACTTTTTTTTTTTATTATGCGTATGATTGACATAACAATTTTGACAGAGTACAATTTAGGGATTTTGGGTCGATATGATTTTATATAAGGAAGAGCACTGTCACTTCTGCTGTAAATGTCTGGGAGCATTTCTTCACTGAAAACCTTGGCAGCCTGACTATATCACAAATGGAGTTGAGATTCAGTGTCGGTCTATTTACAACAATCAATGCTAATTTCTTTATTTGATCCTTGGTAACTCAGAAGAGGAACAAACAAACAACAAAAAAGCAACAACTTGGGTAGCATTGACCATTTTTCATACAGCCATTAATCTGTGAAAAATAAGTCCCTGTTTTTCCGTTCCGGCTCTGGAATTCTGTTCATGTGCGTTGCATTAATCAAACACCCCTATCACAGTGTGTGCACAGTGAGCTTCGCCATTACCTTAGGTGCTTTGCAATTGCTTTCCCTGCTGCGAGGCACCTGATTAAAATACTGTACTTCAATTGCTGCTGTGAAAATGGGTTCACAATTTGGCTTTACACAAAGCCTGGCAGTTTTAATAGATGGTTGAAATGTCCGCAGGACCAAAGTTAGTTTTCGGTTTATTAACATCTTGCCTAACTGCAGGTCGAACCAAAGTTCTGTTATTATTATTATTATTATTATTATTATTATTATTATTATTATTATTAAGCATCCTTTTTAGGGCCGTCTGTAAGTCCGTTCTAGTTATTATATTACCTTAACATTGACCTCTTACCTAAAATGGCTGCCATATTGATTATTAATATAATTATTGTTGTTGATGTTGTTGTTTTAAGGGCGTGATATACAGTGAGTGGTTTCAGCAGACATCATAAAAAAGAAATTGACCTGAATGTATAACATTATTCCGCTGTACATTATTGATTACAAAATTAGGACTAGACCATAGAGAGTGGCACTAAAGAACAATTCATCAACAGCAGTAAACCAGAAAAGAGCATTTACTGAAAACGAAACATCAATAGAATACAATACAATTTACAGGATGTTGCCCTATAAAGAATTCACAGCTCACCCCTTATTCATTGCACCTTTCTGTGAGTGAGCAATTGTTGGGTCTGTCTGTGGCACGGTTCCAGGATGCCAAGCAGAACTTCCCTTCAGATAAACCAGTTTAACCAGGATGCTTACGCTTAGAGGCTGAAGTCTAAATGTCAGCTTGCATAAATAAAGTAATGGAGGATTTCAATTAAGTATGATATTTCTAGACTAAGTTCTACATGCCCATGTCACAAAGATTCTAGAGGCTGATTTAACCGGTATATCCCCCAGTTTTGTATTATTATTTTTTTGCTGAATTTTTGGAGCACTGTGGAACAACCCTGGATTGCATTAACAATCTGTGCATCTCTCAGGATTAGTCCTAATTATAAGCGGTTGAACTGCATTACACTGCAATCCCATTTTTCATCAGAGAGCTATTTACAAATTAGGTTGTAATTCAATATATCCATATATTAATACAATTGCTCAGCACTGATAATTTGTGCTTGACATTAGACTGAAAAGGTGAATTTGCTTATTTTTATAACCGTTAAGATGTTTTTGTTTAAATGTGTGAGGAAAAACTGAGCTTTGGCTTGTCTCTGTCGTCCTATAGTGCTTTGGAATACCCATTAATCCTGGTGGCTTTTCTATCCTCCTCTGTCTGATAATGCTATCAAGGTACACAAATTACCAGGAGATTAGTTGCCTCCCCTCACTGACACTGCAAGCTCTACAAAGGCAGACAAAATGTTAGCAAACAGACCCTTTGTGCCACTACCATCATCACACTGTTTGAGCTATTTATAACAACAGCTATCTCTTTCTTTAGAAAAAGGCTTCAGTACTGATTGCTACGATTCTGTACTGCATTTACTGTTTAATAATTGCCATTTGAAAACTTGTATTTGATTTGATGATATCTTGTTTTTTTAGGGTTTTTTTTTTTTTTTTAGTTTAAGTAAAATACTGAAGCTTTAATTTCCAGCTAACGTTTTAATCTTTGTTTTCATGTAATTCAGATAACAGCGGCACAATTGTGGAAAAAATTAAGACAGGAGGCAGCAGTCATCTTCATACTGGGCTTTAGCTATTATAAAAATGTCAGCGTTACTATCTACTGTGATTGTACCTGGTAGCACTTTGACAGTCAAGGATATTGCAGTGTGAGGGTGCCATCATCATTCTAGGTGAATGTGAATGTGAATTGTGTTGGTGGAGGGTTGACAGTGATTGATGTGTACATAAATAACTTTATTTCACTGAAAAAATTAATGATTTCATGAGTGGATACTTGCTTGATGTTGAGTGATAGAAAACTGACTAATAGAAGCTTGTGTGTTTATTCATTTAACAAGTTGAGCTCTGTATTTAAACTGCCTGGCACTTCACCAGATAACAAGGATCTGTCAGACTGGACAAAACCCAATTTACAGGTGCTCTTGACATGGGGATTTGCAGTGCTCAAATCAACTCCAGTCTGTGTACTGTTTTTCTAGGATGAGTACTACTGTTAGGCAGTAACAAACAATCACATAGTTGCAAGTAAAAAGAAAAAAAAAAGAATGGTTAATATTACAATCTAATTATAAGACATAAAATAACATCAATAAGAAAAGATTCTTTACAGGACGTGGCCTTTTTGTTTGGTCCATGTAGTCAACTGTAAAATTCTCAAGCAAGCAGACAATTTGTTTGAAGAATGTGGGATTTGAAAAAGAGAAGCTGTCCTCGGGTTAATCGTGCTTTCTTCACCATGAGATTGTATATAAAACTAGGATGTTTTCCAAAGAACTAAATGAAACATACAACAAACAATTAGAATCAACTGCCATACCACTGTCAGTAGTACCACCATGTGCAGCCAAATGTTCTGGAGGACATAAAAGATCGTTCCTCAGTACAATTATTTCCACCTCATTTCAAAGTAGTTTAAGTTTTGACTGAAGCAAAGTGAGATAGCATAAATACAAGGGCACCATTTGCATAACTAATCTGTGAAATCTGACAGAGCTCAAAACTAACAACTTTCATAAATATATACAACAGTTGTTTTTCTTTTTTTTTTTTTTACTGTACAGGGCAAGGAAATTTGACATGCTATTTGCAAATTATCTTAATAAAAAAATATTCAAGAACAATATATGTTTTTAATTATACAATCTTTTTGTGGACTTCTATACGACCTTGTTAAAACACATTTTGAAGTAGAATGCGATATTGTGCACAAAGGAGCAGATAGTCAGTATTCGCTGAAAATAACAAGAGGTGCTTGTAGAAAGTGCTTATCACAAGAACAAATTAGTTCACAACATATTGTTTTTAAATGTGATGTATGTAACAAGTGGAAAGATGTGTACAGACAGCACTTTGGAATGCAGCTTGTGAAGAGTTAGATATTGGCACCAGAAGTGTTAATTTGCAACCCCAAAATAAGTTTAAAAAAGAAGAAATCAAATCAGTGGAGATCTTTTAGTGTATTCACGTTAAGATGATTCAGTGGTGTTCAGAGGAAGTTTTTAATTGAGATGAGAGCCTTCCAATTTTATCTGCATAAGTACATTTACACAGAGACTACATTGGTAGAACAAGGTCATCTTTTATGAGCACAGATGTTTTTTGTTTTTTATAATGTTTCAAAAGCAGGATGTTCATTTTCCAACAGTACATGCACTGTGGTTGGTTCTTGACATGTGTAACGTAAACTGTTTGATTTTCACTTCACAAAAAACAGTGCACAGTTAGTATGGTGGTGAAAGCAGTGCTGTGACAGAAAATCTAACAGCATAAGATTTGAAGCAGTTCCCAAATAAGGGTAGAATCCTCTTTATTTTTTTCTTATGGGTTAAAAGATTATATAGAAGTAAACATGCATGCATAATAAATATCACTAAATCATTGTTTTTAATAATTAATTTCTGCTGCAAATACATTCTAATCTCATATATCCCCATAGCAAGAGTATTACAAGAGTAAAATATCTTAATTTTGGTAGATGGCATTCATTCAGGAAAACAAAGCCCGCTGTGCAACCCAGTAATTTAATGAGGATTGTTTCCATTGAAAATGCAGACTGCTAATAATAGGGTGTTGATTAAATAAACCGCTGCAAGACATTTTTATATGGAAATTAGCTTAATTGGTATGGAACAGGATTGCACATATTGTTTTTATGTGAGTGTGTGAAGGCTTTTGCTGTGGCAATAATAGTCTTGTTTTATATCTATGAGACCTGAAAATATCCCAGGTGGGTATATAGGCTTCCCGATTTTTATCTGTGGCTGAGGTCCTACCATAATGCCCCCTCCCGGACCCTAACACTGCTACCACCAAAACGATCTACTGTGCTGCAATGCTCCATACGCTTTCCACACAAAGTTTTTAACAGATTTGTGTTATACATTAAGAACAGTCTTTTCAAAGGAACCAGTGTGCAATATTGGCAATGCAGAGTAAATAGACTCCAAGTGATTCCAAGTGGTGAAGTGTTTTTTGCATATTGTTGTCTTTTCTTACAGGAAAGTTCTGAAGCAAATCCTCGTGGGGGAGCTGAAAGGAGACGAGACGGTGTCCTCCGCTAAAGAAGCCCAGCTTCTGTCCAGTCTGGACCACCCAGCCATCGTTCACTTCTACTGCAGCTTTGTGGAGCACGATTCCTTCTGTATCGCCACGGAGTACTGCGAGGTACCCACCCAACACTGCATTTATACACTCAGTCATGTATTATAGTTTTCAGAAGTAAAACAAAATCAAGTAAACAGCTAATGTCTTCATTAGGGTGGTGATTGTTTCAAATCCTCTGTTTGATTGAGCACACATACACTCTCCAAAAGTCCAAAACTCACACGCACACGTGCAGCTATCACTAAAAATAAGATTTTAGTATAACTGTTTACCAACATATAATACTTTTTTTATGCTGTCCTAACAGACAGATCTCCTAATTGCAATGATCTTTCCCAGTTATTTGAGTTTGCTAACTAACCCTCAAAGAGATACAGTATATTAAGAATGTTCTGGATAACAAGCTCATAATAAATTTAGCACATTTGTTCAAAGGAAATAAATGGTCAGCTGTTAGACTGTAGCACATAAGGAATGAAAATCCATTTCCTTCTGTTTGAAATAATGCTGTACAAGCAGACATTTCCTTTATGAATCGGAGACTGGCGTAGCTTTGACACGTGAACTTTCCATGTCGTCTCTGAAGGGCATACTTAATCCATTCAGATGTCTGTAATTATAAATTTTTTTTTTTTTTCTGGTGACACAACATTAAGCACACTGGGCTTGTTGCAGTTCAGCTGAATCGGGAGGTGAAATGTAATTTTAATAGATTTTTGTTCACTGGCTCTTCATTTTTTGATTGAAGATGATTTGAGTGGTTCTGGGTTCTGACTCTCAAGTACTGATTTTTTTTTTCTGTGTTTGGACCAACAGAACTCAGAGCCACTCAGAATGACGGCAAACATCTCTGCACATACTGAATTTCTACAATGCAGTACAGCATAGAAAGAGAATCCAAATCCACCTGATTGAAGGGTTTTACATGTATTAGAAAACTTTTCAGTGCCATCAGCCAATTAGCTTTCAGCTCTAGCGGAAATATAGCATATGAAATATTAAAGCATAAATAATAACACTCTTTTGGCGCACAGAATCACAATTTCCCCAAATTGTGTTTTTGTTATACTGGTAACGTTTTACCTGGCTCCTATAGTTGCTATTTTGGGCTGATATTTGCATTTGTTTTCCTCATTACCCTTAATTTATCTGATTCTCAGTCAACTAAGAACAGCATTGTAAGGAAGCAGCACTCTGGTAAGGATATTAACAAAGCATTTACCACTGTGCTCAACATTGATATGTATTATGTTGATCAGTAGGTGCTGCTTTTTGTAAGTGTAGTGAATATTTTCAAGACTGTACAGTAGCTGAAATGTTTAGAACAAACACTTTAAAAGATGTTGTTTAATCTCTTCTAGGAAAAACTGTCTAATGGGGTTTAACTTCCCTGCCGTTCCTATTTATGTATGGCAGCGAAAACACTGCATGAATGTTGCATGTGTCCCTGCTGGCTTGGTGTCTTGTTGCGCGTTTGTTCTCTGAAACCTTGCTGATCCCATCAGTATCAGTTTTTTTTGTTTGATATGTACATTGCCTCTAGGACACCAGCATGAATATTTGATCACCATTGATTATAAAAGTGGTGCATGATCTGCCCATGTTCTCCAGAGAGAAACACTTTCCTATTTTTTCAATTTCAGAAAATACTAATGGAATTCAAATGGGTCTGTTTCTTTTAAGCTGTAAGGTTGGAAAAAAAAAAGTTATATCGGAAAATTATACAAGAGGGCTGTTCGAGTGAACTTAACCTTTTGGAAATGCACATTCCACGTTTTCTCTGCTGAGCTAGGAACTCAAGCTGAAAACTGCTAGCAGCAGAAAACATATCAGATAATCTCTCCTGTGGAGCTGCCACCCGCTCAGGTAGTAGATTAAGCTTCTCACCCTCAAAACCAGATTGACACCACACAAAATGGTCAGTTTGGAGATCTGGTCCCAGGAGAGTTCAATTAATTGTTTATTCGTCGAACAAAAAGTTTGCCACAATAACAGGGTTTCATTCACACTGTTGCCACATTCTGTGGATCTTCTCTTTTAACTGTCATGGACTGACTGTTCTCTGCTTCAGGGTGGGGACCTAGACAATAGAATCAGGGACCGCCGGAGTACTGGCAGACTATTTTCAGAGAAACAAGTGCTGGAGTGGCTGATTCAGATTCTACTGGGAGTGCAGTACCTGCATGAAAGGTAAGCACTGGTATTTTACAAGGGTATAGTCAAGATTTCCATTCCTATAGCTGCAACACTTCTTTAGCTGTCTATTGAGAACTGCTCAAACAATTGTAATGCAACTTGATATGGCCCTTTAGCAAATCTCCACCATGGTATTACCTCATGGACTACTTGAATCTACCTATTGTGACAGTTTCATGTGATTGTCTAAGAATTAAGAAGCAAAGACAGTGAATGATCAACTAAAAACAAAACCAGAAAAATGGCGACAATTATTAAAAACAACTTAAAAGATTACAACTGGCCTCGTATACACAACATAAGCTGAATCTGTTACTTGTCAATAGAGTAATAAAGTCATACACTTTCAGATTCATTCAATGATCCTGCTCAGTTATTTCTTTCTGTGAATATGCATTTCAGACTGATATTACACAGAGATCTAAAGACCAAGAACATCTTTCTAAAGAACGGGATGATCAAGATTGGTGAGTATCTTATTGGGTAGAGCTACTGTTGGAAAATAAACTAAGTTCAGATATCCTTGTAGTTTTGAACAGCTCTTACCGGGACACTTTGTATTTTGTCCAGGTGATTTTGGCGTGTCTCGAATCCTGTCTGGGTCCCTTGACTATGCCACCACCTTCACAGGGACTCCCCACTACATGAGTCCGGAGATCTTTACCTGTAGCAGCTACGACACCAAGTCAGATATCTGGTAAGAGGCAAACAAAGTCACTTCATTTGTTTAAAAAATGTTCTCATGGGGATCGAGCCATGCAATAATTAGTGTATTCCAGTTGCAGACACAAATCACCTTTACAACAAAGCAGTAAATGGCCTTCATGGGACAAATTACAGTCAAACTAAAGTAATTGATACATTTATTACTACGCATGCAACTTCTCATTGACAGAAGTTTGTAATCTTAATGACATGGAATGGCAATTTGTGTTTACTTACAAGGGTTTAGTGCAAAGTATCCAACAGGTTATATATATATTGCCTTTGGCTGCAGTGGCATACTGGTTTTAGAGGTGCAATATTTAAAAACTCTTCAGCGTTCTTATATTCGGTATTTTGTCAAGTTTTGCAGAACACTTCCATTTTTACTGTACCTTTCCTTTGAAAGTGAAGTTTAAAGGTTTTAGCCACTTCCGTTTACTTAATCTAGTGGTACATCCTATTGTAGTCTCTTAGTGGAGCCAGTACATTTCCTTGTTCTCTGTGTTCTCTAGAATAGCATGCTTTGTGCCCTGTTAAACACATTGTATTCACAATGTTCCGCAGATTAGAACACAGTGAAAGCAGGGCTGTTGCTTATCTGGAACAACCTTGCTGTTCCAAACGATTACAACATTACAACATTTCCACCTGCTCTAGCTTATCTTGATAAAGCACTGCTTTTGCAATTCCTGTAAGGGGCAGTTTTCCTGCAAGTAAATAGGCAATTTTAAAATGCACAGGCAATTGCTTATCAAGGAGATAAGATGTCTGTCATATAATTGCTGATATGTCATCAATTCTGAATATGAGCATCGTTATGCAAATTGTTCGGTCCACATAAAATCTCCTTTGGATTAAAAAACTTAAATGTTTTAATTTTGCCAGTGTGTTAAATTACACTATTATTGTAGGCTTTAAATGCTGAAAGCAATCAGAACAGTAATATCTTAAAGACTAAGTAGCAGGGTTCCAAAAGTTTAGCGTTACACATCCCCATGTGTTGCTACAACTGTTTAAGTAATGTACCTGTCATTTTTCTTTTCATTGTTAACATCCTGACAATTTTTACACTTAGGACTTTTTAAAGTCTGTTTCAAAGTTCTTTTCAAAAGGTCTGCTCCAGTTGTAGCAACACATGTGGATGTGTTATGCTAAATTTTTGGAACCCTGCTACTTTTTGGAACCCTGCTAACCCTTTAAAGCCCCCCAAAGCAAAGAGGTATTTAGCTATTTTCCATCTGGTTTTAAATATATTAGATGCCAAAGTGTTGCATTTTTTGTTTTATATTTTCTTGCTCTTAACAATTTGGAGGTGAAATGTCAAGGTATTGGTGCAACCATGATTATAGCTATGCTATATTGTCTCACTCCATAGTGATAATCTGTGTAATAATAATCATGCTCGTTACGTCGCCTTCGCTGTCTGCGTCTGTCTGTTCTAATTAGCTAGTTTCCCAACATTTTTAGATGTGTCCTGTAACAAACCTTTTCTCATCAGCCCTCATTGCTGCCAGTGAAACAGTGTTTCACTGAAGGAATTAATTGGAAGTGTACTGTAAATAGGTGCCATGCTAACATCAATAATTAAAGAAATGTAAATAACTGTGCTCTCTCTGGAACTGTGCCTCAGAACAGTGGCAGGTATTCAAAGAAGCACCGGAGCAAAACATGCCAGAGCCAGAAAGCTGTGTCTGGCATAACATAGCTGTGATTAAAATGTCATTTTTCAGCCAGTAATACTGGAAGTACTTTTTTCATCTGTCCCCTGTTAAACACACACACACACAGGATGTGGACCTGGTATTAGTAACAGATTGTAGATTGACAATTCATCAGAGTCAGGATAAAACAAGTTGTTAAAGCAAAGTGTACTGGGTGGTAATTAAACATTTCATTAGAAAGCATGGAAAATATCATTTCCTAGTTCATCATATTGCCTACGTCATAAAGACCCATATGCTAGATGTTTTACTTTTTTTTAACTTTTTGACTAACCCTTTTTCTCTATCATCAGGTAGCAAAGTTTAGTGTTGAATAGTGTTGGAGTGTCTACGTCTGTTTTGAAATAGCAGCTGATGACCTAGTTTTTACATGATGGCTGATTCTGTATAGAGAGTCATGGTCATTTCTACATTTATTCTAACTTGGCAGCAGTAAATATCATGCCTCAGTTCTGCACAGCACACGTGCCTTGCCTTTTTTTAATGGGCCCAATGAAAGGGGTGCATTGCTATTTTGGGTTTCTCCTTTTATCAGAACTCCAAACAGAAGAGCATTTGGAAGATTAAAAGCAGACAAGCCTTACTTCCTTGCTTTTATTTGTAATCATTCTCCCAAGGTGCGTCATCATTGCAAAAAATGAGATATTACCAACTGCTTCTGCTTATGGTTCATCGGGAAGATAAATATTTTATTTCACATGTCAAGTAGTGATATGTTTGAGCTAATACATTAGTTCATGTTATGTTAATATTAACTTAATTTAATTACAGTATGTTATGAAGACATTAGCATTTGTTTGCTTGTGTTTCAACATTGTTTAAACCTAACAATTTTAAAACTGAGTTAGTTACATGTGCCGGTGCTGCAGGTTGAGGCAATACTTGTTCTTTAAATCCATTCTGCTATAAGCTTAGGCTGAGATTCGGGGGAGGGATCATTGGAGATTGCTTCTACCATCAATCCCTCCTCTCTAACATTCAAAAAAGGATGCCTACGCAATCCCAGTTGTAACTTCATCCTCTTCCCCCCCACCCCCACCCCCCCCCCCCCCCCCATACTGCAGAAAGTCCTCTTCATCAGGGGAAGCATGATCTTCAAAGAAGCAGTTTTTTTGAAGGGTGTGGCATTCTTCCCCTTGAGATGTGGGACCAGCAGCCAAATGTAAAAGCCTCATCTTACCAGCAAGAGAAATATAATTTACAGCATTCTTATATGTAAGTTCTGTATAGGGTGCAAGAATGTATTAAACCTACTGTGAATGTAGTGCATAGTTGACATAATTTTTAGAAACTGACACTCCATTGGATGAACAGTAAAAGGCTACATCTTGGGAACCGTGTGTTTGATTTTGATGGAACTATGCTAGGAAATTGGCTTTAGTTGCATGTTGTGATGATGGTCCTGGTGATCTAGTTAATCTGAGTTTTGACACCTGTATTGTGTTGCAGGGTATAGACTTGCATACTGTGCTTATTAGAAGTGTGCCCACCTCATCACAAAGCCGCCTCCAGTCTTTTTCCCTGTATTCGCCCAGAAAATGCAATTTGCAAAGCAGCTCCTGTATAAGCTTTTTGACAGGCCAACAGAATTCAAAAATACCTTCCTGCACTCTGATTTAGTTTGTCACTGAGGAATAAAAGCTTCAAGAGCATGGATGTAATGTGAAGTAATTTAAACAGATTCCCGCATACACATACTCAGCCACCTTCATCCACATACACAGTATATATAGCTTTATATATAATCTTATTTGACTTCAGTATCCTTGTAGAAGTTTTATTTAGCATTTTGCATATTTGTGTATTCCTTGTTCATTATTACATCAAAAATGTAATGTTTTTTTTTTTTTTAATTTATATACTTTTTGTTCACACATCACTGTTGCCAATTTCACAGACGACCACACAGCTTTGATACAGCTGCTGCCATTAGGCATAATGCGATTCCCAGTGTTCAAACACCTTTTCTGTTTGTCTTTTGTGTAGCTTGTTTTTTAAATCATTTTACACTATTTAAATATTTAAAACGAATACCGGAATTGTACTTATAAACAGTTCCAGAGTTCTACTGAGAGCTTGAAGTTTCATAATGACAGAAATACCTGAACTTTGTGTAGCAAGCTCTCAGGTAGATAGGGGCTTGAGTGAGAGTGTGTTTGTTATTATACAGACAATGATAATGAGATTGCTGTCCTCTGTGTTTATTCACACAGCAGAGCTGTTTGTAGGGGGAGCAGCTATTGAAATGCAGAGAGATTTTCAAGTGGGTGCTCATGGTCTCTTTCCTACTAGTCTTTGATATGTTTGGTAAGTGACTTTATCTCCATGCAAATCTGGAACACAAGTAATTATCCCATCACAGAAGTTCATTTTATGTGATCTTCGCATTCGTGAATTGGGTAATATAGCATTGAGTTTGCTGAAATTACCCCATTAATGAATTTGAAAAATATTTAATAGGGGGTTTTATAAGGGTTGCACAAAAAATATAGACACGTCATCACAATGTCATTCAATAGGGTGCAGGGCAGGATGGCACGGATTCAACATAGCAGGTCTGCAAGGTGTTCTGAACTGGTACTTGATCATTGCTTAATGAAAACCAAACCCAATTACTTCAAGTCGTGGGTGTGTTTGTTCTCCAGCATAGCTCATAGAGTCATCGCTTTTAAAACATTTTTAGTTTGTGTGGTTTGGAATACAGATGCACCTGTAAATATACAGCTGTGCTTGAAACAGATTGCTTATTGCATGTGTTTGAATTCATTATCTATTCAGGGATACCAAAATAATAAGTAGACAAGAGATCTGAGTGTGATCTTCGTTACGAAAAGTGGAATGTTGGCTCATAAAGTCTCCTATACAATTGATTATCAGAGCACATAAATTAAGACTCCCTCTGGGTCTCACTCAACACTTACTGTTTGCCCCAAGGCAGGAACTGAAACTGGCAGTCTGTCAATTCAGTTCAGAGCACCAGCTAATTGGAGCACATTTCAACCCCTGCTATTATCATCCTCCAACCAACTACACTACAGCAGCATGACATGTTATCGTGCTATTACATGTGATGTAGTGTAACTAAACGGCAGTTTAGTTACACTACACTTTACCCTGTGCTGCCATTCGCTGCAGCTGTTATCAAACAGGTTCATTACTTACCTCGCCTGCAACGATTCAATTAACTACTTTTTTTGTGTGGGGTTGTGGGTGTCCAGGCTTTATGATAGAATATTGAACTACGACGTAAATTTGGTCAACTATAACCCCATAATAAAACACGTATCATTCAAATGTTTAGAAAGTATTTTATAATACTAATCCGGTGTTAATTCTTAGTATAATATTAAGATCTGCCACTGTCTCGAAAACTTTGATTTCATATGGAGATTTAGCATTTACTCACAGTTGCCACAATTGCATAGGAGGCAGAAATGATAGCAGCGGAACCCTTGTGGTCATTTTTTTAATCACCACATTTTTCAGCTTTTAGAATTGCTTAAAAAGGGACAGTTTACTGGAACGGACCCTTAATTAATGGTCTAAGCAGAGAAAAAAAAAACAATAGAGGATGAAAAAACATTGATGGTAGTATATTTAAAATACTGTAATAAAAGTGTAGATGATATATATTATATATATATATATATATATATATATATATAGATATATATATATATATATATATATATATATATATATATATATATACTATATATATATATATATATATATATATATATATATATATATATATATATATATATATATATATATATATATATATATATATATATAGGTGATTGAAGTTACTTTGACTAGATGATTTCCAGACTCCAGAAGTTTAATCTACTTGACGGGAATGAAAAGAGAAACCAAATTAAAATTGGCACCGGCCAAAAGTGATCCAAACTCAAAGGTATTCAGAACTGACGAATGTTAAAAGTATTCTTTTTTCTAATAATTAAGTTTTCTGCCTTTTGAAACCTATCACATTTACAAACTTCCATGAATTTTAGACTCAAGGAATTATTAGTTTAGCTACAAAAATCCGTACATAAGTGATTTAACTTTAATCAAAGGTACATTTAGCAGTGTGTTCTGAGAATCAAAATTAGCAAATCTAATACAGAGCTCTTGGTAGAATAATTACAGAGAGCACGGACTGTACAGCAAAGAGAAGATAAAATCAAAGACTAAGTTATCTTTTGAAAAGTGCTTTGGTCTTTCCTTTTTTCAGAAAATGTGCTACTTAGGGCTTTGGTGACATGCAGCTATGTAGTGAAAGTTAATGACAGAGAGAGTTCACTTGTCACATTATATAGTATATTATAGAGAATTCAGAGCGCCAGAAAATTCAGGAATAGCATGGAAAACTTTCTGGGAATCTCAGGGCCATTTGCTGGCAGCATAATAATATAATTACTTTGTAATGGGGCTCTGAAAGCCAGGAAATGAAATATAGGAGAGCTCAGTTCTGGGTATCTGAGCCAGCAGTGCTATTATGTCACAGCATAGAGAATTCAGTTTTGCCAGGGATCAGAGGTACAGCAAATGTAATGCATTATATAAAGAACAGACACAGACTGCAGAGCAGAGGCAGTTTGGGGAGATAAACAGAAGTGTTCAAATGAAAAAAGGCAGGATAGGGTCTACCTCATGTAGTATCTAGTTCCTTTGCCAAAAGAATGCTGCCTCTCTTGTTTGTACTTTGCTGGCAAAGGAGTGAGCATCGAAGAAGGGGTTTGCGTGGCTGCCGTGTGGAGAAATCTATGTAGCAACGCTCCCAGAGGTGCTTGCTACTGTAGGCTGTACAAAGCCAGAGAAAACTCTGCCAGATACACAGATGGAGGAGTGCAATGGATGTAGTCTTTGAACAGCAGCCAGTTACAACACAGGGGTATATGTTTTTTTTTTTTATGTGGAGCTTGACAAATTTCAAGTTTATCAAAACTTTGTCAAAATGTTAACCTTCTCTGGTAGAGTTGGCTGACTTTCAAGATTCAATGTATTCTCCCTGCTTTGGCCACTGAATGAAACAGATATCCTACTATTACCTTTAGCATCAGGAGCATGCTCCACTATCGCTTAATAGTGTGAATTAAACAAATGGTGATCATGTTATACTGGTAACATGGGGAGGAACAGCTATGGTTCTGATATTTCCAACGTGGCCTCTCAAATAACAAGCTTCATACAAGTGTAAAGATATGTCCAAATAAAATGGTGTGGGGCAGTGTACCCTTAAATGGCACATTCATATATAAATCATATGGATGCCTAATGCTTATGACCAAAAATGAAACGGGACCGCCAAAATATGCCACAGTATTCATGTAGGTATTTTAATCAATTTATTGGTAATACATTGAAATATGCCACCTTAGGTAGCTCACTGAAATATATCTATTAGATATTGATTTACAAGATTATGTTATTTGTTGTGACTGTTCAATACTTGTTTCAGTGCAGTGTTAATTGATATTAATTGAAAGATTTAGACAAGAGTATATTGTTTCAGAATAATGATTCTCTCAAAGTTTCTAAAGAGTTGCTATTGACTAAGTAAAGCATTGAAAAACATGTCTGCAGGCTACTAACTGCTTACTAACCGTGTGTGTGTGTGTGTGTGTGTGTGTGTGTCTGTCTGTCTGTCAAGTGGGCAGGTTCTTTTTCAAAATGTCTTCACTGTGGCATACAGATTGATTTGCACACAGTGGATTGAAAAGTGAAAATGAAAAGTTGCTCTTTCCCTCCTGTCCACTGCTCCCCACAGGGAAGGAAAAAACACAACAGCGGTGTTGTCAGCTGGCACCAGCACTTCACCGATTCAGAACTGCAGGTTTACCTTACAGCCTGAACAGCACTGAAATAATTTAATAAATCTTATCTGTGGTCCATTGCCATTCCCTATGTACTGTACAGTTCTGTGTAAAAGTTGCACTTCTGTATAAACTAAAACCACTTCAAAAATATATTTAAAAAATAATGTCCCTCTGTTTATTTGTTTGTTTATTATTTTATTTTATTATTCTAGTACAGTATTCAATTAGCAAAACAAACTAATCAGCATATTAAATGCATGGCTGCTTCTGGCACCTAAGTTGTTTCTTGCTACTGTTGTACTGTTAACATGTTTTATCCATTCCAGAAAATGTGCCTTTGCTTTACATTGGGCTATACTTTCCATTGTGAGCAAACCGCTGTCAAAATTAGTAATGCATATGTTAAAGGACTTCCTAAGAGATTGAATGTAGAAGTTAAGGCTAGTTGTTGAATGCAATGAGTAATTACTGGAACATTGTAACAGACTGGTCAGATAGGCTGGCATTTGATTCTGTACACACTTAAAAATTAATTGGCGCCAGTGAAAGTTTCTACATGAATTTAGACTAAGCAAATACAGTTTCTCATACATAACACAATAAAATGCCATGGAATCACACTGCATATCTGCAAAGCCTGTTAGAAAGAGTGTTCCGTTTTTGCAGAGCAGTTGCTGCAGCAAATTGATAAACAACATCTCCATAATCCAAGCTCATAGAAACGGTTGTCTTTCTCACACAGGTCCCTGGGCTGTGTACTCTATGAGATAGGAGCTCTCACTCGAGCCTTTGATAACAAGAGCTGGGTGAAGCTGGTACACCAAATCGTTCAGGGACCCTCCCCTACGTTACCTGACTGCTTCTCTTCTGAACTGAACGATATTTTACAGAGGTAGGACTGTAAAACTATAAATCCCTCAATCACATAGGCTAAGAGGATAGCACTGAACAGTCTCTTTCTCCAGTTCTGTGTATCCCACTTCTCTCATCAAACTCATTTAAAATCCTTCCTTTTAATGTCGCTGTCATTGCCTTTAAACTCAATATAATTGAAGTGAATGGAAAATCTCCTTGTGATATCACTTCTGTCACTCAGTGGTTATTAACAATTAAATATATAATTGAAACAAAAAAAAACTTATTTCGAACCTATTTAATATCAGTTTAGGAAATAAAAACATTGGGGTGGGACGGTTTACATGTAAGTAAGTAAATGGGTGTTCAGATTTTATAGTGAACATTTTTGGAAGAACAATACAGTATATAGAACACTAATGTGTTTGTTAAAGCTTTTTGCTGTTTAATAAATAATTAATACATATGCAGTACAGAAGACTGAACAAAATTGAAAGAAACAGTATTAATGCACTGTGAAAAATAGTAAATGAAACACACTTCTTGTTGTAACAGTCCTTTGTGTTTTATAGTATTAGCAGTTGCATGGTTTGAGAACTCCTGATAGTCAACAGCTTTTGCAGAACAAAAGACGGAGTACATGACCCTATGCCAGAAAGGCTTTCTCTGCTGAACCAAACTTATGATGGGGGATGTGTTTGGCTTCATTCCTCCTACTGGAATTTGTTTGAGCAAGATACAGCAGTGTAACTGCATTAAATCATTAAACTATCTGCCAAATCCTAGGACAGTATTGGGTCACCGATTGTCCTATTAGATTCAGAAGGTGGCAGTTCTACTCGCAAGGAGACTGTGCTGTGGAATACAATCTTTCAGTGAAAAAGACCTGCCCTGAGAACACATGGAAATCAATCCACTATAAAAACTATTTAGCTGCAGATTTCCCTAATGATGTGAGATGTCCTCTTCCATTTTAAGGGGAGTGATTTACATTGAGCAGTGAAATTCAATCTGTTTTCTAAAATCATTCCAACATTATGAAGCGAGAGGGAAGCATTCTCAGCCGGGGCTGATTGATTGTGCTTCTGGCAGGCTTGCTTCTGTGCTTCTCAATCAATTCCATTAGGGTGTTACATTATAAGGCATTCAGGCAAACTAATGTAATTTAGTAAAAAATAAATACATACTGATAATGTATTTGGCGCATCCTGCTAAAATTTCCTCAGGAGACACACAAACTCAAAAAAAGTACATCAGGATGTGCAAAGGACTTCTTTTCACCCCATTCCCTGAAACTGTAAATCAACTGCGATATGTCTCCTGGTGTGTTCTATGTCAATTGTGTGTCCTGTGTCCACAATCCAGTGGCAGACAAAGTGCTGGTCAGAATGACACAGAGCTCTTGTCCTATCCACGTAACACCTCGATGCCTGCACAGGGCAGAGGAAGTTCAATCTCCTATCCTCCTCTGAAGAAAATGGAGGTGGATGGAAAGACTCCAGTTCAAGATTCATGTGGAAGGCTGTGATCACCTTAGGGAGAAAAGCAGGGTTTCTGCATAGTGACACCCTGCTGCCTTCTTCCCAAGCTCACTGACCCGCTTTTCAGAGGTGATCGCTAAGAGGAAGACTGTCTCGTGCGAGCCTCCAGTACAATATCAAGGCTCCATTCAGGGAGAATGACCCTCCTTGGGGGGGCGTAATTGCCGAGCACCCTTGAAAAACCGGTTTGCCAAGAAGTGCGCACCTAGGGATACTGAATCAATAGGGCCATGGCACGCAGAAATGGCCTCCAAGTACACCTTCAGTGTAGAAAGTGACTTACCAGCATCGAGTACTTCTTGCAGAAACTGCAAGGTAACTGGCATAGGACAAGAGACTGGGTCATGACCCTTAGTCAGACACCAGTTCTGAATATATCTCCATTTGTAGGTATATAACAAACTAGTGGAGCCTGCCGTAGCATTCTGCAATATACCCACTACCACATCAGATAGGCCACTAGGAGTTGTCGCTTTGTTTAACTGGACCTTCTCTAGGAAGGCCGGAAGCAACAATGTTGACGGGAATGCATGAAGGAGCGTCCTGGGCCACTAAGATGTGGAGGGAGTACCACAGGGGCAAGGCGCAGAGATCGACCTACCTCTTCCCGAACCATTCCCAAATATGCTCTACCACCTGAGGGTGGAGCCGCCACTCCGATGGATGCACACCTCCCTCGAAAGGAGGTCTGCTACCCGGTTCACCACTCCAGGAAGATGAGTTGCCCGTAGGGACATCAGGTTCCTTTGAGCCCAAATCAAGAGCTGAAAGGTTATGCGATGTAACCCCGGGGACCAAAGGGCATCCTGGTGGATGATATATGCTACCACTAATGTGTTGTCCGTCCGGGCCAACACATTTGTTCCTTGTAGCACTGGGAGAAAGTGCTGGAGGGCAAGAAAAACAGCCTGCAGAATGTGAAAGCACGCGTCCCGTAAGTCCACGGACGGACGGACGGACTAGAGAATGTGACAGCGAGTCAGCATTTGGAACCTCCTGTCCTTTAAAAACGAAAGTATCTTGAGTAGAACCCCTCTCCTTATATTTTTCTCCTTATCTTAAGTATTACTGAATATCATATTATAGGGTGTTTAAAGATACAGTGTGGACTTTTATATAAATGTATTTGTTTTGCTAAAACCCAACTATAAAAGGGACAATCCTGCTGCCATGTGTATTTCAATATTTCACCTGCATGTTTTTAAAAGATGTAACTAATGATTCATTTCTTCAGCTGTGATTTCTGGAGCAGATATCTGTATTATTATTATTATTATTATTAATTATTTCTTAGCCGATGCCCTTATCCAGGATGACTTACAATTGTTACAAAATATCACAGTACAAAGTATTGCATTGTAAAATATCACATTACAAGTTATCACATTATAAAATGTCACATGATTAAATTGTATGCATGAGATATGCAAAATCTGACCTTTTTCTCTGTGAATTAATAAAAAATGACATCAATCATCTATATACAAAGTACCCCCCCACCCCCTGTTTTTTCTGACTTTACCGACAAGGTGCTATAGAAACAAGCATGTATTAAAATACCTACCCAAAGTAATGACAATCCTTCCAACAGCAACAACTCAGCTGTCATCAACATCCATCACAAAGTTATCACCAACCTTTTGACTGCCACACAAAAAGAGTGTCTGTGTTCATGCTGTGCCACAGTAAAATGACCATTTCAATGTTTCTATTTTCTATCTTTGTTAAAGCGTTTTTCAAATACACAACATCAAAATTATTAACATAAATTACTCTTGAAAGCACTCCGGTGCAGTGGTATGTATTCCGAAGGTAAATCAGAATTAGGTAGCAACTGTGGGGATATATGATTGAGTCCTTTACAGAGCAGAGTTTTATGAACAGCATTCATTTCCACAGTAAATACTGTATAATGAGTGCAGTTTGCAGTGAAGGGAAGTCATTACTGTGGCAGGTGTCTTCCAAAGGTCGTGGAAGTAGCCAATACAATCTCTAATTGTGTCTCTGTGAAGTTCGCTGTTCTTATTATAGATATGACAGGTTTTGATTTAGCGCTGCAAATTATCCCAGAGGGAGAGATGGTTTTGAATGTTGCCTAACGGTTGCCTTATACAGTAAATCCCTTTATTTAAATAACAGAGGAGGTGGAAGAATGGGGGAGGGGGGTTCTGGTGGCTGACATCATACATTTAATATATGAAGGACCAAGAGTACAATATTTGAATTGCATAAGTAACAGGGCTTTATTACCTGTTTAAGTTAGCATATAACTGGACATTGTGACATTATCTAACAAATCTAAAGAGTTACATTGAGCTCTTACGGTTGCATATACCAAGATTACAGTGCTAATGGTGTATGATCGGGACTTCTGTCCACTGAAGTTGAGACCAAGTAACCTATTTCTCTAGTGACCAAGCATAACTGAAGGTAAAGTAAGAAGGCAGAAAGTGATTAAAGAAATCTTTTTAACGTGATCCTATTAATGTGTTGCAAAGACACATTGCAGAGGCATGAGTGAATGGTGAATGGTAAGCTGCTTATAACTCATACTGATGAAAGCAGCTTTTCCCTTCTCATTAAGTGAAAAAATAAATGCTGTGCTGCTTTAAATTACTGCGAGAGAGATTAATTGCAGAATGAAGGTATCATTAGCATTGCACTACATGTTTTCTGGGTCATTATGGGCCAATAATTAATCAAACAAAAACAGATACACTTTCATTTTCATGGAAAGGGTACATTAATTATTGTTAGATAAATGGTAAAGATTGTAAGCCTAGGTACTGGTCATGTTCTTCAGAGCAGAGAATATAAATTGAATGACAATGCGAGCTATTCACAAACTTAAACTTATCTATTTTTCAAACCTGGATAAATTATTTTCACATAAAAGGTAGGAATCGACAAAAAAAAAACCTAGAACTCCTATTAACAATCACAGTCGGACAGATATTTTATGTTTCATTTTTCTCAGTTTCGGTGAAGTTGGATTTATCAAGTACTTGCACTGATGACTTCAATGTGTGTCTTCCTTTCTCGACAGGATGCTCGACAAAGACCCGACCAAGAGACCTAGTGCCATGGAGACTCTGAAAACTCCGTTCATTGAAGAGAGTGTGAAGGTAAGTCCTGTTTATTCTCAGGTCCATTCAAGAAGTTACAGTAGGTCATTTTGGTGAGCTACTAAGTTGGGTTATTGTTCAGCTCAACTAAAGACTGTAGGGTGCTTCTGCACTCACTGACGAAGCTGGCTCCTTTAACACTTAACATTTTGTCCATTCAATAAGCAATAGCTTAAAATGTCACTGCTTGCCCTTACTGCTGAGAAAATGTATTTAGAACATATTAACAATGCAGGAGCTGCCATCTCCAATAGATATTCTGTAGATGTTATTTTCCCCTTAAGGGTAGCTCAAAGTGTGACACAGCATCTCATTTCCTGTAGTAAAAGCATAGCAAAGTGTAATAAAGCATAGTGAAAAAGTATAGATAAGCATTGTAAAGCTCTGAGTTGTATGGTACAGCATTAAAAAACATGGTAAACCATAGTAAACTGATAAATGGTCTCTTGAACTTTTGCCAAATTTAGCCAATGCCTACTGACTAATAAGAGGCAGGTCTTAATTCAAACTTGTTGCTATAGCGGTTGTATATGCAGACACAACAATAAAATACCAGCTAATATATTAATTTATAGATGACCATGGCAATACAGTGGGCACCACAACAGCAATGCAACAGTTTTGTACTAAAGGTTGGTGTTATCACAAGGGCAGCTACAATGACATAACAATCACAAAGATGTAGATCACCTTTTCAGTGGCTCAGAAGGTACAGAATGCCTCCTCATGAATGCAAAGGTCAAAACCTCATTGGATATCACAGTGGATGGAAATGAGCTATTAGCAGGTGGAATCTGCTCCAGACAATTACATCATGAGGCAGTATAATAGGATATCATTATAAACTGACCTATTAAAAAAAAAAAACAACAACAAAAAACCATTCAATTTCAGGCTTTGCTTCCAATTGATTAACCTTTACGTTTTAACCTGGGTGTGTGTACAGTGGCATTCTGGTTGTGTTTACATTGTGAGCAGCCTGTTCTGCATGAATAAGTTGGATGTTAACAGGATCAGGTTTCTGTGATAGAAGGAAATATTTAATGCATGATAACTTGCATTTACATAAAACTGTTTTGTGTCCTAAGTTATGTGCTTAGGCCTGGTTTTTCTCCAACAAGACTAAATTAATTGGGGTAGAGATTCTTGAATTCAAATTCTCAACATTAGTTCTAACAAAAATTAGTAAGCAAATGTAATCTTCCATTATCAGTGTAGTTTGCGAGACAGAACATTGGTCTTCCAGATTAATACTTTTCTTAGTTGTATTCAATGTGTAAACTTTGTTATTGTCAAAATATCATAATGGTTATGAACATTCTGTAAAAACAGAAATGAGAGGAACTATTTTTAATTGGAAAAGCAAATAAACCACAGTTATTTCAGAACCTGTGGTACAGTATATTAGAAAATAAATGACATCAATAAGAGCCAACAGTGTCAGCATTAACATTCCCATAAGTCCTCAAATTGATTTTTAAGTGTCTGACTTGATGGCTCTAGAGATTATCTTAGTGTTTTAGCAGTCTAGTCTTTGGGCTTAGATAACCACTAATGGAGATAGTGATTCGAGAATAGACTTGTACCACCGCTGTCGCATGGCTGTATAAAGATAGCTTAGAATAGCCCCTTCTTAGAATAAGATAACCTTGATTAACCCCTTTCTGACAGCCCTTCGACCAAGTATATAACTGCAAGTGTATAATTGCAGTTTGAGATCGCTGTCATTTGAACCCTTTTTCCAGGATAGCTCCTGTATTTGACATAGGACTGTTTTTTTTTGTTTGTTTTGTTTAGTTTAGTTTTTTTAAACATCATATTTGCTTGATCTCAGATTCCAATTTAATTACTATTACAAAAAAATGAAGTTGGTATTGGTTTCCAAGGTACAAAGACATAAAAACATGTCTACTGTCATTGCACAAATGCATCAGGCCTTCTGTCACAGCATGGATTTAGCATTATAAATATAGTATTATTCCAAGCTGGATTCTGTTAGTAGGCACAATGGATCCAATGACCCTGGCTGTCCACAGCATATTTTCTAGATGATAAAAGCATTGTAAAAGTCCATTTTACTTTCATTGCCACAGAGCCTGGCATGCCAGCTGGAAGATCTTCTTGACAGAGACCTCGGGGAGTCCTGTGTTTCAGAGGAATCGGCCCAGATTGCTGCAGCCCTGTGAGTTCATCTGAACAAAACTTCAGAAACAGTGCCTTAGTGAAAAGGGTAGGACTGAGGGAGGTGGTAGGAGACAAGTAGCTAAATTGGCTAGATCAGCTTCACATGTCAAATGAAGTCAGCCCAGGACTAAATGGTGGAAACAGGTCAGGATTGAGGTGGGCATTTTTCTGGTACTGAGCTTGGTTGTAACCATTCTTGCTATAAAGTGGTTATAGACAAGTGGTTTATAATACAGATTTGACTGTATATGACTTCAGATCTGGAAAATACGGCTGTACGAAGCAGCATCACATATGCATTTGCTCCTTTATAAAACCATATCGCAAATAAATAAATACATTCATATGTCTGTTTGCCGTATGAAATCCATGTGTACATGTGTGCATCAGATGAAAGTCTGAGTGGGCTGGTTCTGAATGAAAAGCAGCTTTTTTGGGCGAGAGTTCAGAGGCAGGGGTCAGTGGTCATGTTTTTAATAGTGAGAGAGCAACTAGTCTGCCTAAGGGTCTGAGTTATTACCAGTTTCTCCCATTGAATCTTCTGACTCCCAGACTGAATTATACAAAACTATTGATCCAGTGCCTCATTATTTTTAACTAGGCAGGTCATTATAGCTCAGCGCTGTTATGAAACTGCTTACAACTTCAGGGTGCTATGCATTGTTTGTAATCTGTACAAAGAATCAGATTTTGATGCTTGACCATTGCTTAATGATCACCACCTTATTTTTCTTATGGGAAGTTGGTGCAGTGAAGTCTAGTCTTCATGGTCTTCATTTTTACTAAAGTCTGAACAAGGGTTTCACTGCGCCTAGTGCGACTGTAAAGTATTAGTAAAAAAAACGTTGGCTTCATTGTAGTATGTATGTTGTTTGTCTACAGGCTATTTTTTATTTTTTTTAATAAATCAATTATCTCAGTGTCGAAGATATTGATGAGAATGAACTTTCACATTATGTCTGGTTAGCATTGATTTCCTACTTGGCGAGAATCACAGCGGCTCGCATAGCCCATTTACCTGGAGGCAGAAAGCCTCACTCTGCCACCTCCACAGGGAATGAAGTGGGAATGGTTTTTAAAAATAACTTAATGAGAATGGAGGGAGGGGGGTTGCTGGTGGACAAACTGGATTATACACTGGCTCAATAGAGTTATTCAACACAGGGACCAAACTGTAGTTTGCACTATTGTAATTATCCCTGAATTACTGGTGCCCTAACAAGGTACAGATATCAGCAGTCACTGGTTGCCGTGTAGCCTGATGCTCGGCTAGATACTCCCAGCAGGGGTTGCTGTGGAGCAAGTTCTAAAATAATTCTTGCAATATTTCAGTATTATGGATCCCCGCTTATCGGTACCTATTCACTTCTTTTGAAGCTGGGCAGCTCACAAAGTTATGTAATTCGATATGGAATTTAAGCACTTCAGATTGTAATGTAAAATCCTGTAACCACTATTCTCTTCAAATTGTTTCTGTCCAAAACCAAAAATAGCCCCTTGCAACTACATTTTGAATTGTAGACTGGTGGTGGCTTGCATTCGTAATAGTAGTGATGGGAAAGATGATTCCTGTGGCAGGGATTTATTGTAAATTCCCAGAAAGTGACGTTGAGGCAGGTTGTGTCCGTCTGTGTTTAAGGGAACAGAAGGTTCACCTGGACAGTCTACGAGCTGCTGCCCAGGCCCAGGGGCTGGACCCCCGAGAGAGGAGGAGACTGCGACAGGACCAGCACCCAGAGAGGAGCAAAGTGCAGTAAGCAGTGCTGCCGCCAAGTACTTACAAAGAAACTCACACTAACTTTGCATTTCCTACATTTCCTAATAATAATGAAAAAAAAGTAAAAGATAACTTTTACAGTTATATAAACAAATATCCTAGATATATATATATATATATATATATATATATATATATATATATATATATATATATACACACACACACACACACACACACACACACACACGCACACACGCACACACACACACACAGCATATAAAACCTAAACCCAGGCCTTCAGAGGTAAAATGCAAGTGCGTTAACCCTTAGTTTAATATTCACATATAGTTTAATATTATCCTGAGTTGCAGCCTCCCTTCTAAGTTATTAAGTTATATAAATCCGTTAGATCAGTTGTGATAGGAGAGGTTTTAGTTAACAGTTTACCTCCTAGAGGTCCACCAGAGCTGATGTGAAATTTGCAATCAACCAATGAAAATGAAGGCTGCTGTTAGTAGATTACCAGAACAAACTCTTCAGAGCAACGAGATGATGCATTGATATTTAACATCCTACTTGTTTTTCACGCACGGTTCTTCGACCATCCTCATTGGTGGAATAACTACAGTTCTCCACGAATGTCATGATGTAACCTCTTCAGCTTACGTGTTTAACGTATCGGATATCAAAATGCTAAAACAAAAACATCGTATGAGAAAAAGGATTCTTTTATTTTAATTTTTACTAATACAAAACTATTTTAAGATGTAATTTGTAATAACTTGCTATAGGAGTGTGAAGTAGCAGGAGCAGGCTTTAAGAAGGAAGGAAAGTGATTTAAGAGTAGGCTAAACTATTTGCCACAGTAGAAGTTCACGTGCTGTCTCAGCTCACACCTGATTCAGCCACTGCAGAAGCTCTCTGCGGTGATGGGGTCCGGTGCCACAGTGAGATTATTCACAAGCTTTTTTTTTTTTTTTTAATCTATAGAAGCCCAGGTTTAAATTTCACTTATTTCAATAAAAGCTAGTGCCTGGGGGTATGTGGTAATGTCGTACTCTGGTTGTTGTAGGTATCAAAAAGTAAGAGTTGCATGCCCCGTCTACCTCTTAAATTAGTGGCTCACCTGGTAATAGAATGGCCACATGGTGTGCAGGTTGTCATACAGTCAGGAGTGCAGGTTAGGGTTAGAGTTAGGGTTAGGGTTAGGGTTCCAGGCTGTGCAAAGTCTCCGGTCTTCGCTGGGGATTCTGGAGTAGCATCACATTGACTCTAACAACCCTTCTTTATATTTGGCTTCCACATAGAAAAGCCGTGGACCAGCTTTACCAGCAGAACCAGAAAAAAGTTTTAAAATCAAGGCGTAGCAGAAAAGCACAGGTAAGAAAACTGCTCATTGAAAACTTTGCTGCTTTTTTATTCCTAAAGTATCGGCAGTGCAAGACAGTCCAACCAAAGTTCAGTAACTGTGTTTTTCACATGTAAAACCCATTTTCAAACTTGTTTCGAACATCATGGATTTTGTGTTTCCCTCGCAAGGAAAGCATATTCCCAACAGCAGGAAGTGGATGTACTTGTATGTACGTTTGTCACACGTGCAGTTTTAGTGATATTTGAGAGGAACTTGGTATGTGGATTACAGTGACCTACCTCTGCATGGGATTTGGCCTCTGATTAGGTGGGATGATGAATATCCCATTTTTACAGTAGTGACACCTGATTGACTTAGCCATTGATTGATATACCTTAAAGACAAGTGTCCTTGTCTTATCTAGTGAGCGTTTTGGAACCCTCTGTGTACTGTTGAGAAAGGTTTAAGATATACTAAACCCCATATCATTAATTATTAGTCCTTGAATACAAATTATGGCAATGTTTAATGCAGGAGGTCTGTAGATGCCTCTGATGTTTTTATTACTCATTGGGAGTGACAGGGATTCTACTGTTATTTCATGCGACAGGCCAGCGATGAAGGTGGAAAGCTGGAGTCACTAGATGAGGTGGACCAGGGAAGCCTGCAACAAACCAGTGAGTAGCATTCTTTTGCCTGTCTGTGTGTGTAAGAAAGTCTCTCCCCATTAAATTAATGAAACCTAGTACAGTGGACGAATGCTTCACAAGTTACCTTTTGAAAAATGTATTTTTCAATACGCCTTGCTGAAAAGTTTGCCACTGTGCCACAGTCTATATTTTTTTATTGTCTGTTTCAAGATAGTTCACCTCTTCAAACGTCTCATTGAGTTAATACATTGTATTAACCAGAGTTTACCAGTTGACAGATCAGAGAGCATGTAACAGCAAACACACCTCACCTCATTCCTAGCAATTGTGATATGGTTATTTGGGTCACTGTTTGATTTATAAAACAATTGTTTCTCATAGTAAAATGAGTTTCTAGGGTGTCTTTCCAGGGAGCCTCTTTAATTTGTGACTTCAGTTTTAGGTCACTGATCCTGTACCTGGTTTGACTCTCTCTGCCTTTTGCATGTCTTTGTGTTGGAACCTGTAAGGGATTCTGTCATATCCCTGTGTGTCTGCAGAGTGTAATAAGGCAGACAGCATTGTGATGCTAATAGGTGAAGACTGGAAGCCCAGACATACAGATTCTGGTTTTAATTCCCAGCTTGACAGCAAACTGACACAGCATCTTTGGAAATGTAGCATATGGCTTGTCTCAGCCTTTACATTTTAATACCTCCTGGATGCTACAATTAAGAACAGCCATGTGAAACTAGGATGAAAACAGTGTTAACTTGGAGAGTAAGAGGAAATAATATTTAGCAAATATTGTTTTTATATATGTTTATGTATCGTTGTATGGAGCGTTCTCTTTTGATGGGCTGTTGCAATTCTGTGCAAGCATGCAGCGATTCTCATGAGAAGTTAGAATGAGATTGGAATGCTTATCCAATATAAAATAAAATATGAGCAAAGCTGAGTTCTTAGAAAGTTCTAGATAGAATAACTTGCAATAAAATTATGCTGACAACTATACGCAATTATACAGTCATTAGAAAAAGGGGCTGTGCTTGCTTCAGTCCCAGAACAGAGAGAACAGAGCTAACTTTCCAGGCTGCCATGCAATCCTGACTTCTACATCTGTGAGTCTCTGCGGTTCATTTACGAGACAAACCTCAGTATCTAGGTGGCACATGAAATGTATTGTCACCAGTATAGGTTACTACATGGCACACATCAATGTGTTAAATTAGGATTCTGAACTGAAAAGCCTGCCAATACTTATTTGCCTTTTGAGGCTTGGGGAATTGGGTGCAGCCAATACAGTCACCTTTAATATGAATTACAGTATATGATTTATATTTAATGAAGATCTAATGAACATCCCGTCATCACTGGTTAATAACTGTCTTTGTTGACAGCACAACAGGAAGGTAATATTAAAGTAATTGTAAAGCTGTTTGGTTTTTTTAATCATAAAAACAGAATACCACAGACGACAAAATCGTAAAACTCTCTGTACTGTTCGTTCTCTGTAATTTATTGCATTTGCTGGTTCTGAAATCCACAGTAGTGAGCTCTATACTAAGTTCTTTACGCTATACTGTTTTAAATATGTTAACTTTCAGATTGCCAATCTCTACCTAATAGATTGTATTGAATTTGCTGGCTTTTAGACACCCCCCCATTTACACAATTCATTTACAGTACTATTGTGCTTTTAATGTTATGGCTCCAGTATTCCCAGTATTTACAATTCTACACAATAATCTTTAGTAAATATAACATTATGTCTGGGGAGAAATCAGGAAAACTGCCAATTATATGGAGAAATTCTGAAAAAGGTATTGTAAATGTTTTATGTTTCACTCAGCATTTCTGGGAATGGTCTTATTATAATTGTTGTTGGTTTGTATTATTTATTATTATTATTATTATTATTATTATTATTATTATTATTATTAATGGAGTTGTTTAACAGACAGCCGATAAAGGTTTAATGGTTGTGCTGGACCTCCCAAAGCAAGCGTTACACATGTACAGTTGAGTGTCTGGATAATCGGTCTGTATTACCTGCACTTCTTTTGCTCTGATTGCACTCTCTTTAAGTGAACAGAATAATAAAAGTTAAATGAAGCTTGGAACCAGTGACCTTCGAATCACAAAATCCTTTGCTACTCAACTTTGATTGCAGACATCCAGCATAGTGCCAGTGATCAGGACTCATTAGAGCAAACTGCTTTTATAATAACCCTTTCACCACAGAGCAACATTACCAGTGTACCTAAGCGCTATTCAGTCTTTGGTCTGTCATAAGCAGAGAGAAAATGCCGATTGAGTTGACTTTGGACAGATTATGTACTATGGTGATGGTCAACCCAAATCTTAATAGGGACACCCTCTCTTATAATTAACTTATGTTTATTTTAGGTGCCGTTGTTGCTTATTTGCTCCACAGGTGAGGACTGGGATTCGGAGGGAGACTCTGATTTTGACGAGTTGGAAGGGACTGTGATTGATTCAATGTTGATGCTCTCAGTGGAACAGGTCAGAAGTGTACTGCTAGAGGGACTTTGCCTTCCCTCCCCCAATCTGTCACAAACGTTCTTGAAAACTATAGCAGAAACACAGATTTCTCCCACCGGGGCTGTGAATACAAATTATAACATAGTATAGTGAAAAAGCAGATCACCATGATGACCAGGCAGGTGTCCAATAATCTAAATAACTGGTGCTAAAGATTGTCCTTACCGAGTTGCACTGCAGTTGGATATGCGGTGTACAGGAGATATAAGCAGCACAATATGCATCCATCATGAGAGAAAGTAACATAATTACAAAGAGGGTTCTGTCAGAATCGATGTCTTTCAGGCTGTTGATGCTTCATATCCCTTGAGATAGGATTTGAGATTTATATTAGAATTTTTTAAAGCTACAGAAATATCAGAGGGACCAAGTTGAAGAGAGAGAATCAGATGACATTTTTTCTGTAAAAAAAGAAATCCAACAGGTTTACATTCTGCAGAGCTCAAGAAAATCTTTATTTCAAAAACAGGCCTGCAGAAATGACAGGAAATATTATCATATTATATATATATATATATATATATATATATATATATATATATATAAGATGACAATTATCTATGAAACTGTTAATAGATACTTACCCCGTTGTCTGAGATATTATATGGAAAAATATTTCGTTGTTGAAAAAAAAAAAACACCTAGATAATAATTATTTCTTTTTAAATGTACTCTTTTTCTGTGCGAAACAAGTATTCAACTAATATTTTTTACCACAGAAGCCTGCAGGCGAGATATTTATCTTGGCATTATTTTTGTATTCTGTTTTGATATATGTTCTGTTTAAATCTGCAGCGCCTCACTATGAAATTCAATTTCTCCGTAGTTTATTCATCGGTGCACTACTTTATCAAAAAGCAGGCCCTGTTGACAGTTTATTTTGTTTACATTTAACATTTGTTTTTGCTAGGGAACAAGTTCTCCCTCCTTTGAAACCTGCTTATAGAAAAGACCAATGCAAAAGCAGCATGTACAACAAAAGAACAACACAATGCGTAACATCATAAAATGATAATAACCCAAATAACGAAAGTTAAAAATGAGTATATGCCTTAATAGTCATAACTTCTAGCCCACCTAAAGGTTGTGGTAATTTCCTAAAACTTCTCATATAACAGTGTATATATTTTTGGAACAAGTTTGAGGAAGAAAAGGCATACACTGAAAGGACCGAATTCACCTGTTTTATGCAAATCAGTCACTACTGTTAATCCTCTGGACACCTCTGTCTCAGACTGTCAATGACAATTAAAGTTCCCCAACACCACTGACTTTACACCACATCAAAAACTTTAACAGCTGAAACTGTGCTGTGAGTCAGGCCTGGTCATTTTCTCTTAATATTTCAAGGCTACCAGCACTTAGCTTATCTCCACCGTACAGACTCAGCCTTTATGATATTTCTTATTGGTAAGCTGGACCTGCTAATCAGATAACTGGATTATATGAAAATAAAATAGCTTGATCGGTGAGACTGTTTTTGTGCCATTCAATGATCCCTGTTAATTTAAATGTTAAAGCCCATGTGAAACTGAGTCCCTCTCTGTTTTCTTGTGATTCCAGAGCTGCACTCTCCATGCCTATCAGAACTGTCTGCTGGGCATTCTACAGACCAGCACCACAGGTGAGTTCTGATTGGCCTGCGGTGTCCCAGAGTTCCAGCCACACCCCTTGATCCCAGCTTGAGCCTGTAGGGAAAACAAAAGGCCACTCTGGAAGGAACCCCACCTAACCCGTTCTAGTCACACTTTACATTAAGTGTATCAAAGTAGCAAACCCCTCTAGAGCTGTATTTATGGCACCAAGTGAAAACACAACCTGTTTACTTTAATTGAAATCACAGCCTGTCACAAAATGTTTTATTAAAGTGGTGGTGGATGACTTAATTTGAATTCTATAGAAAAAAAAAAATGTTATGTCATCCCAGAGCCAGACCGACACATAAATATTATATCTCTAATTCTGTTTGGCTAATATTAATAAGAATCTAATTGCACATCAGTAACCACAGTAATGAAAGAGGTCAAAATACTTTTCAAATCAGTGCCACTTAAAGACATGTTGACCAAGGCAACTGTGCACACGTTTACCATGCTTCCTTGTGCTTTATCACGCTCGGCTATACTTTAGTGACTACCCTCTGATATATACTGCTTGCCATGCTTGATCAAACTTGGTTATGCTGTATTATGCTTTTAACATTCTTCCTTGCAATAATATGAAAATACAATTTGAAATGCTTTTAGTGTAAGTTAGTTAATAAACTGTACTATCTATATATGGCCCTTACAGAAAAAAAAATAGAAAAAGTATGGTACGATTGGGATATTATTATAAACTCTAGAAACCAGACATCAGGACATCAGCATTTTGTATTGTATATAATTTTGTTTGGTGCTTACTATTTGACATTAAAACATTATAAAAGCTGACCAGATCATTTCTGAACAACCATACCTGCACTTGTTGAAGCACTGTACTGTAATTCAATAAGCATGTACCTTAAAAGCATGGTTCCAAGGGTAAAAGCAACAATAAAGAAACACTTTCAGGCAATCATTTCTATAAAAAATCTGTACGTGATGAAGCTATTCACTGATGTAGAGTTTGATCAGTGCTTTTGGGAGGAATGTGAGAAAGAAGCCTTGTATAATATGCTAGAGTCTTTAATTTTTCTGAGTGTATCTGGAGTAAGCACTGCTATCTCAGCAGTGTGCTTCCTTCTTGTTGTTCTTCCCATTGATTCACACTGACAGAGAACAAGATAAGTAATGTTGTAATGAAACAGCCCCCCCCTTCCAGAATACACTGGTGGTGACTAATCTTGGTGCTGAATTGCAGTGTAATGTTCTCTCACATAGAAACAAAAGAGTGCTTTTAAATTAGAAATGAGATGGAAGCAATCATCTGTGGCTGCACGAAGCCGTTATGAAATGTGCCTGTCAAGAAATGAGAGCAGTTTACTCAGCTCCCAATTTCTTCATTTTGATTTATTCAAGTGATTTATTCAACTGAGTAATAACCAACAATTTCAAATCCATCTTACCTAATATACCTAATATAAGCACTAGCATCATTACCACTGGGTGCACCTTTCTCTGTGCAGATAGTTTCATAAATATTACTAAAAATGAAGATTGCCTTTAATTAAACATGATGGATTAAAAGTCGCCATTGCCATACTAGGAAATGTAGTTGTATTTCTGAAAGGAGATTCTGCCCATGAATCAAATATGCCATCATCAAAACCGATATATAGCCACTTTTTGTCTACGCCTTCTTGTTTTTTGTTTGGTCCCCCTCCACCTTGCTTCATCTAGGGGGAAGGTGGCCTTGAGTACAACTTGTCCTGCCTGCTGGCATTAGTTATTCATTTAATTAATATACTTTATTCGTCATCATAGTTTGCCAGCTTAGGGGTGGCTAATGCGCACCAATGGTCCAAATTAAAATAACAATGTTTATTTGTCAATTTCATAAATTGTTCATTTTTATGGTGGATGTCTTCTTTCTGTACAAATCTATCTGTGAGTCACCAGGCTTTCACTTTGCCTTAACTGCACTTTACAATCATTTTACCTGGCTACATTTGTATTAGTGTGCTGTGCATGTGTAGTTGTATTATTGATTTGTGATGTGTTTATCTGTGCTGCATTAAGTATTAGAGCTTGCTATCGCCTAACATTAGCTGTTTGCTTTACCTGCAGATCAGGACCAATGTGATACCCTCACAGAAACATCCCAAGATGTAAACCTGAGCATGTTAATTGAATCCAAAATAAAGCACCTGCAACAGTGAGTATGCACAACCCTGTCAACTGAAGAGAAAACGAAGTATAACAAATGCATGAGCTGAAATGTGTGTCTACTTTTCTCGCTTATATAAACGCCAACCAAAATGAATTAGCTTCAGCACGACAATCTGCGTCTCACACGATTAAACCCACTTAAGACAGTAAACCACAATGCAATTGCAATCGGTATGTTCACTTTATTTAATTAACTGCGTACAACCTCACATTTAGGTGAGGAAGCGTTTATAATTTTCACTCTTAACATACATAGCATTGAATGTAAACATTGAATGTAAACTTTGAACCAAACATGACCTTAGGAATTCATTCGGGAATGAAAGTACCCCTCTGAGTTAGTTATTCCAAGTGATATTGTAGTTCAACTTGACTCTTGTTTAGATGTTGTTCAGTACTGTACCGTTAATCAACTGTGATGTTATAACCGTGGCATTTAAAAACATTTTCATACTGTGCTATTGTGGGAATGAGGGATAAGAAATTGCGTTCTTAAGGCCTAGTTATTACTCCTATAAGTCAAGTGTGTTACTGGTACCTTTCTGGTACAAATCTTGCCAGTTAAGCTAGAGCGTCTTTAGTTCAGGCAGTTCAACTCTTTGAATCCCTTGACAAAATGCCCCACTTTTATCTCTGCTTGGTATAAGACTAAATTAAGTCATTACGCCATTTACCTATAAATCACTTTTATTCTATTCATATGTTGTTTTTTTGTTTGGTTTTTTAAATTTTTTTTTTTTATTGTTTTCAACTATTTTCACAGCAGTGCCCACAATGCCAGTGTTTCCATAGAAACGTGCTTTATTAGATCGGTGAGATCAATGCTTGCAAATGAAAAGAACTCGCAGAAAATACTTTGACCCTGATTGTCTACCTCATCAGTACAGACTCACTGAGGAGTGATACTAGGAAGTACAACATTTGTTGAAAGCCTTTCTGAATATCCAAACTGCATGGGGAAATTATGTAGGAAATAATAAAGGATTCCTCAGAGAAGGGTGCTTTTATTTGAAGGATTATATCTTGAGAGGGTTTGAAAAACAACTTGGAAAACTCCCTGCTCCCTGAAATGCAATGGATTCCATTGCATTTCAACATGAAATGCTTATTCTCCCATGGTGACAAACAGTGCTGTATAGTGAACAGCACCACTGGAGATGCAGAATTAAAGGCTTGATAACCATGTTTATTGTCTCTCTTTAGGACCAACCACCTGAACATTAACACACGTCTCAATCGTAGTTCTGAAGACCTATTGTTTCTTTCAACACAGACACTGGTTATTTTGCATTATTTAAACTAGTCTGGTACAACACAGCAGTTTACAAGTTGCTGTTGCTTTCTACAAGCTTATCACGATTGCAGTTTATTAGACAGAAGTTTACCTAATGCATTGTACCTAATCTTGAAGATCAATAGCTGTATTTTCATTTGTAAGGATACAGATATGTGTGTTGCTTGTGCTTCGGGTAACGGAACTACTCATCATGCTCTTTTTCAATCAGGACACCAGGAGGGGAGAAAACCAAAAGTTATCCTTTTTTAGTGTAGAAGAGGAAGCATGGATGACATACAAACACTGTCCCCAAAAAAAAGTGTAAAATATGCAATACTCTTAAGAAGTCAGTCTTTTACCATTGTGTTTTAACATAATAACCAACTTCCCTTCATTTCTGGCTCTCATTGGATCATTGTACTCTCTGAAGTCTCTTGGAGGCCCTTGTATTTGTTATACCTCAGGAGTAAGACACTTGGTTCCACATGTTTTAAAGGTTGTAATGATGGTCTAGGATGGTCTTACTGAGTAACTATTGTTTTGAACACTGAGTATTAATCCCTCATAAAACCCTAAACAGGATGGCTGTAATTAAAGTGTGCACAGTATGCTGGTTCTTGAAGTGTTTAAGCTCTCTTAGGCTTGTTTGGATCAGCGGTTCTGTCCTAATTAGCAGCTCCACAATGGATTTATGAATGCAAATGTAAATGATGAATGCTGCTATTTTAGTGCATCACTATACAATTATCCCTCGCTATCTGTCCCATGGCAGACTAAACACAGACTTAGGGGGGAGAGGCTATGAAAAAGCTCTAAACTGGACTTTTAATTGTCTATGTCTTCATATAGAATATACAAATATATAAATATGCTTTGCATTGTGATTGTAGCCTATGCTGGTTGCACCTAGGAAGGTTGCTAATAATAGAGGGAAAAAAGCTTTTAAAGGGTTAAGAAAGTGCAGATATATTTGGTATTTCACTTGCTGAAGCCAGTCAGAATACGTATGTAGTTTATAATTTTGTTTTATAGGCTTCAGCATAATAGCTGGAAGCGATAGATATAAAACAGTGCTGCAAACCGTGTGAGTAGGGTTCTTTTTCAGCAACATGTTGCTACTGTGAATTCCGAGCATATGGACAGCATTGCTAAATATGGTTTTAAAACAAAAGTTATAGCTTTCTTAATATTTTTTTTATAAGTAAGCACCAGCACTTGGTTTGTGTTTCCACAACCACTTCCAATGTTTAGATATTCTTCAATTAGACACTTGTAAAGCACCTGTAAAGCACTGTTACTTAGCGCTACAGTCCAGCTATTCTATGACAGTGTAGTTAGATTGTAGCTGCACAGTAAACTTCACTGCAAGTGTGAAATGATTTCCATGTGGTGGCCAATTCAGACACGTAAGCTATGCAGTCTCATTGCCAGGAGCGTAAATAATCACTAAATGGACTATGACATTTTACACTTTGTTAAGTTTGGTTAATTTAAAGCCATGGCTTCAGGGCAAATATAATTCACACAGACACACAGACACACACACACACACACTCTTTCTTCTGGTTCAGCCCAGATCGATTTAGAAATGGAGAGACCTGGTATAGAAGTGAGACAAAGTGTGCTCAGCCAGTGGTGGATAATTAAAATGCTTTTTTCACTCAACTTTAAAAGTCAAGTGCTGCTGCAAATCCACTGTTCCACTGGTCCTATGATCTTTGTTATCTTAATTTAAACTGTTTTCCTGTAAATATCCTGTGGAAAATAGTATATGAAAAACAACATGCTTAAAATGCACTGAAAGTGTTTAGAACAGTTGAAATGCATTGAATTTTTATTTTTATTTTCTGCACACAATAGTAAATACAAACTGAAACTAGGATTTATATTTTAATTTTAATTTATGTATTATTATCATTAGTTCACTTCACAATTCCCATAAACCAATTACAATGTTTTACTGGTAAATATTTCTTCTGAAAGATACAGTAAGAATCTGGCACTGGAGCACCTGTGACCCAGCATAGGGTCCCAAGTTTAGGGTTTAATTATACTCTTTAGGGTTGAACCTTCACAGTAAATGTGTAAGACCACTGCATAGTTGGTAAAGGTAAGGGTACATACTGACACTAGGCAAGGGATTTTAAACCTGTACTTATTTTAACTCTCTCAGGATGTGTGTGGAGCAGCTTGGGGATGATGTGTTCCAGCAGGTCTACTTGTATTTAAACAGCGCCCCCCAGCAAGGAGGCCCCTCAGACTGCGAAAACGACAGGGTCCCTGAGCAGCTGCAGACCTGGGTTCAAGACCCCCAGCACTGCCTCATGGTCCAGCAGCTTCTGTTTCTAGAAGAGCAACTGAGGGAACCCTCTGAGCTCAAACAAGCTGGGATGGGAACCCTTGGCACAGATCTGTAAAGTGCTTACAGTACAACTCACCAATATTAATATTGTATTAGTTTCTCTGAATATCAGTTAAATTGTTAATACATACAGTACAGAAAAGGTGGAATTTTTTATGAATATATGTGCAGTTATCAATATTTTAAGTGGGATAACCAACAAAGTGACAAATCTATGAAAATAATCCATTGTTTTCAAGTATTGTCAGGCACAGGAAACTAGATAATTTGAATTCCCCACTGAGTTACATCCATTTTTCTCCTTAATTGTGGGCATTAGCTGTTAGGACCAGTTTGAAATTGTCTATTCCTAAAATTTATTTTCTATGTAAATGTTTCGAATTGGCTTTACAGTTGCTTGGAGAACCTTTTTTTTGTGTGTGTGTGTGTGTGTGTGTATTTGGCTTCCATACAGAAATATAATGTGAGCTCCACTTGCTCTCTGGTTCAATACCTCTGGTTCAACAGTGCAGAAAAATCCAATATACACATTTATATATGCTTTATTTCTGGAACAAAAAGTAGATACAATGTTCCAGCAAAAGGATTATATAGGCTGTGCATTAAATGTGTGAACATTGTGATTAGTAAAATGGAACAAGGCCTTGGTGTCAACTGCTGTTCCAGATTTTTCTGGACTAATTGGGATTGTCAAGCATTGGAATACTCATATTGTTGAATGTTTATGATTCTCAGTGATTTCTTAAAGAGGAAGTAACTTTTCTGAGTGGAAATGTCATCAACACACTTTCCCAGGCCTTACGAACAAGCAAAAAATAAACAAACCAACTACATACTCAGAACTATTAAGAATAAACTGTTTAAAGGTAATTTGAAGCTCTTATACACTATTAAATGAATCCCTATGAAACCTGTACTGTACAGTAGGTAGTATGACTATTGTTTTTATATATGTATTGTGAAAATACATACGAACTGTACTAATTTTGTACCATTTAATAAAGTTAACATAACTTGAAATCAAACTGTCCTTTACAACCTTGGCTGCAGAGCACCCCAAGCCTCCATCACACATGTCACAAAAGGGATTTAGATATAAGCTCCATACAGTACAAATGGTCTTTTCTGTTCTAGTGGGCACATACAATGACAGGCTGTCGTCTGTGCCATACACTATCCAATCAGCAAGCAATACTTTTGAAAGTGGTGCTATAGCTTGAAGTTAATGTTGTTTCCTAAAGCCTTTTTAATATCTAATCACCGTCATGTTTTTCACATACTGTTAGCCTCAGTGAATGTTTTACTGGCAATGCTGTTCTTTCAGTGCAAATACGGTACACTGCATTTTATTTGCCATTGTTTATGTTTCTCTGTGCAAAGAGCATAATATTCATTGTCATTTGGACACTTGAAACACAGCACTTGGCATGATTTAGAGTTGGAGCGAACTGCTTTAATTAGGCACTGTACTTGGGACTGTGAATGCGGTTGGGTGAAATAACTTCACAACTTTAAGTTGAACATCTAAAAAAATTTTTACCAGGCTTCTGACATGGCTCTGAATCTTTGCTAAGAATGTGCATTGAAATTGAAAATATATTATTTTTAAATGCAGAGAATTAATTTGCAATATGTTTGCTTTGCTCTAGCCCGAACACCAGCAATAAGAAAAGTGGCAGCATTGTATGTCACTGTATCGTTATGGACAAGACTACAGATTTGATTGTTGGTAATTGGCACTTGGTTGGCAGGTGCTTCCTTATCCAAGACAGCACAAATGACTGATATTTCACAAGGAGCAAGTCATAGTTCTGTGGGACATTGTAGATTTCTACCCCCAACTATTTGAAGGTATTAAAGGTGTTAATCATTAAAGAATGCTCACATGATCATTCTGGATGTTGACGGCAGCCCTACAGCCATCACATGCCACTCTACTGTGCAGGACCAAACACTGTGTGTGTGAGAGAGAGAAAGAGATGAATGGGGTATCAAGAGGTCCATCGTGGATACAACTTGAGAGAAAGAAACAAAATGGCAATAAATACTAAATATTTAATGAACTTTTGTTGTTAAAAGCATAAAATTTACATTAGCTTTTATTTCCATACACAAATACAACACTGCCAACACTCATTTTTTTAAAAACATGGTTTACCAAATGCCAAGTAGTTAACATGTTACAACAATAATAATAATAATAATAATAATAATAATAATAATAATAATAGAAGAATGTGCATGCAAGGCTCATATCCTCAGCATATAATACTGAAAAGAATGGACAACACATATCAAATCACAGGTAAGTTGGCATGCAATAAAATAGTTTTATCTGTACCATACAGCAGTAAGCTTTCTAAACCCCTTCACATACTTTAGCTGGCATGCAGATGGGTTTCTGAAGTGTGTTTAAATTTAATTCTGGAGTTTTAGTCCGACAATACAGTGTATAAGAAGGATATGCTGACCTTTCATCCTTAGAGGCATTAAAGAAGTTTGGCTCCTAGTTCTTGGTGAACAGTGCCCCATAGATCACAAAACCACTACGCAGTTCAGTACCTTTTGGCAAAGTTGGATATCTTGTTTAGTGTATAACATTGTTTTGTTAAATTAAAAATGTAACCTAGAATAAAGACAAGTTTAACTGCATGCAACTTCTGTTTAACTAAAATCTAATTAAACGTGTGCATTGGAAATATAACACTATGTAACACAATTTTTGTTCCTGGGTAGTAAGTGTTATTTCCTAATTGCTTATGCCTCAAAAGTATAGAAAATGGCTATTGTTCCCCACAAACTTTGCTTTTGTGACCAGGACAGTGATATTTCAAAATATCACTATTTCCAATGGGAAAATGGGCAAATGTGTGTCTTTTCGTTCACATAAAGTCCGAAAAAAACAACATATGAATCCAAATTAACATGTATTTATACTAAAGTAATACAAAGATGACTACAAAAGATTTAGAAGTGAGTAGTTTTTTGAGATTTACAATTATACTGTATTTACAGTATAATTGTAAATCTCGAAAAACTACTCAGCTTCTCTTCAGACGAGTGTTATGGAATCTTGAAGGTCCACGTACTAGACTGGACCAAGGTCCCAACCAAAAGACTCCCCTTTTCCTCTACTAAATACAAACACACTGGGACACTGGCTGAGCTTTAGAATAGAGGAACAACTGTGTTAATGAGCCGCCAAAACTACACTATTCACTGCAGGCTTGGTCTTTCCTTTGGAAGTGCCCATCCAAGTACAAACCATGCACTACCTTGAAGTGGTATAAAGAATCACCTTTAGGCAAACACGTAAGTGAAATGCTGTGACTGTTACATTTTGTTTGGAACAGAACCCGAAAACCTACACAAAAACAAACACATGGAAGTGTGTGTAGTGCCTCCAAAGCTGATTTCACATGGTAAAGAATCGTGCCTGAAGGGAACTGTAATTGCAACTGTACTCACCCCAGCAGTCAAGTGATGGGTCTGCTCATGACTGGCTGGAGTGGGCACAGGGAATGCGAAGTGCTGCATGATTCAGAGCCCACTGTTGCATTAGCACATTGGAAAGTTCAGCTGGAAAGCCACACACAAGCACCCCACTTTAAAAGCATTGACGTCCGCAAGCAGGAACTCATAAAGCAATTAATGCCACCTCCGCACTGCAGAGGTAAAAAAAGCTGCACATAAGCACGGAAATTTCATTTTGTTTCATACTAAAACCTGGTATTCAACAGCAAAGTGCTTATGTACCACACTGCTGAAGGGCTTCTTGTACGTTTTAAGAGAAAAAAAAAATATGTGCAACGTCCTTGACATTCTTGCAAATTGCATTCTGTGCCGACATCACATTGAATTACTTTGCTGTTGAATTTGTTCACTCAACATGTTATTTGATGTGATATAGAGCAAATATGTACACAGTCTTTAGCAGTGTAATTGCACATTAAAATCACCTGCTTATTTTCCAACCCTGGCTCTTATAATGAATGACGCCCTAAATATGATAAAACACTATAATGCCACAAACATGATAGGAAATTGTGTTATGTGCAACAAAACTGAAGTTGCACCACAGTTCTGCTTATCGTTACTATATCATTCTTGTGTTCTTAAAGTTAAAATTAATTCTGTTCTTAAAGTGAAATATTGTAAATTAAGTTTAAAAGGCAATACATACGTGCATATTTTTATGATGTTTGCAAATAATCATGCTAAAGGCCTCTGGGGTAGGTTTACTAAAGTGTTGCTCCTGTCACAATAGTTGCAAACCAGATGCAATCGAGTCAGAAGTCTTGGGTAAATGTACTAGCAAAGATGTTCTAACCACGATTGCCAACTCCGGCTCTATTTCCGTCATCCGCCGTGCAGAGAATTATGGGATTTCGCGATTGCTCCAGCGAAAATGTTCTGCGGCGAGTAAATGGCGCCATGTCAAATTTTGCTGTTTTGTAGATTTGCGCCAAATATGTCACTGTTCTCAAAAAACAGCATTTTTCTTAATAATGACGTTCAGTCATCATTTGTCGATTTTCGCCATTTCATTGCAGACATATTGGTCTACAGTGAAATGAAGTTTGAGAAATGTTAATAAAGTATCGCAAATCTACAAAACAGAGCAACATTTGACACGTCTCCATTGAACCGCCATAGAACATTTTCACTGGGGCACTCTAAATTCCATAATTCTCTGCACGGCAGGTGATGGAAGTCCCCATAGAGAATCAGCGGAGTTCACTATCTTGGTTAGAATATCTTTGGTAGTAGAAAGGCGCAATGCTATTTTTGTCTTTTTAAGTTTCTGTTTGCGGTTCAAGCGTAGATGAATATATAATTATGGGAGTTCCTGCCTAAATTCGCCAATAGGGGGTGCAAAGCAGGGTTCTCAAATATTTTAATGAGGTGTACGAAAGCTGCAGAAAATTGCATCTTTTTTTTTTTTTTTTTTTTTTTAAGAACATTTGGAAACATGTTTTAAAGTCGCAATTGTTGCTGGCATTTCCCAGTCTGCCTTTTCTATTGCATTGCCAATTGTGCTCAGTGCATTTCTGAAGCGAATAGAGAAATACCTATTTTTCCCTAAAAGCAGGGTGTACTTACAAACCTTGAAAACAAATTTCTATGAAATTTCTGGTTTCCCCAACGTGTTGGAAGCAATACAGTACTACACACGTGCCGCTACCCTTTTAGCACTGCACTATTGACTAACTTAAATAAAAGTAGACAGCATACATTTGGTTTACACACTGAGTGTACAAAACATTAGGAGCTCTTTCCATGAAATAGACTGACAAGTTGAATCCAGGTGAAAGCCACTTCAATCAGTGTAGATGAAGGGGAAGGTTAAAGAATGATTTTTCAGCCTTGACACAATTGAGACATTGATTGTGTATGTATGAACTGCAATGCTGCTGGGTTTTTCAAGCTCAACAGTTTCCCATGTGTATCAAGGATAGTCCACCACTTAAAGGACATCCAGCCAACGGCAGGCTTGGCGTCGAAAACAGCTAATTGATTATAGAGGCCAAAGGAGGCTGACACGAATTGTGCAGAGCAACAGACGGGCTACACTTAGTCTACTGACAGTCCAGTACAACATTGGTGCCGAAAGACCCAAAAAAGAATGCACAACTTGTTGTACTTTGACACGAATGGGGTATGGCAGCCAACGACCAAACAGAGTTCCACTTCTTTCAGCAAAACACAAGAAACGGTGGTTGCAGTGGGCTAAGGAACAAAAACACTGGACACTGGAGGATTGGAAAAACATGCCTGGTCTGATGAATCCCACTGTTCCTGCTGTTTCACGCTGATGGGAGGACTAGGGTATGAAGAAAACCACATCAGTACACGCATCCATCATGCTGCGTGTCAACATTGCAGGCTGGTGGTGGTGGTGTGAGGTGTGTTTTCATGGCACACATTGGGCCCCTTAATAAAAGTGGAGCAATGTTTGAATGCCACCAGATATCTGAACATTATTGCCAATCAGGTGCATCCCTTCATGGCAGCAGTGTATCCATCTGCTAATGGGTTTTTTCAGCAGGATAGTGCCCCATGCCACAAGGCTAGGATTGTCCAGGAATGGTTACACAAACATGACGGTGAATTCAGCTTACTGCAGTGGCCTACCTAGTCACCAGATCTCAATCCACTTGAGCATCTGTGGGATGAGATGGAAAGAGCTATTCGGAGTAGAGATCCACTACCAGCCAACTTGACACAACTGTGGGAAACATGGGCCAGCATCCCTGTGGAACGCTTTCGACACCTTAGTCCATGCCCTGACGAATTGAGGCTGTTCTGAGGACAAACGGGGGTGCAACTCAATATTAGGAAGGTGTTCCTAATGTTTTTGCACTCAATGTACGCTACTCATGATAATATGAATTAGTGGTTTAATGCAAAATTTGTTGCTGGTCCCTTGAAATTTGTATTAACGAATAATAATAATAATAATAATAATAATAATGATAATAATAATAATACATTTTAAAAAACCTCGCTAAAACCATTGTTTCAGTTTAAAATAATTATTTATTTGCATTGTACACCAATGTGTACAATGCAGCAGCAGAATTTATTAAGTGTTACCATAGCGGTAGCCTACAGTCTAAAGTAAAAAGCTGTCATTATCTAATGCTGGTTTACAGACCTGGGAAATTATTTTGTTTACCAGTAAAAAGATGCCTCCTCCATCTACGGCCTCGCACTCAGATTGGAAGCCCTGATGTCGGCCCCAAGTGCCAGTGCAGTGTTTGGCTGTTCATGAATCCTCCCTCAGATGTGGGAAATTAGTCTGATTTCAATTCCAAATGCTATTTAATCTAGAAATCTTACATTAAATCAACTGTATGAAGTCACTCTTGAAATCAGGACTTAAAGGATGTGTTGCAGTAAGAATACCTTTGTTAAGAAAGGTGAACCAAACTAAAAGGCTAAAAGTATACACAAGAACACAGAAATTGGACTATGGTATGTATGTCACAATGAAACAGTCCTCAGGGACTATTTTGTCTCAGTGGAAGGATACATAACAAATGTCTTCTTTTTTCCTTAAAAAAGCTAGTTTGTGTAATTATTTTCACGAAAAAAATGTAGCCATTTTATAAGCGAAATAACCCACTCCAGGGTGTGCGGTAAAACAATTTTTACCGTAGTTCCTGTGTGGTTGAAGGCACAACGCACCCAGGGTTGTCCTACCACATACCCTGCCATGGGGTTATTTCTTACGTATACTATATACTGTACAAATGTATATATTTTTTTCATATTGTAATGTGTAGCCTACCCAAAACACATTAGTGTTAAATCAGCACAATGTTTTATACATTTTAAATACATTGAGCACTATAAATGTATGTGTGTGTGTGTGATTTTATTGTATTTTTTTTTTTTAAACCCGACACCTCTTAATGTTGGGCAAACATATCCGATTTAGTGAGGGGCTACTGTTGGTTATGAAAAGCTTTTTGATAGAAACAATTTTTTTTATTTGGGGGTGAAGGTGGGGGCCCCACTATAGATTTGGGAGGGATTAAACTGACTTTCATTTTTTTCTAGCACCCTTGCATGTATAGACGTTATCCGGCTTCAGGCACCCTCTGCTGCAGCAAACCACAACTCAACTCCCACTACTTCTTTGAATAACTTTGCACAACTCTCGCTATGTATAATGCTAGAAATCTTGCTAAGAAGACGCAGCAAATATTTAAATTAGTATATTGCGACTGTTTTCATTAACATAGTTTCTCTTAGCACATACGACAAAATGTTTACTTTGTTAAGTTCTTTTGAAACTAACTTTCAGGTACATTTTTATGTAAATGGGTGTAATGCGGATAATTGTGTTGGATTGTTGAGATTTACAAAGATGGGGTAAATATGGTATGTATACCACATTAAATTATATAGAATTAAATTTAAACATATCAGAACATACCACTGATGCAGCCAATAAGAGAACTCCAATAACCTCTGACCATTTTTGACATTAATGAAAGGCCATCAGCCTACAGACTCATGCATGTACCTTGCTCACAGTTTTGTAAAGGTTATAGATAGCTGGCCCGTAACTCAGTCTCCTGATGCAGGGAGGCTAGCTGGATAAATCATAAACAAACTCTTCAGGAGTTGGAGAGGGTTAACAATCTCAAATGTTTCGGTCTGTCTATTCATCTTCAGTCAGATCTGACCTTCAGAGTTGAAGTGAGTACATACCATGCCTCACTCCTTTGTAGGAGAGTGTCAGCTTGAGAATAACTCTGAGCAAGCTCTCTGGCTTTCGTTTTGCAAAGTTTTGTTTTGTTAGAAAATTGGTATCTGCTTTAAGAAAGGAGTCCACTTGCAAGGCAACGATGTCTTTTAGGAACAGAGAACCTGCTTTTCCACATTCATTGCCAGATGGGAGTGTTTTTAAGACCAGTATTTTAGAAGTCTTCATGCTAAGCAGGCACACCCAGTTAGGATAACCAATTAGACGGTTATATTACATTGACACACACACTAAAAGATCATTTGTGCAACAGAATGTAGCGTCATGGAGAATGAATGTAGACAGTTGTTTCCTGTTTAATTTGTAAACAGTTTTATGCAGTTCTGTCCATCTCTAATCCCCTCCACCCCCCACCCCCCCACAAGCTGTTTTCCCTTAATCATGTAGGATTTTTTAGGGTGTATTCCCCCTAATTATTCAGGAGTGTTGGCTGGTGAAATAGGTGAATCCATTATTGGGCATTTAGGTGAGAAGGCCTTGTAGCTGTAATATTCCACTACCTGTTTGGGCACCTCTGCCAGCACACACTTTGCCAGGGCTGCTGGGGAGGCCTGCAAGACACAATACAGTACAATAGAGGTTTACTCTAGAGAACCACTGGCAGCATTCTCATTAATCACAAAACCATGGCTCTTGAGCAAAGAGCGTTGTGATGTAATAACACAAAGGAACTGCAATGGATTACCAGTGTGCATTTGTTGTGCTACATTTAGTATGTCGAAATATGAAAAAGATGTCAGTGTTACCATTCTATCAATGCCTTGCAGTATATCCTTGTTTGCATTGCCCTTTCATCCATAACCACTGCTTTTCCGATGATGTTCATTTGGTAAGGTCGGAATGTTTAACAATGTGCAAACATTATATTTAAAATTTTTGTAGACTAATGAATGTGATTATTATAATTATGAAACAAAAATGCCTTTTGAACTCAGTTGCTTTGATGTGTGAGATTGTAAAAGATGTCTCTCCACTACAACCAAGAATTCACAAAGCTTTTTAAATGTGCCTGTGTACTAGAGAACAGTGAACCAGGAGGCAATGATTACACTTTTCACCTGCTCATAGGGTAGAACAGACTGTACAACAATATTAAAGTGTAGATTATTAATATCTGTATTTACATTTTTGTTGTATTGAAAAGACTACTAGACCTGTTCTAAGAAGTACTGCATACCAATTAACCCACAAAGAGGTGCACAAATATGCATACATTTGCATGGTGGGTTATTTTAGTTCAATTGAAAATGAAAATCTTCAGAACGGTATTATATCAATTTTACTTTCACTTTTTAAATATTCACCTGCCACTCTGTTGTGTAGTGCAACAAACGTGTACATATTTTAGTAACGTCTTGCTTTGTACTCATCCCAGCCAAAGCTACTTGTCTACACGTCTACTCTGAAGTAGGAGGTCAATTTATGAAACCACAGAAATCTTTGTATCTACAAGTGTTTGCGCAATTACGCAAAACAGCCAATTAAAATTGACCTTCATACTGGGCAGTTTAGATAAACCCACCGTCTTGAATTCTCTGAAGGGGACAAACTGGACGATGTCTCTGAGGACAGGCTCTCCCTTGGGGGCGCGCAGCACCCCGTCATCGCCATCCAGGATCTGCATGTCTGTGAAGTCTGCATTGCCCACGCCCACGATGATGATTGACATGGGCTGGTAGGAAGCCCGCACGATGGCTTCCCGCGTATCCGCCATGTCAGTGACAACGCCGTCCGTCAGGATCAGCAGGATGTGGTATTGCTGGAAACACACCGGGCAAAAACACTCCAGCACACGTGGCTAACACTTCGATACTCACTAAATGTGTAGGGGTCAATTTAATTGATCTCAATACTGCAGCTGTTTAGACTACTTCAAATAGAGACATCTGTATACCAACATCTCTATAAGTGCATGTAAGTCTCTGTTGTATTTACACACTGACAGTAACTAAAAGATACTGAATTTTATATATTTATATATATATATATATATATATATATATATATATATATATATATATACACACACATATAACATATAATACTGAACTGGATTTCTCTATAGAATATTGTATAGAATAATGGCAGAACATCACATTTAATAATGAAGACATTTAAAAAAAAAAAACAGCCCTTGCTATCCTGTAAGTAAAGTGAAAGGCATGTTCAATCTGAAAACATACTAATACATCAGAGGATCCAATTAAAATGGTTTGATTTGACAGGGGTATTTACATGTCCTATGGCAAATTAAAGGAGGCAGGTACTCACAGATGCATCCTTGCTCTTCTCTTCCCTGGCTGCCAGTTTTGCCACCTTGCTGATGATGGGGGCCACGTTGGTTGGGCCGTACAGCTGGATTTTGGGCAGGCAGCTCTGGTAGGCCTCCACAACTCCCTGGATTTCTATAGAAAAGGAAACAAAAACAGCAGTGATGGAAAAACTACAGATAAAACTAATTGCAGCGTTTTTCCGGGGTCAGATGGAAACAGGACTCAAACGTGTAAAACATTACAAAACACGATGGACTTTACAACATTCCCACTGCTTACTATTGTTGTTTACAAAGACTGTGGCAATGGAAACCACCATTCACATCACTGTGGCAGTAAACTTGGATATGAAGCATCGGTGCCATTACTAAATGCAGCACAACCCCTTTAAAACTTAATCTGCTGTCTTACCTTCACATTCATCATCGTCTGGGTTGAAATTAATTGCAAAGTCATGAGAAACCTAAAGGAGAAGAAATAAAACACAATTACAAGGAGAGCTGAGCTCTGTGATGTATACCCATCCAAATGTATTTAACCCAGCATTCAGTGGAACACCACAAGCCACTGGCTCTCTTACTGCACACACTCATACAGCGACTACAGCGGAGACTTGAACCCATCAATCATTATCTAACATATAATGGACAGACTGCTGTACACTTAACTCCCCTAAAGGAATAAGAAACTAATCTCCAAAGATCGTTCAAATGGTTTTTCTTCAAGAACGATTTAAAGTGATTTCCTAAATCTTGAATGCTCAAACTAGAAGTTTTGGTTGAGAAGCAGGTTTGCACTAAACGTAATGTTTTTTTTTGTTTGTTTGTTTTTGCTTACCTCATAATTTGGAGGGATTCTAGCGCCAAAGCCCAAAGCAGAAAACCTCTTGTCACTAGGATAGTAAATCAAATAAATACACATGAGTAAGGACAATCAGTATTTCACACTTTAAAATAGGTACCTGTTAATGTGTGGTAACTGAGGTTTACAAAGTTTGTTTTCTATCCTCAATTAACTTCAGCACTATTTCCACAACCCACCTCCATATAATTTGATTATACTTTGAATGAATAATACGTTTTGAAGGTACACTACACCATACATGCCCGTGGTCATCACTGTTCAGAAAACATCTTGTGAAACAGTCATTTAAATAGTCTTGTGTAAGAAAAATGCATGGGCCAAACACCAACTACCGCTATCAAAGTCTCTCAGATCCTTACCCATCATGACTTGCACTAGGGAGATAGAGCTTTTGCATACCACAGTCACAGTTAAACCAAAATGTGACATACAACTTATTGAAAGTACACATACACTGGAAAAGGAGAGCTAAAAATGAAAGAATATCTTTGCATTTACCGTCTGAGGTAGTCGTTCATTCTGCTGCATTGTTTCTGAAGAGCTGAAGCTTCAATTAAACTGAGTGGATTATTTGCATAATTGGGCAATAGAGCTATTTAAATTTCTTTTGACTATGATGGCTCTAATTAAAAGGTTCACTTTATTTTCCCCCAGAGCACTTGAAATGTCGACCACAAAATGTTCATTTATTTCTCTCAACTGGGCAGAAATGTACATATGATCAGCCCTTTTTTTAGAAAAATATTTTTGTTTTGTTGGTTTTTAACAAGGTTCAGGGCCATTATTTAATTAAAAAAAAAAAAAATTAAAATCAAATTAAGTTTTTAGCTAAAGGGGAAACAGTTGCTGTCTGTGTCTGCTTCTACTTGGGGTACTTCAGAGCAATACACTGGTATTATAATATTATATTATATATTTTTGCAGTGAAGATTGTAAGAAGAGAGAGAGGACAGTAAGAGAGGAACATAGACAGGGAAATAAGTGGACGGTGGAAATTATCAAAGTAATGGGCTCACGCTAGGCTCGCTGAAGGCATTAATACATAGGATTAAAAGAAAGAAACGAGCGAAAAAATCAAAACACCACAGGAAGATTCTGCAGTTCACATAGGAGCTAAATCAGCCTTAATAGCCTAGAGATGAGAGGATCTGACAGCACGTTGCCTGAAGACTGGGGTCATTCTTCAGAACGGTGTCCTCACTCCACACACATATTAACAGATTCCAGCTGCTTTGTATTTCTGTCTTACATTGGGAAAGTAGAAAACCTACTCTATATGCAATGTGTTCTGTTCTATTTCCAAGATAAGCGTTATTGAAAAAGTTAACTGAGGATATGTAGAGCACAGATGAAGCAGAAAAGCATCACAACTATTTTCTATTTGCTTGAAGCTAATAAGACATGAGCCTTTAACTGTAGATCCTTACTGGAGAACTGCTGATGAAGCAGGGCATGACATTATTGATCATCTTGCTTGCTCTCAGCCTTGGTCACCCTCAGGCAGTGTTAATGCAGCCGATCTGAAACCACACCTTGTAGGTTTTTAAGATGTTTCAATGAAGAGCCCAAGTTTCCTAAAAACAAATCTGTTTCTTTAAAAGGCGAGTGTTTTATTAAGGTATTTTGGGCACTGTTGTAGCTGGATCATTCCTCTCTAGCTGATGTTACTTTTGGATGCTGTTACTTATATGTGGCATATGACTGAATGCAGTTCATTTCCATTAAGCATACGTTCCTAGCCCAGAACAGACCAAGAGGGTTAAGTCAAGCAGTTCCTAAATGGTAGGTTTATGTTGACAGAAACATGACCGTGTTAGTAATGGGAAGAGTCTGGAAAGGATTATGATAACAAAATGTCATCTGTCTGGGTAGAAGTTATTTGATAATAAAAAAATATACATTTAGATATGCTAAGCTACTTAAACCGTTCGCATAATTGACATATGGATTAACATTTTATTTTGTTTGTTTTAGTTGCTGCAACAGGACTATATCACATTGCACACATTGTAGTAGTCTTGTCATGATTTGTATGTGACATGACCATGCAATATTAAAAACACCACAAAATAATGTCAAATGATTTTAATATTACAGTTCACCTATAATTACAATGGCAATAATAGGATGAGTGCCTGTTAAACAATCACTGAAGATTTCTATGTTAACATGTTGGGTTTTGTCTTGAGTGTTTCACATTTCAAACACTCTCTCACTTAATGTTGTTTTACCATACAGTGTGTTCTATGTGTTTCTTACAACATTTCAATTATCTCTTTTAATTGGGGGGGGGGGGCACTTCCTCAGCGTTTAAAAATAAATTCTCCACACAAAGTAACGATCGAAGACGGCAACTACATAAACAACACCACCCTCTAAATTTCAAATTCTCTCTGTACAAGGTAAGAAAATTGCAGAGCAGAATAAAGAAACAAAATACAAAAACTAAATGTAGAACATCTACCTGTTCTTTCAACTATCCCTGAAGGAAACACAACGAACTGTGCCGCCCTGGAGTGTTACAGCATTAACTAAAGCTGGTCTTCCTGGACTGCAGCAGTACAAACCCTCTGCCTTTAATGAATTCTCATAGGCCACCATGAATTCAGAAAGGTTGCGAACAGCTTTGGGCAAGCGGTAGGTGGGCTTTTGTGTTGTTGGCCACAGTGCAGTGCATTCACAAGCACATTCCTGGCTATGCAGAGCCTCTGTCTATTAAAATGCATAAATAAACGCCTGCATGGAAGGATCCAATCAATCGTCTCACTGAGTTTTTCAAAGGAGTTTATCTGCATCATTTCTGAAATGCGGATGAGTTACAGCTCCTAAGGGTAGATGTGGTGGTGCTGGATCAAGGGTCTTCTCAACTTTTATTTTTGTTATGTGGACTGAATGCATTACATCAGTGTTTTTCATTTTCTGTATGGATTTATACAGCTTTCTTTCTGCTGGCATTCATGTACACCGTACATAAATTAGTGCATACATTAAAAAAATATATATATCTATATATATTAAAAATATACAGTATTTTATACTTCAGAACCTTCAAATAATGGACCTCAAATTGTGCAGTAAAGTGTAGGTACCTTGTGTTTCTTTGTAATTCAAAGTCCATTGTCACAGACAGGCTCAGTAGTCTATCCCTTTAGAATCATCAGTAGAATGCCACAGGGCTCCGATACCAAAAGTAAGACTTATCATTGAAATAAAGCCCTCTGTTAGCTTGTCGATGCTCCGTTCTTTATTAACCTGCTTTCAGGTTAAATACCTCATGTTAACGTCTCTTTAAACAGTTCCTTTCATAACCAAGGCTGTAAAAACGTACCTCTCAGTATCATAACATTCTCACAAGCCCATTGTGGATTGGCTGTTGATTTTTTGTTTTTGTTTCTCAGACTTCATTACACTTTGACACGGGTTCATTTAGTTATTTTGTTTTTGTTTTTTTGGGAAAAAGTCAGCCTGCAGACTGTCACCACTTATGCATGGTCCCTTTTGACGTATTAGTAATTATTTTACTAATGTTTAATCCATTATACAAAAAGTCATTATGATTATATACTTGTAAATATTCAAGTGTGTTTTACATACTGTATCCTCCTGTTAAGGCCTTGACCCTATAAATAATCCCATCGATAATTTGATGACTCTTAATAGAGGTCTAAACTATGTGCATGTATATATTTTGAAATACATACATCACTATGATTTGGATTCCTTACTTCTGAGTTATAGGTACCAGGATCCTAGGAGGCTGAGGTTTGAAAAACTGCAATTTGTGTTTTTCATGTGATTGGCAGCTACCAGGCAGTGATTGACATGATGTACATAAGGATCTCAGTTTAATAAATAGTTGTGGAATTTAAAGAGATTTATAAATCATCTATTGAGACATGGAGTCAATGAATTATGACTTTACACAGTGTAATATTTCTTTAAACAGAGTAAAAATACTATTATTTTTTTCTTCTAACATTCTGTGAATTTGAATGCAGTTCTCATGAAAGGGACAAGACATAAGCTGCAGTCACGTGTGGAGCTGTCCGGCATTTGACCTAAACACCCCTGCCATGAGGCCCTGGCACTCCACAGTGTTTGACCCAGATACTGGAGTATCCTGTGAGTCGTTACTGAACTTGTCACTATAAGCCCAATTCAGCCAGAGAGGGAGACGCTTGATAGTTTGTTTTCATTTCCTGTGACTATGTGAACAGACGTCTAGTTCCCTATAAGCAGGACAGCATATCCCAACCCACCCAACACATCCTCCAGGTCATTTTCACAGGTAGAAAAGGAGCTTGGTATTCCCCGATTGGTCCTGTTACAGCCCTATGTATGTATGTATATATATTGCATGTTTGTTAGAACTATTGATAATTGAGACCCAAATAAAACAATGAAAAAACAGAGAACAATGTACATTATAAAGGATACAGAGCTGCTTTTTCCTGTTCCCTGTACTGGCACATGTTAATGAACCCCTGCTAATGACAAGGCAGTCAGCTTGACAGCGAATGTGGTGTTTCCATGCCCGGAGTAGAGATAGGATCTCACACAGCACTGCCGAGAACAGCAAGAGCCAGAGTCCATTGTCTCTGGCTCTAAAGAGGCATCACAAATGGAGCAGAAAGACAATCAGCTACTGCTCTTCATCTAATCTGAGCAGAACTGTACTGTCGATTTACACTGGACAAAACACTGGAAATCATCAGAAGAGATAGAGTCCCTACAGTACAATGCCATGCTTTCTTGAAACTGAACTAAAAAGGATATACTAGCAACATGGAGGACAAGGATGCTGCAACAGTGCTGTGATACTTGCTTGTAGATCAACTATGATAAAAGGTTTCAATTGCAGATAAGATAATAAAAGAGGTAGGGAATGGGAACGCCGCACAATTGCACAGACTGGCACAGCAGTGTGTGCTCCCAGGGCACTAACATACATGACATGGATCAGCAAGTCTATTTGATGAATAAGAGATACCTGTCATAGTCCTGGCAGATCTCTCCCACTGCAACCAAGGCTTTCAGATACTCATTGGGCTGGTAGGGGTTGATGTAATGGAGCGAGCAGCTGTTACGAGGATCTCCATTGGAGGCAGTGAAATCAATAGCTACCTGAAACACAAAATAATACATTTATTGTACCATTCTTATACTTTCATATGAAGTAATCTGGCGATTGGCATGCCCACGGTTCATAGACAAGTACAGAGCAAACGTGTGAGCCTTCAATTTCTTATGACCAAATAATTTCACAAAGGAATGAACAAACACACTGGTAATCTATTGCACTACCATATTGCCATATCGGGACCACTAAGCAATATGTATTCCAAAAAAACCCTCAAAAACAGCAAAAGCACAGGAGAGCATGGTAAAGCAATAGTCATCCAGAGTATCAACACAACAAAGGTTGGGTTTTTTTGTTTTGTTTTTTAATTTAGTGATCGTTAATTGTTTTTTATATTATTTTCTCCCAGTTTCGAATATCGAATTTAATAATTTTTTTAAGCTTGGCTCACCACTACCACCTCTGCATTGACTCGGGAGTGGTGAAGGCGAACACACGCTGTCTATTCCTACGAAGTCTATGCCGTCAGCCGACCGCTTCTTTTCACACTGCAGACTCAACATGCAGCCACCTTGGAGCTACAGTGTCGGAGGACAACACAGCTTACAGGCAAGCCTGCAGGCACCTGGCCAGACTACAGGGGTCGCTGGTGCGAGGTGAGCCGATGACACCCTGGACAACCTAATACCTCAACGTTTCCCACAAAACAGTTCAACTTTACACTGAAGGCTTGTACAGTATACTTGACTTCTTATAATTTACCTAAGCACAAGTAAATGTACGTGCAAAACTACGAAGTGGCAATGAAATATTACCATAGTGGATTTTTCAATAGCAAATGGCTTCTTTGAAAGGAATTCATGAACACTACAGAGCCCTTATTGTAAATGACAAGTGAACTAGTTTTAATGTTTTGCGTTAGTAACATTTATTATTGCAAAAGTAATCATACAGAGGGAGGAAGGAAAGCTTAGGGGCATGCACTGGAATCAAATTTGAATTAGTTTAAAACTGTTGCCTTCAGCAACCCGGATCATTAACAGTCTACTATCCAATTTGATTAAGTGCAAATGTGTCTGTACCTCAATTGCACACAGCAGTGTCACTCACAATATTTGACCATTCTAATCTGCATGTGCTGCAAGTAGAAACATGGAGTGTAACAAAATCCACAGGGAAAAAGAAAAAAATAATTTAGTATATCCTTCTCTGTGCTGTACTCCCTCTATACTCATTGACATTCCAGTTTGTTTACATTACCAAAAAGTAATTTTATTCAGTTATCGTCCCAGTTAAAGCCTGCTTATCTTGGCATTACTTTACGACTAAAATAGACATGCTCATTCCATTATATTGCAGTAGTGGGAGGTTATAAATGAACTACATCTCAGGAATCAGGCTCTTGGATTTAGACATATTCTAACTTACTGTGAAGTGTATCTGGCATCCCCCCATGATGAAATCCAAGAAAGAGTGCTCTCTGTGAAGCTGCAGGAAAAAAAAAAACAGTCAAGGATGCATGGATAAAAATACATTCATTTAAAAACAAATGCCAGCAATTGTTTTTCAGCCTGAAAACAAGGATTGCAATATTAGCTTATTGATTTCACATTTGCTTTCACAATGCACATGTAATTGATACTAAAAGCTTCTGAAAAAAAAGCACTACAGTGTGAACTCTCTTAGATAACAAAGAGCTGTATCTGCTTCTCCTGGTGCAGTCTTGCTGTGTACATTTAATATTGGTTTGCTAACCTACTTTGCAATCACTCATTCATATTTACGAAAGCCATTAGAATGGCATTTCCATATTGGTGCTAATTAAAACCCTCGTTAGTGGACACTGCTAGGATTTCTTGGTATGCATCTCTGTCTTACTTTGAGTTCGCTCAGAATTACCACTCCAGAGTTCTTGTAATTCCTCTTCTTGATTTTGTACTTGGGGTTTACACAGTCCCAGCTGACCTTTGTATGTGAAAAGAAAGAAATGTGTATTTCAAATTTCCATCAAATCAGGAATTCTGCACAATTGGTAGGATCGGTTTGAGCAAGGCAGGCAGGAGGTGTTCAGGTTAGGAGTGGGCTGTGCTAGCAGAGCTCTAAGGAGAAGTTCCCTACCCTTTCACTTTACCAGGATTGCCTTTTCACACCTCACAGAAACTCAAATGACTGTGCATGCTTTAAGGAATGCCACTACCACTCTCACTGACCGTGTTGCCACCCACAATTTTCTGCATTTCTCCAAAAGTGGTGAAAAACTCCCCAATGAAGTCATGCTTTCCCCTGGAGTCATAATCCCACACCAAACACTGTGGGAGAAGTGTGACAGAAACACACAGGCAGGTCAACAGCATCACAATACTCAATCATAATGACAATCACAATATCCACACTAGTAAGAATAATGTCTAGATTTGTCAGATATGGTTTTGTCAAGGCCCACATTCTTATTGTAGCTCCCTGCATAACTGTCACAAATGTTGAAGCAATTCCAGATATGTAATGCTTTACATATCAATGAAGATATGTAACTGTGGGCATCAAAAAGGATGAATATGATTTACCAGTTTCCAGTAGTGCTTTTCAGGCACTGACACATTTTGACAAGGCTTTAAGAATTTAACACAGCAGATAAATGACCACAGTAGAATAACATAGCAGGTTACATTTAGTGTATTTCTGTGGTTTGTTAGGAGGATCACCAAGTGCTAACTGTGCCAAAATGTATGTTAGTTTTGTGACTATAGGGGGCAAAATTAGGACCAAAAAACAAATTTTTCTTGTCACTGGAAAAGCCAAAGTCAAACCCACTCCTTGGGAGTTGAAAGGCATGAGCTATGCACCTGAGACCTCTACAGTGTTTGTGTGTGCGTGTGTGGGCGTGCGTGTGTTTGTGTGTGTGTGGCAGTGAGGATTCTCTATTTAACCTGAGGCTGTATGTGGAATATATAGATTATTCACTCGCCACTAAGTTCCGGGACAGCTTCAGTAGGCTTACTTTCAATTTCTTGTTCTCGTCGCAGCTGCACAGTGAGCTCAGCGAGACTTTAAAGGAGTCCCAGACAGGGTTCAGGTTATTCTTGATAACCTGCAAACAGAACATGGCAACATAGAAATGAGCCAGCACTTTCAGGATGTGCCATGTTACTGACAGCAGTATACAAGACCTTGCAGCTGTTCGTTAGTGTGGCTGGGGAGCTCACCTCAGTTCTGTGGACAAGCTGCTCACTCTCATCTTCATTGATCCGGTAAATTTCTAAGAAGGGATCCGACTTACTGAAGAGATCCTGCAATACACGTAAAGACACGTTCACAGATTACTGAAAACTCTGGATTCACCCAGACACACCCAGTACCACCTCAGTGAGCACTCTGCAGTTCCCATGATTTCACTTTGACACTTTGTGCTGCCACAATACTAGTATTAGTACGATTGCTTTGTTTTCTGCCCCTGTTCACTTCCCTGGGAGCAAGTATTATTCTCCCGTTGAGCCTCACTTTTAATCCAGCACCTAAAACTGGTTTACAGAGTTGAGTAGGATAAACAGGCTGGGAAATGAAACCTCAGTAGAGCAATAAGAGACAAGAATTATTCAAAGAGGACACATGACTACCTTTTCATTTTACCATGCAATATCAATATATACCTTCGTGCTTTTATCTCCCAAGTGCAGCACTTAATTTCTGATGCCAAACTGAAGCTTAATCCCAAATGAGATATAAGGGTTACGCAAGTGCTTCTGCGTGGCAGAACTATGGTTTTAATAAAAGCCATTTGAAAGGCTCCATCTTAAAGTTCATAAGTGTGATGCGTCTCCACAGGGGCATGACAGATGGAAACGTAGGTAGCCCCTATCCTGTTGTCATGGCAACTACTTGCCAATGACATCACAACTGCTGATTTAGATGTGTGATTGTTAACACCAGATACCTGACCTAGAACCACTGGAATACATTTATATTTTAAATAAGTATTAATTTATACATGTGCTGCCTGTACAATACAGTCTTGCAAACAGTACTAGTACTTTGAGGAGTTTATAGAGGCTGTTTATCTACAGTATCACTTGGTTGCTCCTGTAAATAATCATTAACAAATTGTGTAAATGTGTATTTTATTTTACATTACATGGTGTGAGTTCTTTAAAAAGAGGTACATCTGACACCTCAAGCTCTTTAATTATTCTCCTAATGATATATGACAAGGCATCTGTGATTAAAAAAATATTCAAATGTCAAATAAATTATTATTCTGATACCACCTTTCTGATGCTTAATGTGTGCTGTGCTTTGAGAAGTACAATGCCGGTGGTTCTGTTGAAATTGCTGTGTTTTAAATTATTCATGTTAGCCAACTAACAGTTCCTCATCAATTGCATAATTGCTGCCTTGGCAAACCCTCTAAGTGGAGACTGTAGGGTGTGAGCAAACAGATGCAGAGCTTAGGGCAGCCAAGCAGTTCACGATCTTCACCATGTGTGTGTGTGTGTGTGTGTGTGTGTGTGTGTGTGTGTGTGTGTGTGTGTGTTTGGATACAGTGTACCCCCACATATATGTGTTTGTTCCTACATTAGGCCTATAGTTTAACTTTCACACCTCATTTTGACAAGAGAATAATGCACAAACCTAGAAAAGGAGAGCTTTGCATTAAAAGGAATACGTTTGCTAACTCAGCTAGCCTCTTAACCCATATTACTACAACACATACCTTATCATCCAACTTCTTTGCACAGAAAGAAAGCTCAACGTAACCATTGTTTCCAGAAATTTCTTCTGCAATAACCTAGAGATAAACACAAAAGCCTCATAACAGCTGGCCAACACAGCCACAAACATATTGTAATATTACAATGTTAATAATAAATAAACTTTGAAAGAGGTTATTACAGATCCCCTAGAATGAATTAGCAGTGAACGCTGTGGAAATTCCAGCCGACATTTTGCATACTCTTCAGATGTCAATCCTTACTGAAACCCCAACGCCAGCACCAAACAGAAATCAGTTCCACCCCCTTGCAATCCTGACTTCAAAATACTCACTCTCAGAAACTAACACTAACAGAAGGGTTGAGGAAAGCAGTCAATTTACTGGGAAAGAGATCCATCTATTTTTCCGACAAATATCCAAGAAACAGTCAGGAAGACAAACATTTCAGCAAATGCCCTTTTAGCTTGAAACATTTTATTTCTTGAGGGTTTAAAGTCATCTGATCTTCAAAGAGCCAATATGAGCGTATGCTTGACACTTATCATGACGAGAACCTCACATGCACTGCTTTACAGTCCTCCACTGATTGCATGCTCCCGTTCATTCTCACAATGACACACGTGATAAGTGTAGGGCGCGAGGGTCCTTGCATTTTAGCGTGTTTCACTCAGAATGAAATACTGCCAATTTTTACTTTTGAATCAGAAATGCCTCTGGATATATATGTATATACAGTACAAATGATCCAGTATAACCAGAGAACCAACAACCCATTGGCCTTATCTCCTAGCTGAATCTTGGCTGGAGGGTTGAGAACCACATGAAAGTATGCTACCATGTTAAAGGTTCATGCCTTTCATTATGCCTCTGGTCCAAGAAAAAACACCATAAAATACAAATGCAGGGTGCAGCCCCTATATAGCAAGCACACATTCTTTATATACTGTGAAAATTACAGTACTTACTAAGATGCATTTATCCAGTAGTACAGAATACTTTCAGAATTTGGCTAGATGTGTGAAATTGCAATTTGACTGCATCTATGTAAATAACATTACACCTACTGTTATAGTGGATTTCCCAGCGTATTTCCCATATTTCAGAAAGAGGGGCTTTGTCATTCTCTTCTGGGCCACTATCTGCAGGGAAAGAAATCACAAGTCATTGTGATGATGCTACTGCTGTACCATGTTTTTTTAACGCCTTGCTTAGCACTTTGACAATCATTGAAGAATTAATGTAATATAACCTGATGACAGACGTGACAAACAAAGCAGTGCAAGTTCTCATCTGTTTGAAAATGACGGCCTCATGTTTCATTTCCAAGTGGCTATCAGACTGTGGAGACAGCAGATTCCTCAGTGTTGGCAACGTCAACATCAATGATTGAAGATCTACACAGTACAGCGGTACCCTGTTTATTTATTCATTTAAAATGAATGCAGAAAGACTAGGTACTGGGCAATCAGGTCTCTTTAAATGGTAAATCTATGTTGGCCGCAGAATGCCCTTTGCACTTTTTATTAACCTGTTACCTGAAATGCCAGTTCTGAGTACTGCACATTGATCCCTTTAAAATGTACTTAATGCTTACCATCATAAACCTGTACTAGCTGATAAACATTATGACAGAGTAATAAGAAGCCAACTTATGTAGTCAATAAATGTTGAGTGATCTATTGGTTCAGGTTTCATTGTAAATGTTGCACGAAATAAAACATGTCAGAAAAAGAAAACAAGCAATAAGCTTGAACCTATCCTCCACACTCTCCTCATCTTTTCACTCTCTCCTGAACACGATCTCTAGTGTATATTATAGATATTTAACGGATCCTGTTAAAAGATAACACCAAAAAACAGTACGTCTCATATGAAGATCCCAAGGGGCTAATCTGCAAGAGAGAAGCATGCATTTAAATAGAATAGAGTGGAGCAGTGCCTAAACTACAGCATCCCTGTCCTTCAGAAGCATTTACTGTGGTGACAGGCTTTGTGGTAGCTATCAGAGAATCTCAGAAGAGTGATGGTCTCCCGTAGAGTAAGAAGTATCTTAATACTCTAGAGTCAAAGCCTCTCAAAACTCATTTTCCACCTAAATCAATCCTCCCGTTGGGAAAATACTTTTATTATACCCCTTGATTTAAACATCCTCCCTCCCGGTGGTGGAGTGAGGAACTGTTTTTAAGGGTGCAAAGTGTAGTTACAGCTAGCAGACTAGGGGAGAACTTATCATACATTATTATTGAATGTAGGTTTACATTAAAAAATACAATAAAAAAACACGAAATACTAGAACATTGAGCTTTTCTGTGAAAATACTGTTGAGTTTTAATGAAAACAATTTAAATAATAGTAAAACAAACATTAACACCCACTTGCAAAAGAAAACATCCTCATCCTATAACCCTGGGTTATTTTGTTCACTTTGGCACATGGGTATTCAATTAATTTGAATCTTTAGGACAAAGTTATCTGTAATTTGAATCAAATCAATACAGGAAATTAATTGAATAATAACACAGCATCAAATTACTTGAGGAATAGAGGTAAAACTCTGAATGACTAGATTCTCCAATAAAAATACAAAATGTCCAGAAAACTCAGCACCAGTTATCATGACACAGTGGTGGTACTGTGAAAGCCAATTAGTCAGTCAAGATATCTGTTATAGGTTGGTTTAGAACTGTCCACCACGTATAGGTGACCATTACCACATGGAATAGACAGGGTTATAAAGCAGCACTGGATTTGATTATAGCAGAGCGCGGTCTCACCTGCCCGACTGTACACTCCATGCCTCCCAGGAAGTCGTCATCGCGGGTCCCGATGGCACACTGCCCGTGGATGTCATAGACTTCGAACCGCAGCTTCTGGACCTCCTCAAAGTAATAATCCAGCGTGAAGACTTTGGAAAACACAGGGTGCAGGTTGCTCTTGATAACTTCAGTCCTGTCGATCTGGAAGAAGGAGACAAGGCAAGGGCAGTACTATCACAATGCAGGTAACCTACAGAAACACCTGCAGTGTGTAGCACACACTTTTTGTGTAAACAGGCTACAGCTAACATGATTGACTTATTTGTTAGGCAAATGGTTATTCCTGACAGGGTTAAGTGGTAGAGCCACATTTGCTGTGGCTTATCCAGCAAACACAGTCCTGAACCAGCCACAGGGAACACAATCACACATAAAAACAAAGACCATAGGAGGCATTGCTGAAGCCCATATCACAAAATTCATTAACATCACAGAGTGATGGGAGGCTGAATGAATTAGCTGAGGTCTCAAAACAAAGAGTTTTTTAGCTGCTCAAAAGCAGTGTGTTTATTGCATCAATGTGTTCCTTATGACTTGTGTCAGTATCACAGTTCAGAACTCCACGTTAAGTAAGTCACAGCATGTGTGGACACAACCAAAGAAAATAAACATGGTGCCAGCCGTGTGTATCAGTCAGTTTCAAAATGGGGGAAACAGCAGAAGAGATAGACTTTTCAATGGTGCTGATAGAAAGCTTTTGGTTAAAAGGAGCACAAATTACTGATGTTTACGAGAAACAGTTTTGAGAACTTTTTATTGTACATTTTTTTTGTGCCATTTTCCTTTCTCCTGTCTGCTCTTAATAACTACTTTTTTAAATACTGATGGATTTTGAAGAAGCAGTGCAAAGTAATAAAATCTTCAGGATGTATTATAATACAGTACAACAATACTGCCTTGTCACACATCACGTTTCATAATAACAAAATGCCACTGGCGTTCAAACTAAAGCATGTGACCAAACGACAATAACAATGCAGTTTTATTATAATTATTCTCTCCTGGGATCAGTAGGGATAAATCAGGAGTTGCTTCAGATATTCACAACAACACATATGATGAGCACTGTAGTGTAGAAAAGTCAGCACAGCAGGTTCTCAGGCTGCCTCAGGCAAAGCTTCTCACTGCCTACCGCTGCTATGACTGCATCTCAATTCCACTACTCATCCTCAAAATTAATCTGTTCAAAAACAAAGCAGAAGACTTCCCAATAGAGGTGCAGCAATTACTGTACATAGAGAATGTGAAGCTCCTCATTTAAATAATAACAAAACAATTACTAGAGTCAGCCAGTGAGTGGCACTATGCGCTATGTAAATATCCCAGTGAATCAATGGTAAACATTAAATAGCGTTTAAACACATCTAAACAATTTTTTTCTTTACTATGCCACTATCTTATAATATTTGCAAGACTCATTGTTTTATCGAGCTGTATGTATTTTTGGGGGTTACTGTATTTTAAAGTGTACTGCGTTTTGCTTTCACGTCCTTATTCTTCAAGCACGGACAGCTCATGAATTATTCAAATATATTGAAGACTGTCCATTTTAATGAATAAAGTTTGATAGTCCCAAAACTTTTCTAGACTCTTGTTAAATAGGAGGTTTTAAACAGTTTCATGAATGTCATGTCTTAACTCTTAACTTAATGAGTTGGTGAATGCAGCAGGTCCCATTATCAAGTTGATCAAAGGATTATGAAAGTGGCTACAGCCAATTACTTTCATTCAAGTTTTCTATAGTAATTGTTTCTTATTGTTATTAATACACAGCAGCTGTTGTAATGGGTTCTCTCTAGCAGTACTGACATCAGTACTGACATCAGCATTCACACACTTAATCAGTTCACTGCAGAGATAGATAGTTGTATGCTAAGACATCCATCTCAGCGCCATGAAGCTCTTGGCCCACATTCAGCCCCTGTTTCTTCATTTAATTCAATTCTAATCCATCTGATCCTTTGATTGATCTTGTTCTTGTACAGTACTGTGCTTATATGTCTATTAGGCAAAAACAAATGACTGAGAAGAAAATACTGTCTTGAATGAGCCTTAAAAAAAAACAAATAAAACGCAGAGAGCCAGTAAAACTTACTGCAAGTATTGTTTCCGGAGGCTTCTGCACTGGAATTGGAATTTTAATAATTTTGCAGTATCTGGAATAATTTGATAATCTGCAAGATGTGATTTCACATACACCCCAGGCCCTAATAGTTTGGATAATAGAGGATTTACTGCAATATGAAAGTTGTCAAAATTGTTTTTCTCCAGCATGTTAAAGCGATGTACATAATGAAAAGACAATATCAAACTTTATAAAAATAATATAATAATAATAATAATAATAATAATAATAATAATAATAATAATAATAATAATAATAATTTATGGTTGCTATGGCAAAAGGGAAAAGAGGTGATTTTCAGTAAATAATTTGACTTCAGAGAACTCTTTAAAGCTAAAGGATATGATAAAAAAAGATGTACATACATTTGTAAACTGAAGAGACATTGACATTTAAACCTATTTGAAATATGCATATTTAAAGACATGTTCAAATTCACCTGGTAAGTGACAAGAAATCAAAAAATTGATATTGCTAAAAAAAAAAACATCTGTGTTTCCTTTTTTAAATATTGTCAATTGCATGCTGCTACAGAGGTCACATGAAATGGCTGCATGACAGACAGACTCACAGTCCGAGTCCAGGCTCTCGCTAGTATCAGTGAAAATGTTTTCACAGCTGAGCTCTCCTGCTCTTGTTATTTCCTGCTGTCAGTCTCCCAACTTAACTACTACATTAAATGCAGGCTTCTCAAACATCACACTGTCAACAAAACGTGTCCTGAAGATTTTAAAAAGGAAAACTGACAGCTCTTTGGCAAGGAAAGCAGAGTTTATGTTTCTAGTTGTTGTTGTTGTTTAAATTTGTCAAACTCCAAGTGTCTGGTGACAGAATGCAGTTTCTGTGCTTGATTTTTCAATGTCCAACACAATAAAACAGCTGTATCAAATAAAGCAGCAACTACACAAACCTGATTACATTCCGCCTGTGTTCAGCCAGCTGCTGTGACAGTCTCACTAACACTGTAGTGATCACACATATTTATCGGCTGGAATCGTCTCAGCGTAGGTGTTGTGAGGATTTGTCTTGTCAGCTCCTATTTAGAACAGCTTAACCAGTACTGCACTGTCGTTTGTCAGTCCAAGAGTGACATGTCTTATCCCTGTGGCAATAACAACAAGGCAGCTAATTTTGTCTATTATCCTTGCCCGTAGTTATTACAGAATCATTGCATTGCCGCTGAACTATGGATGCAGGTTAATTTATTAACTTGCATGTCTACAGCATCGTTGTATTTGGTTCTGTTTTATTTCGCTGCATGTTGAATTACAAAGCCAAGGCAATTTAAGCATCAAAGGATAACTGATAACTTTCAGAGGAGCACTTATAATGCTTGGATATGAAAGAAACAAGCATCATAAATGTAGTATTTCATAGTAATATTTTTTAAACATTAGCAGCTTCATATTTTAAGCTTTGCCAAGCTGTGTTCACTAAACCTGTAATGAACCGCTACACCTTTATCCTTAAAGCATGCTTTTACTGTACTAGAAATCCTATTCCATTCCTTTGCTGCCTCTTTTGTCAGTGCTACGTCACAAGTATGGTGTGAGAGTATTGGGGATGTCTGTGCTCTGTCCCCTCAAGACCATTTAACTAAGACCACATTATTAAGAAGCCTATTAGGACCCTTTGTGTATATGGTATCAGTCCTGTGCATTGCATGCAGTATGTTTACTCAGTAAAGGCATAGACTTAAGAAGGAAGGTGCTATATGTAACTTTGGATTCCTGTTGGTGAATAAATGCAGCTTTCTTGCCAAAACCTGTGTTTGTCCTTTTATTTACCCTATTCAACAACATACAATTAGCAACCCTTAAAGCAAGGGATAACAAACCTTAAGAGACAGGATCAGCTCAACATAATGAGAGCAGCATTTTCACAATGTTGGTTTGACCCAATACCTCCAATACCTCCAATACCTCCAATGGCGTGATTTTGCATTCCTTCACAAAAGTGCAAAACCAACCTATTCTGTAGTCTGAACAACAAATTGCATATTTCAAGTACTGAAGAGCAGCTGATTTTTAATAATGATCTTGACAGCTAACTGACGTGACCCGCTTTCAGTACAGATGTGCAGATAATCCTGAACACACAGTTCCACCACAGTCAGTTTATCAGACAGTATATCTCATTACTCATAGCATTAGAATCATTCTTTGCATCACTGAAACACAGCAGACAAAGTGATTCATTTTATCCAAATAAAAGAAAAGAGGAGGTAATTGAGTCTTGAAGTTCTACCAGCTGCAGGATTTCATGTGCGATATGGCTAAATTTAGCATCCTCTGAAGGCTTGATTTTAGTAGGAGCAAAGAGATGCATATTTTAAAACATATCTGGTACTACATTTGGCTAAAAAATAATATGCATTAAATCCCTTAAAATAGTAAATGTTTTCACAAATAAGACATCATTGCAGACAGTTTCAGAGCCTGCACACCATTATATTATTATTGTATTATTCAATTATCATTATTATTTCAGGGCAGCCAACAGTTTCAGAAAAATAATCAACAGAGAACACTCATTTCCATTGCCCTCTTGTTGGCGTTGTCTTGTTCTGACTGAACGTGATGGAAGGACATTCTGGGATTCCTCCTCTGCTGCAAAATCAGTAAGGACAGTTGTAGGCGCCTGGGTGAAACCCTTTTTTGAACTTGGAATCACAGTGCAGCCTGAATTGCTACTATGTCTACATGTGTAAATGTCATTGATTCACCAGATATATATATAGAGCAGCAGACGGGCTACAGTTAGTCAACTGACAGTCCAGTACAACATTGGTGCCGAAAGACCCCATAAAAGAATGCACAACTCGTCGTACCTTGACACGAATGGAGTATGGCTGCCGACGACCTAAGAGAGTTCCACTTCTTTCAGCAAAACACAAAAAACTGCAGTTGCAGTGGGCTAAGGAATGAAAACACTGGACACTGAAGGATTGGAAAAACATTGCCTGGTCTGATGAATCCCGGTTCCTGCTGTTTCACGCTGATGGGAGGACTAGGGTATGGAAAAAAACCACATGAGTACATGCATCCATCATGCCACATGTCAACATTGCAGGCTGGTGGTGGTGGTGTGATGGTGTGGGGTGTGTTTTCATCACACACATTGAGCCCCTTAATAAAAGTGGAGCAACATTTGAATGCCACAGGATATCTGAACATCATTGCCAATCAAGTGCATCCCTTCATGGCAGCAGGTATCCATCTACTAATTGATTTTTCCAGTAGGATAATGCCCCATGCCACAAGGCTAGGATTGTCCAGGAATGGTTCCACTAACATGACAGTGAATTCAGCTTACTGCAGTGGCCTGCCCAGCCACCAAATCTCAAACCAAGATCTGTGGGATGAGAAGGAACGAGCTATTCGGAGTACAGATCCACTACCAGCCAACTTGACACAACTGTGGGAAGCACTGGAGTCAACATGGGCCAGCATCCCTGTGGAACTCTTTCGACACCTTGTAGAGTCCATGCCTTGACGAATTGAGAGGGCATGCCTTGACTGTTCTGAGGGCAAAAGGGGGGGGGGGGGGGCAACTCAATATCAGGAAGGTGTTCCTAATGTACTGTACACTCAGTGTACACAGTACACAGTACCAGTCAAAAGTTTGAGTACACTTCCTGGAAATTAGTTTTTTTTCATAATTGACAATGTTTTACGTTGTATACATTTCTGTAAATTCTTGAAAATGAAAACGCATGTTACAATATACAAAACAAAACATAAGGAGTATCAAAGCAATGTTCAGAAAATTGAAAATTGTCTCTAAATCTTGGATTCCTCAAAATAGCCACCATTTGCCTTAATAACAGCCTCACAAACACGAGGCATTCAGTTAACAAGTTTCAGCAGGAAATCACCTGACATGTCTTCCCAGCTCTTCTTTTGCAATTCCCAGAGATGTAGGGCACTTGTGGGTAGCTTTGCTTTGACTCTTCTGTTCAGTTAGTCCCATACAAATTCTATGGTCTCTAGGACTGGAGACTGGGCAGACCAGGTAATTAAACAGAGTTGTCCTTCACTTTCCTTCTTTGCCAGATAGTTCTTGCACAACTTTGAGGTGTGTTTCGGGTAAAATCTTGCTGAAGAATGAATGACTGCCCAACTAGCCGTAATCCTGATGGAATGGCATGCCTCTGAAGTATGCTATGATAGCCATGCTGGTTGAGCTTGCCATGGACTTGGTAAAGATCACCAACTCTGTCACCAGCAAAGCAACCCCAGACCATGACACTGCCTCCTCCATGCTTGACAGTGGGAACCACACATGTAGAACTCATGCGCTCACCCTCTCTGCATCTTACAAATACTCGGAGGTTGGACCCAAATATTTCAAATTTTGACTCATCGGTCCATAAGACTGACTTCCACTCCTCAAACGTCCAGTTTCTGTGTTTTTTGGCCCAGGCAAGTCTCTTCCTCTTATTCTGCACTCTTAACAATGGTTTCTTTGCAGCAATTCTTCCAGTTAGGCCAGTTTCACACAATCTCCTCTGAACAGTTGATGTTGAAACATCTGTACTTCTAGTAGCATTTAGCTGAGCTTGTATTTCAGGGGCAGTTAATCGCCAGACTTGTGACTCGAATTAACTTATTCTCTGATTCTGAGGTCACCCTTGGCCTGACTGACCTTGTTCGGTCCTCGTGAGTACAAGTTTCTTCAAATCGTTTGATGGTCTTGGCCACAGCAGTTACAGACACTTACAAAGGTATTGCGATTTGTCTTAAAGATTTACCTTCATTTCATAAAGTAATTACAGACTTTTTTCTTTGCTTAACTGAGCGTATTTTGCCATTTTCTGCTCCCTTACATTCAGGAATGACAATATGCTACATATATTTATAGTAATCATGGACCCTCACCTGTTAACAATAATTGGTGACAAAAGGTTAATTAGGTAGCATGCTAGTTAACACAGAGAACATCTAACAAAGACACTTTTATACTTAGGCCAGTGTTCTAACACCGTGTTATACACATTCCAGACTTTTAACTGACTTGAGCCTCAGACTGAAATCCCCTTGCTTTGAGTGACCATTTCATTGAAATTGACGAGATTTACATTTTCATTTAAAAATTAAATTTTTGAATGCAATTCTCTTATGATTATCAGCTTAGACAAGTACAGGTATCATATAATGAAATATTGAGTGTTTATAGACAAGTTTATACAGATAAAAGCACAGATAATCATGAAAAACCTGGTTTCAAGCAGATGTACTCACATTTTTGACTGGTACTGTATAGATAAGCTTTAGTGCTGTATATATACGCTTTAGTGCGAGAGGTCCTGGGTTTACGTCTGCCCTCCGCCTGTGTGTGGATTGCTTCACCCTGTGTGATGCGCCTGCCTGCGTTAACCAAGATCGCTATAATAAACATATTAATAAACAGACATCTGACACTGCTTGTATCAGATAGACATGGTGTCACAATCGTAGCTGAAGAAAATAACACATTAAAAAGGAAAAAAATCAACTAAACTCAAATGAAATCTTACAAAAAGCATAGAGAGGAGTGCTAAGGGCAGACTAGAATAAATTCAATACTGTTTCTAATAAGAAACAAAAAAACAATGCCACTCTGTGACAGGATGACATCACTGGCAATGGTGTTTAGATCAGGAAGGGAGACACAGAAGGTCCGGTATGTTTAATTATACACAAACAAAATAACACGGACAGAAACTCTAAGCAAAACACATTTAACAAAATAACAGGCACAAGGGCCAAAATAAAAGGCACCAACACATACACACATATAACACAAAATATGCACAGCTGCCGGTGTGCCCCGGCCGCCACTCGCTCTTAAAAAACACATTGATGTAGCATTATAAGAAAATGTAATAACCCTGGATTAGACTCGGCAGCATAGTAACAGAATAATAGACCTTCTGCAATGAAAATGTAATTCTGAGAAAATGAGCCTTAACTGCATGGAAAGTTTTAATTTTCATTCACAGCCCAGAACTCCCAATAGGAGACTAAACAGCAGGTTCCACTCTCTTAACCCTGATCCGAAAACTGGCTGAGCCGTCCATGTAACATTGTATCGTGTTTTGCACTCTTTCCTTTATTTTACACTGCTATGTTTTTATAGGGCTGTTGGTTTTTTTCTACCCACAGCTGGTACCAGTATATCCTAGAAAACAAAGTTTAGAAAAACCATGTGGGATGCACAGCATGTTTACTGTATGGGAAAAAGAATTAAACACCAACAGCTTGTTTGTAAAGAGACAGGACCAATTTCCCAGTGGTAATATTTAATGCATATGGATCAAAGATTTAATTTAATAATGCAAATATATACCGTTGATGGCACAGTTAACATCAGTTATGGATTTTAAATACTTCAGAATCTACCTAAATCCTTATTTACATTTTAAATTTGTATGTTAACACTATTATAAATTGCAGATAAATAATTCATAATTCACAGAACGGACATTTTTTGGACTCGGGTCAAATATTCCAAGTGAAGATTAAAGAAGCAATCATAACTTTGTATTCCTGTTGAATTATTAAAATATTTTTGCAGTTATGAGTTTGTATGGGGGGGGGGGGGGGGGGGGGGGTCTACTAATAATATCTAGTGCAATATGACAACATATTGGATACCAGTGCAAAATAAGTTACAAAAGATCATTGCAAACGTAAACAAACATTTTTATACCTAGGAATTTCAATACAGTGTAGTGCAAGGATCCAAACACAGAACAACTAGAAAGTAAGTTTACCACATCAATGACATGGTACGTTGATGCGGTAAACTTACTTTCTAATCACTTTCTATTTGGCAGTTCCAACAGGAATATAAATAGGGGTTCTGATTCTGTTTTTATAAAACACAGCAAGGCACGAGTCAGAAAGTTTGTCTATTGGTTTTACCACACATACCACCCTTGAGGCGAAGCGAAGGTTTCTTAAAAGTGCAAACACATCATAAAAGGTTGTGTAATTCAAAAAGAAATGAAAAGCTGCCAAATGACCAACCTCTCGCAAGCTATCAGCTATCATCTTATTGTTCTTGACATGTTACAGCCTATTAGCCCAGTCCTATTGACAATATGTCAAACCCGCAGTTAAAGAAACCGAGTATTCCTTTCAATCACTGGTGACAGCCAACAACACTCCTGCTGCACCTCCCTGAGAAGAGAAAGCCCTGACTCTGCAGGGCTTCATGAGGGCAGGGCTTTTTGAAATCAATCACCAAATTACACCTTTATAAGAAACCTTCAGCAACAGTCTTCTCCTTATCAAATGTTATTCAATGCAGTGGCATGACAATGGCAATGTAATTGCTCTTTAAATTCGGTAAAATGGGGGGATGGTAGCACAAGGGCAGCTACGCTGGTATAAGCCATTGGTAGAATCGTACAGTAATGGAGGTATTTTTATATTGTGTTTTGATTGCAGTACTTATCCCATATTAGAATGTGTGCACTATTTCATGAGGAACACTGCAATATTTGTTACATTAGATATCATTAGATAAAGACATTGATATTATGCATGTGCTGTAGGAGAATCTGAGTGAGGTACTGTGCACGTTATTGCTACACAGAGTTGAACCAGTAAATTGAATGCCATCAGACTGGAATTCATAAGACACAATGGCCTTATCTGTTCATTTCCTCCGGGTACAATGTATACTGGTGAATTTCAATACTGTATAGTGTAGAGAACACGGAAGTCTAAGAGACAGCAAACTCCATACAGTATAGATAATTCAGAACTAGGGGATGTGATAGAGGTCAGTGCAATACAGTTTAGTTTTAAGCAATCATTCTTGGGGAGTGCCAGTAAATTCTATACAAAATAGTATAGGAACAGTGGTGGGAATCTGAGAGCCATCACATTCAATACAGTATAGAGACCACAAGGGGGTGTAAGACAGCAAATTCAATACAGTTTCAATACAGTATCTTATAGCGTTGTGGTTTCAATGGAATGTTTAGCCTTGGCTGGTTAATGCATGGGGAATCTTCTGGTCTTTCACTTTGATTTGCTCAGCAATACAATCTGCTTTGGGACTGAAAATGAGGCTGGATTGACAGGCAGTGATGCTGAAAGGGTGACCACACTGCACAATTCTCTGACCTTGTGAGCAGTTTGCAGCTGGAACAACAGTTGGAACCCTGTTACAACGTTCCAACCTTCAGCTACCAAATAATAGGAATGATAATTCTTCTTAAGAAGTCACTGTTTTATATCTAATTCACAATAGATTAATTTACACTGATGTCATAATAATCTGAAAGATAATGAGAACAAAATGTAGTACAGGACAGCATTTAAAGCATTTCCATTTCCATTCCCCACAAAGTACATTTGCATACATTACATCTTATTTCCCCAGTGAACGGTAATCTTTACGGACCAGATGACAGCTGCCTAGTGGTTCATATCATTTATATATTATATAAAGCGTCTATTTTTATAATATTCAAGGTCAGTTTTCCATTGATAAAAATGAGCTACAATTAGGTACACCATTTTACTTGTTTATATGGGAGTGAAAAAACACAATGGTTTCTGTCACGCGTCCATCCCTTGTTCTATAATGCTATTCAATCACACTCTACTTAAAACACCCTCTAACACTTAAAACATAACCACAGAACAATTTATGACCTCTATCCTGACCCATACAAAAATACAACTTCCTTTTCCAAAATAGAAAGTTCAGTTTCATAGAGGTCAAGTTCAGGTGGTTCCATTATGGAAGTGATATTTAGAAGAAAAAGCAGGTTCCGTAGGTCGTTCAATGTCACAAGATAGCACAGGAATCAGCGCCATTGAAAATACACATACTGTATAGAAGTCTCTGTACAAAGTCTCATTCTTCTTTTTTACTGTTTTTTCTTTGGATTGAATTGCACACACTGTACAGTGCCTTGGGATGGTTTGCATTGAATGGCAGTATAGGAATGTAATCTTATTGTTGTTCAGTAAATGGAATATAATTAGATATCAATGAATGTGAATATTTCAGCTTTTCCTGAGCCAATTGTTTTCCCCACTAAAAAGAACATCCCCTTATCATTCCCGATTGTGCTGCTCAAAGCAGTTACTGTTCGATTGTGTCTGCTTCAATTTAATCCCATAACACCTAACCAATTTTTTTTCATCATAAAGACCTATGCATGTATCACCTTCAGAAATTCCTGAATTCATCTGTTCTCCCTGGTGCATACCTCACTGTATATCATCAGATCATGAGTGATGCTATACCATACAAATCAAATCGTATCCCATTTAGAAATGTTCAGCCTCCGAGAGGCAGTGGTTAAAAGGAATATAGAACTCTTTTGAGACAATCCTTCAACATGAAGGCATCTGGAAACCAAGAGCCTAATATTTTCCCTCGCCTCTATCAATGTCAGTCAAATCTCATCTCTATCCATTGTGACTAGATCTGGCATTGATCTTTCATATATCACACAATACAGCTCAGGGATATCATTTGCATAGTAAAATGAATCAGTCATATTGTGTGAAATGTTGTGATTGTGCTACGTGTCACTGTAGCTGTAAACTAAAGAACTTTAGGGTTGTTTCTGGGGAAAGGCTTACCTCGGTCCACTGTCCCTGTGCCTGCACCAAAAGGACCACACTGGGATCGGATTTTTTTAATGTGTCCCGATCTAGCAGCGCTTTACAGGACACCCGGAGCTCTACTTTGGAGACACAGGCTGTGGGGACCATGGAAAGAGCAGCCGCTGGAGATGCCAGGTCCTGGATTTCATTCATCTTGGTATTTGATGTGGTTAGCTTGGGCTAGCTCCGATTTGGGGGTGAGCCTATTTTTTTAGGGTCCAGATTCAGAAAGCAAGAAAGTAGCTCTCTGTAGTTACAATCATCCACAAAAAAAAATAGGAGGATAATATTATACTGGAAATGGTACACTATGAAATGTAATCTTGAATTTCAAACAAAATCGGTCTTGTCTTCAAACCAAACACTTTACAAAATGTGTAGTAGGCATACAAGATGCCAGCTTTTCCCAAAGGAAAGAAATGTTGTGTCTGTGCGGTCAATATGTCTTTAAAATGGTAAAGTCCAATTCTTTTCCTTCCCAGTTGGAAGCAAAATATAGGGAGTGGTAGCAAAAGGAAGTATCCAAATTGTAAAATTGTTACTAAAACAGTGCCAAAACTTTAAATGCAGTGATAAAAGAAAAGGCAAGTCTTTTATAGTCGAATTCCGTCTGCGAGATTCATTGACGACTGTCTGGTAAGAAGCAACGTGGGTGAAAACCTGTCCCACGGAGAAGAGTCTAAATTAAGAAAGAACAAAAAACAGAGACAGTTAAGAATTGTTTCAAGCTGACTTACCAAAAAGAGGATACCCTGAACGATTAAACATGAAGTGTACAGTTCAAATCAGCATAATTATAAAGAGTGTTACTTTACAAAACACTACTAGGAAATCCGCAATCATGTTTTTAACCATTGTGTAGAAATTTTCATTTTACATAACCCTAACACAGTCAATAACGGGTTCAATATATATTTGATTTTTTTTTCGTTTAATCAATGTGTGTACTTTGTCAGTGCTGTATGTAATCATTCAAGTTACATTTTAAAAATCGCAATTCCAATGTTTTTTTGTTTTTTTTTTCTTACAGGAACAATGAAAAAATATTCAATGAAAATCATTGTACAAGTTAGCACACATATAAATTGGCCAAAAAACGTAGGCCTACATCCACTGTTAAAACTGGACGCATCAACTACTGATTCGTGGCAACCGAAAATTCCATCATTTTCTCGTCGATGCTAAACCAAATGTAACTTGACACTAATATAGCAATAGCTTTTTTATCCATTATATTTAGATTATTATATCTACCAATCCTGGCAATTACCCAGATATGACCACAATAGGTAAGGTGACCATATGCCTTCGTGTTCAGCGGGACATTTTAGGACAGTTCAGGCTTTTCAACTCACAACCCAATTCTGAACTTTCCCAAACTGTCTAGCTGAACACGGCGTCATACCGGTCACCTTAATATAGAGTGGTGTATGTGTCTTTCATGCAACAAAACGTATGGCTGTCTCCATCTGTGACAGTACTCATAGAACGGTGAAGGGTTGTATAAGCATTCATTATCAAATAGGAGGCCATAGCCAGCCATAACTTACTAGCCGCTGAATTTACCTAGCGCGAACCTTCACATCTGGTTCAGAACTCACTTTCAGCACCTGCACTAGCGGACAACTCCCAATCCAGAGTTCTAAAAGCTTTCTAACTCGTTAAATAGCACTTAATGACGCCCCGGTTCTGAGTGACAGCTTTCAAAATTGCACAGCACAAATTATGGGTTATATTATTATATTATATTATATTATATTATATTATTATATAAAGCATTCGGAAGTCATAAGCCGTTACATAAGTGATCAGTAACGCATGATTTTGAAACCAAATAGAGGATGTACAGTTAATCGTGGCTTCTGTTAATTGAGGATGTATTACATTGCTGTTGAAAAAAAAAAAAAAAAAGATGAATTACAGGAGCTGTTTGGGTTCAAGTCACAACACATTAAAGGGTGATAAAAATGCTAATTGAAGACACAGCTTCGTTTTTTTTTTTTTTTTTTTTTTTAAAACAGGCCGTTTTGGTAAAAAGAATTGAGTCACTTTATCCAGTACCTTATACCCCCAGTCGTGCTCAAAATAGCAGCAGCCTATGAACATATCAGATGTGTTTGTATTCCCTCAGATAAGACACTCTGTTCTTCCCTGTTGAATTCCGCAGAGACTTTTCAAAATGCAATATTTAAAAGAATGATGAATAATAAAAACATGTCATAAAAGTTTTAAACTTGAATTCCAAATAGGCTTTAATGTTAATTGAAATACCGACTCGACCAGATTTTAAGTTGCGTTGCGTTAGTATCTGGTCCATAAATAAAGTAATTAAACAAGCGTAATGAGCCGATTTTGATGTCTTCTTTTAAGCTTTTTTTATAATTATGCCCCCAGACTACTCGAAAATATATACGTGGAAGAGTGTTAATAAACAGATTACACTGGCACTTGCATGTAGCCAGGGCATATCCTAGTAAATAAATGAAATAAGCATACAATCACAAACCAAGTATAATACAATAAAAACAATAATATCTAAAGTTCTGATTTATAGCACAATAACGTTGTGAATAGATACCCTATGACGAATAATAACAGAGACAAAAATCACACACACAAATCATTTCTGATGGCAACATTAGGAAATACTGTTTTCATTTTACAATACCGAAATCCCCAGAGTTTTCCGACTACCTTTGCAATTCACTGTACAGCACAACTGTGGCAAAGGCAGACAGGGGAAAAGACTGTAAAGTACTGGGACGAGTTGCCCACTAAATAGCATATTAGTATTAACGTTTATGAAAGGGCAGCCTAACAAACACAGAAACCGACACAAAATACCAACATCACGTGTTTTCTGTTTTCCTCTCTTTGGATTTCAGCAATTGAAATTTACAGAACTTAACCGCAAATATCATTTTAACTTGATAATAACGCCACTTACTGTACCTAAATGCATGGCACGGTACCCAGTGAGTACTGGATGTGAAAAAAACATAGTTCTTCCAATTAATTAAAAAGTAATTTCCAACGCTTGTAGCCACGGTGAGGATAAATCGAGCACAAACTATAAGCAAGTCCACACCTAGATCTATAGCCTAAGTTATAGTCAAATTTAATAAGAATAAATAGAGAAAAAAACAAGGGCTGAAACTAAACAAGGCGCTTTTTTTTCAAAGCGCAATTGGCGTTACACTTACCCAAAACTATAAAATTTTAGCCCCAGATTTTGTTAAAATATTTTGTTAAAAAATAAATAAATAAAATGTGTTCAACGTTCGAGGGAAAATAGACTACGTACTGGTACCACCCATTCACTCATTCACTTTTTTATCAAAACAATATTCGTAATTTTATTTAGAAATGTAATGCTCACCTGATGTAATCTCTCGAATTGGTGGTTTAAACGCTTCATCCACCAGCTCTTAGTGTTCCCAAACTCAGTTACAAAGTGAGGGCAAGAGCAATATATGTGCAAGACAGGGAGAGAGAGGCGAGGAGGAAAGCACTGCACAGCCAGTCACTTCAAAATCTTCCGTTCCAACAGTAACCACCAGAGGGAAGCACTGATGCAGATACGAGCACTGACCACACAGTTGGTGGACAGATGGGATATCGGCAAACAGAAACTAGTACTGCTGTACTACAGTGCAAACAGAACTGGAAAATACAATCAGAGGTTCTACGGGGTCACATCCTAAGTAGCTCGATGTTTTAAAGTGGAAGAATCATCATAAATCAGGGCCAAAATTTTGCATGCGGGCTCAATACTGTTCTTCAAATCAAATGTTTAGGAATTAATAAAATAATTAATAAAACAGATTATAAACGCATTTTCGTACTGATATTTTTTTGGTTTATTTTAGTATTTCCCTGAATATAATTTATTAAAAGAAATGCAACAATGTGTTTATAATCTGTTTCAAAATAATTTTGTTTAAACCTTTAAACACTTCGACTGGCAACATTCACAAAAATGTATACAAAGTGCAATATGCATTTATTTACTATCGCTACAGACACAGCAGAGTGCAGTCCATCATCTGCATGGTATTGGCCTGTATATTCTACAATGTACACTGCAGCATTCTGTTATTATTTTATATACTTCAAATGTACTATACACGTTCATCAGATGTTAATCTTATCAAACAGAGTCAATACTGGTCAAACACAGACATCTAATTTACTCCAGTCCATCTCAACACCACTTTCTTGAAAATATCTTTACTTTTAGCACAATCTTCAAAGCCACAAGTGGTTGCTCAAGACGGGGAACACATGGCATTTTATGGAACCGCCGTGCTGGGACGCAGTCAAGCCTTTTAAAATAATCCCGTTAACACAAAACACGATTGACAAATTGAGGCGTGCTGTAATGTGTCATTCCAATCATTGCGTTTTTGGGAAATGCCTTTTTTATTTTTTGTGTGTTGCCTAATACTATTATTGCCTATGGCGAAAAGCATTTCACATTGCAAAAAGGTCATCTATTTTCCAGTTATGTGTCGGTAAAGTTAATATAGCCTATATATTGTATGGTTTAATTGCTCTCGATAGTGGTCGCGCTATTAATACATTTTTGCAACAATCGCTTTCATTCGGTTTTCTCCCGAGTGTTAAATCAGTGTGGTTGTTCAATTGCTAATTAAATAATAATACGTCTCGTCTTTACTGGTTAGAATGTTTTAGCGCTAACCAACCACTTAAACAAAATACCGCATTCTTATATGCACAATGTACATAGCCTAGTACGCCAGTTCTTATTGTATAAGGTGTAATTACCTCGTTACTAAACCCTACATCTACGTGCATACTACGCGGAGTTTCAAATTCAATAGCACAGCTGAATGCATGTATAAACGTAACTATATGAATGATCCCAGGAGCCCTCTCGTTCTCTTTCTTCGGTCGTTACACAGTAATGTAAGAACAGCCATTTTGGATACGATTCAAACTCGTAGCTTCATTAGGAGAGATATCATCAGACAGCCAAAATAATTGAAAAGCCCTCCCCATTCATTGTGAGAAAAATGTTGATTTTATTCCTTTTCACATCCTGCTAAAATGCTTTCATAGAGAGTTTGTTCGTGAATTAAAAGCATTGGACCTTATTAAATATAACTCTTCAACGGATATGACATATTTTGTTAATTGCCTCTTTTTTTTAACCAGCATCTGTTAAGCACTTCATAAGGCGGGCTTGGGAATGGGCTTAAACTATAACCAAATAAAACGATAAGCTATGTTTGACTTTAATTGATTCGTGTAATTAATATCCAGTTTATGGCTTTAGTTGAAAGCAGCACATATATGTTTTAATCACCTTCTTACATGTATTAGAGCAACTTCATAAACTCCATTTGCGTGTATAGTATTAGAGGCTATATTGCTTCTATCCGTCATCAATATTGTAACACTCAGGGATAATGTAACGATGGCTGCAAAACACCCATCTTGCAGCCAAAATCGGCTTATTGCACGTGTTTAGCTGCCGCAAAGGAGAACGTAGAGGCCACTAAAATGCGACATAGGTAAAGAATGGTTTACACCTGGCGTTCTGCACCCGCTAACAAATTAGCATTTTTCCCTCATTAATCCATTTCAATAATATTGAAATATATTTCAACGATGAAAAGAGCATGCAATTGGGCATTGATCTGGACAAGCAGGAAAACCATTTTAGGAGAAAGGCAAGACTGAGAAGACCTGGAACCACTTTTTCATCACCTGGTTGACTGTTCTCCTGGTAACACCAACAGCATTGACTTTCTCCCCTATAGAAGACCATACAGGCTTTTTGGCAGCATAACTGATGTTGGTTGAGGCTTTTCATGCTGAGTGACCTCAGTAGTCTCAGCTCCTCTTCAGAAAATGTTTATTGCATTCTGGACTTTGCTGCCCTTTCTTTGAAATATTATTTTTTTGTTTGGTTTGATTTTTGTGTTCCATAAATCTCTGTACTTCCAACTCACCTCTCCTCTGGTCTCTTAAGTGTGGCCACTAGATAAGTAGTTTGCCGTGTTGAGTAGTTTGCATTGCTCTTAATCTTACCTAGGCCATAGTGCAAAATAAATGTCTGTCCGCCAAACAATTTGAATGTTAAATATAGCATGTTGAGTCAGCAAATGGTGTGCGACTAGATTTACCACCATGGGTCAGAAGCTACTTGGTCGATGGTTATAGTTGTACTGTATCATTGTTCACTCAAAGATGGGAGGCACGGCACTTCATGCAATCAGGCACAGTGCTGGCAGCTTCTGCTCATTGCTCAACTCAGAGGCCACCATACACATTTCACTCCTGACCTATTTGAAGCAAAGCCTCCTAAGGACAATGTCATCAGAGGCTAGAGAATTGTTAACCCGCATAATCAGACCCAAGAGCGAACTTTGATGGGAGACACCCTAAGGAAATCTGGTGCTGCGGTAGAAAGGTGACTTTGGTGGCTTAGTAAGGAGTACTTTTCCTCTTGGTTTTAATTAAAGGCTCTGGAAGTAAAGAAGGCGGTCCTTTAAAAAACCAGAGTGTGCGTTCATGGAGACCATTCTGCGCAGATTGTGTGCAGAGTCTGGTCGATTTAGCCAATGATCTCTGCGAACGCGCCCATTGGCTAAATTGATCAAATTCTGCACAGATTCTGCGTAGAATGATCTCCTTGAACACACCCTGAGACTCTACTTTTGTTTACCGTAATGTTTAGACGATTTCACAATATAAAAGTAATTATAACCAGGAAGTACATAGCTGCTATCTTCAAGAAAGGAAATTGCGTTACATTATGTGAACTGTAAGAAGCTTCAGGTGGTGATTTTATTTTAAACAGTTGTCATAGTTACTTTTCATAATTTAATATCGCTATTCTGTGCCGGTTAATGTTAAAGATGATGCCATTTGGAATTTTAGACTAAATTATTCACTGCTTCTTGCTGATATATCCAAAGCTGACTTTGTCTAATGGGTATGAACTCTGAGGGGCACCCAAAGGGCATTCATCTTGATGATGCTTTTTAATTAAATTAATCAATTTTAAAACGCCAGCAAATGTTTGTTTTTTTCCTAACTTGCATCTTCCTCACAATCTCTGCCGCCATTTTATTTGAAGGTGTTGAGTAATGCTAAAAAAAAATTGTTTTAAGATTAAGGAATTATTCTTGTTGTACGGTATGTATTATTTTTTCTTTTTGATTTGTTATCTTTAAATGCATATGTTTGTAGTATAATTGTACATGTAAGGTTAAACTACTTGTATATAAAATCAAGTTCCTCGTATTATAGCCAAATGCAATCCGTAATGTTTCTAGTAAGGTTAGGACTATATGATAAAAGTTTGCTGAAGATGCAAAGTCAAGCACTTATTGTTCACAAGTAAAGAATGAGAGACAGACAAGATTTGAATGAGCTCCCTGAAACAAAAACACCTGGATTTTGCTTCACAGTCTAGTTTTCAAATATATAAAGAAACTAAAATAAACTAGTCTTTATCAAAGTCTTTATAAAATGTCAATGACATAATGAGGTTTGCAAATACTCCTAAACACTGGTCGTCTGCACATGGCGACCATTGACCCACTGGTGTAAAGAATAGAATTCAGTACCATTGGAAAAGGAGTGAAAGGTAAAGACAACAGTGAATATAATCAAGTAAAAGGTTAAAGATGTCAGCGATGAAAAGTGGGATAGATGGTCAGGAAGGTTATTTTGTTTATCCCTTCATCTTTCAAATATGATCAAGGTTGCTGGGGAAGAACACTATTTTTCTTGTTTTATTTAGTTAGACTCTTATGCCTGCCAGTAACAAAAACTTGGTTCAATTAGCAACTACTGAAAACATTCTTCAAAGGCTCTCCGTGTGGTGTGCAGGATGTGCCCTATACCCTGGAGATCGCAAGTTTGAATCCAGGCTATGTCACAGCCGACCGTGACGGGGAGTTCCTAGGGGGCAGCGCACAATTAGCCGAGCGCTGACCAGGTAGGGCAGTGACCCCTGTGGCCAATAGGGCGCCTGTGGTTCTGCAGTGGAGCCACCAGATCTGTGTTGTCCTCCGGCACTATAGGTCTGGTGGCATCGCTGTGGACCCGCAGTGTGAAAAATGACGGCTTGGTAAGAGCTCATTTCGGAGGACGTGTGTTCCAGACGCATTTCCCGAGTCAGCGGAGGGGTTGCGAGCGGTGGGCCGAGGGTACATATAATAACTGGGCATACTAAATTGGGGAGAAAACCGGGGTAAAAAATTGGCGAAAATTAAATAATAATAAAAAAAAAACATTCTTCACCGTTTTCCTGGAATTTTTCCTGAGTGGGGTGATACAAGATCAACACATCAATTAAAACCTCCAGATCTGAGGAGTCATTTGACTTCACACTGAAACTTTCCTTCAGAAGTGGCCCCTTTATTTCAAAGCAGAGCTGTTTTTGTAAATTCAATTCCAGCCTGATGGGTAATCCTAGCTGGTAAACAGGAGATCAAGGAGAGGGCACTCTCTCTTGACGAGACATTAGTCATGGGTCAAGAATCCTTGGGTTAATGCACACTCGCTTTCCTGAAGACAAGCAGCTGCAGAAGAATGTCGCCAGATCAGACTGGAGCAGAGGAAATAAGGGGGCAGCGACAAGACTGCCTATTGAAACAGTACTTGAGTTAATACCGCTAGCTTCCCAGTTGGGCCTTTAATTAGTCATTTTATAGACCTCTTATCCACGCAATGCTGGCATGGAAACGCATTGCTTTTTGTCTTTTTTATCACTGCTTTATTTGCTCAGTCAATGCGTAGAACAATTTAATCTATAGCCGATAGGAAGTAAATGTATTATGCAGTGGCAGGATACATGATCTTCCCTAGAGTGAAAATAAAGAAATCTTAACAGAAAGATAAGAATTAAAGAGCTTATTTATACCAGTTTATTTCCTTGATTCATCCTTAGCAGTGAACAGACTTTTCTATAATGGCAATTAGAATAGTGTACTTTGATTCTATTTAGGTAGCCCACTGTCTGGTACTGTGGTACTGCAATGGATTACCAGTGTGTATTGGTAAATACCATTTTGAAAATGCTAACACTGGCTTCACATTCTACAGATGTCTTATACCATTTTGCTACCATTACCCCTTTCTACAGTGCCTTTGCCTTGCCACTGTAGTTTCACTGACGATCATTTCTTGAAGGATATCTTTCTGTTCCACGGTACCATTGTCCTGTTCACAGGAAAGGTACAGTAACTGATAATGAGCCTGATCGAACAAATGTGTTAGTCTGTTTCATGTGGTATCTTGACTGTTGCTCTTTCTTTTGTCTTTCTGCTAATAAAGATGTGCTTTGGGTTCTGTGACTAATCATTATTATGTTTTAGAGAGGCTGGTAAGTTAACACACTATTTACCACAAGGGAATGTTTATAAACTCTCTTCAAAAAACACAACTGAAAATCTGTGAACAGCCTATATTTTAAGTTGCTCCCTTGTTAAATGTGCCTTGATCTGAAGCCCCATCAAAATATGATGAATCAGCATGCTTGCAATTACATCATCTTCCCATTTTTTAAAGTCTCTTCTCATGTTCTGTTTGTTGTTGAGTTGTCCAGTCTTTATTTTCACCTTGACTGTGCAACAGCATGAGAACCACACCTGAAGCTCCCCAAAACCTAGAAAATGAAATGAGCTACAGAAAAATTTTAAAATTTGTCAAACTAAGTACTTTGGTGATTGATCTCTTTGCTGTGTTCCCCAGTGATTATCTGTTAAAATTTATTTATGTATTTATTTATTGCATTTATATAATGCTTTTATACAAAAATATCTCAAAGCACTGTACTGTAAATAGCAGAAAAAAGACAAGGGTGTTGCTGCAATTAGGCTGGGCGAATAACAAGCCAAGTCTGCACAGAGACTAATTACTGCAGGAAAAGGAAAGGAGCCTGTCCTTGCTCCAGGATATCAAAACCAAAACCCTTCCCTTCTTTAGGAAGCCTCCGAGCTACCTGTCACTGCTGGAGGAGAAAGACATACAATTGGAGACAATTTATCAATCTCAAGGTGCCCCATGGCTATTGGTCTCTAAAAATATCCTTCCATGATGCAGCCAAATTAGTATTACTTCTTTATGTTAGTACCACACAGGTTGGGAAAATGCAATGTATCTTTTAAATTGCTCCCCATAACATAGAGGGAAAAAATTATATGATTGATTAATTGGTGTTTTATATAAACGACTGTGCTGTAAAAGCAAACTTTTCAAGGAGACACTGGGGTTATTTCCATTAGTCTTGTAGAGTTTCAATATGACAAGAAATTGCTGTTTGAAGAGCAAGCAGTCCAAAAATGACATTCTTGTCCACAAAGCTAACAGAATCGTTAAGTCTCAAATCGTCGGGCTTGAGAGGAACTCACATCATGCAAGCAGGCTTGATTCTGACACATTTTGAAACACTACTGGGTCAGTTTTTTTCAAAACATATCAATGACTTTCCCAAGGAAACTTTTTTCATAACTAGTTCATTCAATCGTGAGGCGCCACCATGACTGACTGCTCATGTCAGTCATTAGAGGTGCTGGTTGGTTAATAAGGAAGTAAATGTCAGAAGCACCCTTTGTTTGCAAATTTTGGGGCAGATTTACAAACCTGCTATTTTTGGAAAGTATGTGGTATGCACTGTCTGAGTGGTGTGTGATACTGCTCATCGAATGGTTGTCTCTTATAGGGCAGCACTAGTATGTTCAATATGGAGCTCTGACAGCCCAAGTCCTGTACCAGGCATATAGTTCAAAGTCTGAAGCACTGTGCTTCTCATTATGACTGTGACTTATGCCTTACATTAACAGTTTGAAAATTACCATTGGAATATCATAACACTACCCTGAGAAAATCCTAGCAAACCCCACAGTGTTAAACACAATGGATTTGGAACAAATATTGCGCAGCGGCCCTGATAAAGTAGCGTACTGTCTGGTAGTGATAAAGAACCAGCTTTGTATTATTGCAGATACCTGTGTTACTGAAGATCCATCGCATTGCTAATGAATTACCATTGAAGATCGTGTGAAAAGGGATTTCAAGTTAACACAAAACAAGAACTTGCAGCAGTTTGCAGGCTAAAATAAGAAAACGTCTAGACTAGGGGGTTCGTGTCTAGGTAGCCATTCTGTCACTGTTTTTGTCAAGATGGATGGATGATTTTTCTTCTAAATTAAAAAGTATTTTCAGCAGATGAGTCCATTTCTCACAGCAGAGTACATAAGCCTGTATCTTAAAGAATGGTTGACACATTCTAGAGTTGATTAATATACCTTTGGATTTGCTTGTTCTTTTTTGAGCTGGAATGGGACAATGAGAATATTAGGGTTCTCAATGTGAGGTAGGGAATGGCTTCTGTTATAGCTGTGTGTATTTTTTTGTGTCTGAAAATTGTTTAAGCTTGTAGTAGTAATACACACTTATATTAAGCCTAAAACAATTAAATATCCAAATCTGTGAACAATATTGAAAATATTTAAATATATATATATATATATATATATATATATATATATATATATATATATATATTAGTGCATTTCTTAAAAATAAACAACTTTACAGTAAATGTATTTTATGTATTTACAGTGTTATTTTTCTTATTTTCCCCAGTTTGGTAAGCCTAATTATTGTTGATTTCAACCCGGCTCACCACTGCCAACCCCACATTGACTTGGGAGGGACTAAGATGGACGCACGCGTCCATCGAAATGTGTACCGTCAGCATCTTTTCACTCTGCAGGTCCGGCATGCAGCCAGCTCAGAGCTACAGTGTTGGAGGACCTCTCAGCTCGGCACAACCTACAGGCAGGCCTGCAAGCTCCTGGTCAGTCTACAGGGGTCGATGGTGTGAGGTGAGTCGAGGACACCCTGGCTGACCTAAGCCTCCCCCCCCCACCCGGGCAGTGCTCGGCCTATCGTACGCCGCCCAATGGGAACTCCAGTCCACGGTCGGCAGTGGAATAACCTGGAATAGCTCTGCTCTCTGGACCTTGCAAAAGACAAAATCAATAAAAAAGGATGTAGTGACTTAAAAAGGAAAAAAAAACATTTAGCCACCCTTAATTTCCTTGCTGCCTTTCATACTAGACCATTCACACTCAGACTGTCACATTATAAAGACTTTTAATTTACCTGTCGATACCAGTGAAGCACTGAGGCTTTGAGATATGCAACAGTGCATTAGATTTCCTTCACAACCTGACCTTTCACCTTGAGAGACGCAGGCTACCGAAGTGACTGCAAATCAGTCCAACGTGACTGGTGGAAGCCATTGATGAAGTCATCCACAGACCTTGAGAGTGAGTGACACATTGAGACAAAGGTGCTTTGAAATGCAATGAATTTCTGCTTGGATTAACATTGGTGGCTGTGATATATTTAAGTAGTTGACCTGGAGATGAACTAGTACTGTCCAGAGAGACTCCAAGAGGCTCCAGCAGAGTGGAATCACATGCTTCCTGTCTTCTCAAAGAGGAAACTGGCCCAATACAATTACTTTAATGCACTGTCAGTAATCTTCTGCACTACACTTTGCTGCCCATTTTATTTAAAAATACATTTTACAATACTGTACAATATCTGGCCAGAAGACATGAGGCACCTTGAAAATATCTTAATAAAAAATAGTAAAAGAGAAGTGAATTTTAATTATACCATTTACATTTTAAAACACATTGTTATAAAGCTGTACAGCCATTCAAACTTTGGTGAAACCTAATATTTCTACTTCCTGAATTACAACCGTTACACAGGAAGTGAAGGGTAAAGAACTTCCATCAGATGTATAGCATTGTGTCTGAATAACCCTTATAAAAGTTTACCATGGTAAATTTTCTTATGCTTTTCCCATGGTTTGCCATGTTTGTTTTATAATGCTTTACCATCTTTGCTAAGCATGAAAATAATGGGGGGCATGTGAGTTTGTTTAGGATAAAAATAGAAACATTTTCTAATAGCTATATGTTATTCAAACAAGACTCAATAGTCACTATTTATGCCATCTGAACTATCTTTCATTTTTGATGCTGATGTTTGCTCTTGTGTTTTGCTCAATCAGTAAGGAATACTCTTTTGTATGTCTTTATGGCTTTAACAACTAGAACTATATTAAGTGCTGAACACGTGTGTGTGTGAGTGGATGCTGTTTGAAGCTGTATGTACCAGCCAGATTAGCACTTGTTCTGCCCACTGCCTGTGTTATTTATTTCAGCCCTGACCCATAGCCTCTGATGCAAATCATGCTATTGTTGAAAACTCCCAGAAAATAAAAACACTTGTTAAAATTATTTCAGCGTTAATTAGTTTGGCTCCTAACGTACCCTGCATTATCCTGACATTTGCGTTTACTCATCAGTGTTGAGCACCCTTGAGCTGCTGTGGTGATTGGAGAATGTCAAAGCTGCCGCTGTTGGCAGCTTCTGCTAGAACAGGTCATTCAAATCTGTGTCACGCTTAGTTTTCTAATAAACAGTGCTCATGATTCAGTTTATATATATATATATATATATATATATATATATATATACAATCCTGATCCCAATCATGGTTTTACTTTGAGGCATGATTATAGCAACGCTTTTAAAACTAGTTTTCAATCCTGTATAACATATTAGGTGGTACCCGTGGTAAAATCATTGCTAAGTGTAGCAAAGGACAGACAAAAACAATTTACCACCCTAAGAAATCAGTGAATTAGGGTACATATTTAAAAGGGATAGGATGGTGTTGTTCTGCTTGAGTGGATAACCCACATCAAGTTGGGTTGTCTCTACCTAGACCTAATAGTCCATAATAGTCCTCAGAGTTGGGGAACATTGTCAGAGCAGAAGGAAGCAAGTTTTCTTCCAGGACAACCTCGTACTTGGCTTGATTCATGTGTCCTTCACAAAGACAAATCTGCCCGATTCCAGCCTTGCTGAAGCACCCCCAGATGAGTCCAATTTTCAGCTTTGTCCAACACCTGGTCATCTAATGGTTAGACGGAGACCTGGACAGGTCTACAAGCCACAGTGTCTCGCACCCACTGTGAAATGTGGTGGAGGATCGGTGATGATCTGGGGATGCTTCAGCAAGGCTGGAATCGGGCAGCTTTGGCATGAATCAAGCCAAGTACAAGGTTGTCCTGGAAGAAAACTTGCTTCCTTCTGCTCTGACAATGTTCCCCAACTCTGAGGATTGGTTTATCCAGCATGCCAAGACGCATGAAAGCTGTGCTTGAAAATCAGGGTTATTCCACCAAATACTGATTTCTGAACTCTTCCTAAGTTAAAACATTAGTATTGTGTTGTTTAAAAATGAATATGAACTTATTTTCTTTGCATTATTTGAGGTCTGACAACACTGCATCTTTTTTGTTATTTTGACCAGTTGCCATTTTCTGCAAATAAATGCTCTAAATGACAATATTTTTATATGAATTTGGGAGAAATGTTGTCAGTAGTTTATAGAATAACACAAAAATGTTCATTTTACCCAAACACATACCTATAAATAGTAAAACCAGAGAAACTGATAATTTTGCAGTGGTCTCTTAATTTTTTCCAGAGCTGTATATATATATGCAGAAAGCAATAGTTCACACAGTTGAGATCTTTCAGTTTTCCCTAAACATAATTATCATACTTGTTCTAACAACCAACAGTCAAATTATTTCTTTCCACACCAATAGCTAGTGCATTGAAGCAGCTATAGCCTTGCACAGCATGAATCTGAGTGCCAAGCTCACTCCAGAGTTAGGAACCAACTCTAAACTAGATGCTGCAGAGTGCTGCTGCCACCCAGTGTTGAAATAAAAGGTGCAAGTAATCACATAGGCAATATTGCAACAAACTTTTGTTGGTTATTTATAGTACAAGCAATACAATAAAAATAATAAAATGCCCCCAATGATGAACTTAAAAGTAAGAGCTGGCTCAACCTCTGATCATGAAAATGTTTCAAGTATGAATGTGTGTTTGTGTAATTACAAAATATCTCCATTGCTTGCCTGTTATTTGGCTACTACATGCATACTAATCACATTCTTAAAGTTTAAGATTCTTTGCAAGTATTATTCTATGTCAAAGTGCTTTTTACTCAACTTAAATTTGTGCCTGCAGTAACTTCGGTTCACCTCATGTCCCATTTTGAGGTTTTTTTCTTCTTAAGATCCACCACTTGCATGCTGTGCAAGGCTATAGCTTAAACTTTAAGAATGTGATTAGTATGCATGTAGTAGCCACCACCTTACATTTAAAAAATAATAATTAGCTCTGGATTAATCATTCGCCGAGGTGAAGTGTATAACAAGACTATTGCAGGAATAGGAATTTATGATGCAGACCATTTTGCCTTACCAAATTGTCACTGTTAAATCAACAGGAATTCCATTTTTATTTTATTTCTTGGACTACCTGAACCCTATTTATTTCAGACATGCATCACATTTGTTTCACCTCAGTTTATTTACCAGAAGTCTGCTTCGCTGAACAGAAGACACATTACTTACTCAAATTTTAGGGCTGCAAATGTAATATGCCTGCTGTACAAAAGCCCTTGTGACATCCAATTCAATAACCCCAACCTGACAGTTGTGTGTATCCATGTGTATATTGCCCTGTAATACATCTGCTGATAGCAAGTAAGGTAAAATGATTAGTTCAGTAGACTAACATTTCAGCTAATGCCTTCATCAATGCACACATGGAACACAAAATTGGTTTAAACTCCTAGTAGAAAAGTATGCGATTTTATTACCGTCTATACTTTAAAATACATAACTAAACCCTCCACAAGGAATTTGTTCTTATCTAAAACAACTCACTCACGATAATTTAGAACTGATGAAGCCAGTAACCAAACCTTTAGACTGTTTGACTTCGTTTCTTATAACACACATTATAATTATGCTTAAAGTATATTTAAGTCTTTAATGCATGACACAAAAATCTTTGATCGACCAATAGGAGTAGCTTACACTGTTTGAAAGCATCCCTATCAGATGAAATTAAATCTCCCTAACCTCCCAGTGGTATAGAAAGGAAGTCAAGTCACACAGGGCTTTTATCACGCAGCTTTTTATTGAAAGTTCCATAGAAACTAAAGAGTTTATTTCTTCTTCTCCACGTCCTGGTCAGCAGCTTCCTTTGCTCTCTTGGCGCGGATGCCAAAGAGACGGGCGTTGGAGCGGGCCATACGCAGGCTGGCGAAGGCCTTGAAGTTTTTCTCTTCTTCCGAGATCACTCTGGCCTTCTCCTTCTTGTATATCTGCACACAGAATAAAAACACATTGATATGATAACGAGAAAAAGAAACTGTATCCTTGTTTCAATGCAGTGCTTTCAGGTTAATCTTTAACGGATATAGATCCAAGTGTCAAAGTGACACTTGACTAACATTAGATACATTAAAACAGACCGTTAACCTTGCTGCAGTTTTTGTAAATGAGGTCTACAGTCATCAGAGTAAAAGGGTTCAGGGTAATCATCAATGCAATTACAGAGATTCCGGAGAATTATCATCATCTGACTGAGTCATGAATCCTTACAAGAGAATGAAAATTGAACATGTAGCTTTTGCATGTACAAAGTCTATGGTACAACAAGGTACCCATTGCTGGAACTAACCAACCACGTAAAAAATCTGTTAAGCCAACAAATTCAGGGTACTGATGAAGCAGAGCACACAGTTTTACTCGACTGTGGTACTCTGCAGCCAAGTGTTGCACATTTTACAAGGACAGGTTTATATCTGCAGATCCTTCATGCTGGCTGAAGCAAGTAATTTGATAACTTAAGAAAAAAAAAACTTTCACTTATTTCAATGCAGTGCTTCCAGGTTTATCTTTAAATTAGAGATCAGTAATGTATCAATCCTACATTACTTGTACAAGATGAGTGTTTCCTGTTGAGCTATTTAATAGGAGACAAAAAAACACCTGTATTGTACCTTGCACAAAATGTTTAACCCTTAGCGGTCCATTTATTCAGCACTTGTCAGGTCCAACTTATTTTCACATGCGCCGTTTATTTTAAATGCGCTGTTTAAACAGGTTTAGAAGGCAGTGTATGGCAAAAGGACATCAGTACTGCACCTCCAGCCAAGCCCCACCCCTTGTTTGCTGTATTTCACATACCTCTTTATAGATGTGCATACTGATAAATACCCTCCTGATCACTTGTTTTATCACCAAACTCCTCAATAACGCGACCCAAGTCATTATTTTATTTCTATAACATCTCAAACAGCTCTGCAAATGTCTGCGATATTCTGAGCGCTGGATGTGGAAGCAGCCATCTCCTTTGTCGTCTTTGTGGTGCATGAGACTATCTGATACGCCTTTTTTTTGCTTCATTTCAGTTCCTAACAGTCTCACTCGACAATTGAAAGGTTCTCTCAGCTTTTTCCGGAGGAGGAAAAAAAAGAGACTACAGACCTGTGCTTTACGTCTTTAATGATATCAGACAGGGTCCGACATCAGACTGGAAAGGGAAAATTGTAATGTCGGACCTGGTCCGACATAGGACCGCAAAAGGGTTAAGCCAGCCAACAAGGATGAGGCATATTTACATGAAAAGCTAGTCTTACTCCTAGCAAAGTGAAATGACCTACTCGAAGATCACAGTAGTGATGTTTACTTACATTCTTAATTGGCATGACTGGTCCAGCAAGTTGTGTGGCCATCTTGATCTCTTCAGCCTGCGTAAATAAATAGAACAGTTAGAATTGTAGTGAAGGCTACAAAAAAAAAAAAAAATACTTACACTCTTAAAATAAATGTCACTATTTCACAGGTTACTTTAGAAAAGCAGGACAAATTTCCCCATGACCTCACCCAAACTTACTAATTCAAAATATTACTGCGTCTATTTTCTCTGACCTAGCACCACATTCTCCAACCCTTACTGCCATTATTACCGCCACCCTTAATCTGTCCAGATGATAGACGTCCCGTCCCCCGGCAGATACTCACAGAGCTGTCTCCCTTCTTCGGTGCAGATGCCTTCCTAGGGAAGAGGATGAGTTTGGAGCGGTACTCCTTCAGCCGCTGCACGTTGGTCTGCAGAGATTCTGTGGATCTGTTGCGGCGGCGAGCATCCACTGCGATACCGATGGTGCGGGCCACCTTCTTATGGATACCAGCAGCCTGGAGAAACAGAGCACTTCATGTCAAACATACGAGCATTGGAGACTTATATAGCAACTTCATGAACAAGCTGAGCAAAACTAGTTCCATGTCTACATCCACTAAGGGTGTCATATTATGTAAGCATGATACTTCAGGTTCCACAGATCACACCATTGAAGTAATTTTTAGTTTAAATAAAACTGAATACCAAGCCACAAATGGTTTATTTTCTCTTTTCAAACTTATGAAAAACTATATCACCAGTCATTAGCTGGATTAGGGTTAAAACAGAAGGCATCAACGAGGTAGAGTCCGGAGAAAATGTCATCTAACCGATGGGTGGTGCCTAAAACGCACGACTGGTAGTGCAGTTTGTGAAACGTATAAAGGATACCTTACTAAAAACATTTATTAAACTTACACACTAGAAATATCGTTTAATAGTTGGACTATTGACAAAGTGTGTATTAAAGAGAAGTGCGACTGAAAAGGCCTGAAACCTTAACATACCTTCAGCTCCTCAAGGGTGAAACCACGTCCGGAACGCACTCTGGTGTGGTACCTCACCGTGGGACACCTCACTGAGGGCCTGAGGGGGCCTGCAATGGGACGGGGGGCAATTCGGCGGGCTTTAGCCTGGCGCGCCTTTCGTCTATAAAGAAAATATGATTGTGAGAAATAATGCATTTAGGAAACTCATACTTTAGGCATGCCAGAATAGTCCTGGGCACAGCCATCCCCTCATTCTATTAAGGTAACCTTAACGTAGTTCAGTAACGCATGACACTTTAGAATAACGTTAGACACTTTAAAACAGGTTGTTCACCTTGTTAGTTTGTAAAGCAATCAGGCATGAAATCTAGTCATCAGAATAAAAGGGTTCAGGGTAATCATCAATGCACTTGCAGAGATTCCGGAGAATTATCATCATCTGACTGGGACATGAATCCTCACAAGATTCATGTATAAAGTCTATGGTTCAAGGTACACATTTCTGGAACCAAACAAAAATCTGGTAAACTAACAAATTCAGGGTACTGATGAAGCAGAGAGCACAAAGTTAGTACTCTGTAGCCAAGTTGTAAATTATACAAGACAAGTTTCTACCTGCGGATCTTCCTGGCTGGCTGGTTAAACCAGGTGCGGACTCTTCTCTGCCAGTCTTTATGGAAATGTGGGTTCAAAAGCATGCCATTCCGACTGGGGGCCATGGTTACTTATTTCCCTGATAGAAAAATAAATTTTACATTAATTCATATTATACATTGTTTTACCATAACTCATATTCCTATTACCTCAAAAACCACAGCTTCTGGTTTAACACAATATCACCCCATACTTCATAACTCTGTAAAGCACATTCCTGGTCAGTCATCAGAATAAAAAGGGTTCAGGGGAATCATCAATGCCATTACAGAGATTCCGGAGAATTTTCGTCACCTGACAGACACAAATGCTCTAGGAGGGGGAAAGTGCATAATTTCTGTATTACTTAATACAAGGTTCTGTTTTGCATTCAATTATGTATTCCTGCCCACAATATTTGAGTTTTAACACTAGCAATGTTACACCAAATTAGTAGAATACTTTGTTCTCTACAATCTCATTTACTGTAAACAGGCATAATTCATTAAAATGAACACTTCTAACTTAAGTTTTAATCCAACTGTAGAGGCCTATGCAAGCTGTCCTCTTATACACTCCTAAGGCAGTCAAAAGCATCTCAACCTGGATAGCCATAGTGAATTCAGTTACCGTACAACTGTCAACTTTACCCTTGCCTAGTCACCACTAATATCCCATCAGTTTCGATATTTCCACTAAAACACGAACTAAAAATAGACCAATAAAACACTTACTCAACGTGTTACCAGTATTTAATTGGAATCGCTTCTAGTTAGCCGACAGTTAGAGACGGTACTTTGGTTGTTTAAAATACATCACACCGACACAAACAATAAGACACATACGGCCACGTTTTTATATAACACTAATTCAGGCACTCGGTTTTAAAACAGAACCGTATGCTGACAACACGTACAATGTGGACAGTCTTGTCTCATGTAACCCTACCGTCCGTGGAGTCTAAGGAAACATGCCAGGAGTTCAAAACAACAACATAGCTCAACTATACAAACATTCGCAATTTAAGCCAAAATACGGCTTTATAGGTCACACGTTAATAATGACACACATACTGCAGTCTGACAAAGACGCAGGTAATATTAGACTTGCATAAACACCGAGGTGGCACAGCCCCCCTGCAGACGTTTTTGTGAAACATTTAAAGTCATAACTGACACAATATTCACATATTTCAAATGTTAACATGTTATAGTATTTAGTCCACCAGTTTAAAGCGGTACACTTGCAACAAAATGAAGGATTCATTTAGATTTCAGTCTCAGTTTAACATGCCCTTCCACACGTACCGTCCGGGGAGAAAATGGCCGAAACGAAAAAGGAAGTCGAAATACGGCGAATGTTGGGATATTTGCTACTCCAGCCAATGAAAAGCCTTTGACGTGTTTACAAAAGGGAAGCGATATGGTGATGCAACATTATGCCATCACTGCAGGGTTAAAAGCGAAAGGTTTTGCCGTTATCAAAGATGTCTGATATTTTGGGCGTTTCATTGTTGTGTTTCGAATTGTTTTCCAACATACCGCCACAGGTGCAAAAACCAGATCATATAGTCTCTAAGGATGGTTTTTCTGTTATTTATTTCACCAGTATACAATTGGTATAGCATCTCATTTAAAAGGACGACATAATTTTGAAACTATTTAATGTCTGTTATGGGTTGATTTTCATGAAACTCTCTAATAATGTCCAAAGATCCAACAGTGCAGGCCAGTTTTTAAAGACTGGTATGACTTCTGGCATTTTAACACAAAGCAAAGCAAGCTAAGTCATTCAGTAGCAACTGAAACATATTTTGCTCTGGGTTGAGGCTATCTATATATATATATATATATATATATATATATATATATATATATATATATATATATATATCTATATCTATATATATATATATATGTATTTGAAATGTCATCCAAACTCACTGTGATACACAAAAGCTGCCTCTCCCTGTTGTAAATTTGCCTTTTACTTTATCAAGGACTGATAACAGGTGGCAGGTGATTTCTTCATTAACAACATTCTTGCCTGTTAAGTTCCTGAGAAAATGAAGTCTTGCACAAAAATATCAAAGCAGAGCAATGTGGTTGATCTTTTTTTTTTCAATACTTTATTTTTACAATAATATAACACACATTAATGTAACAACATCAGTCTGCCTGGTTATTTCTACCAAGCTATCTGAAACTGAAACGTAGCTAATTATGAAAATAGCAAGCTTTCAGTTTATCAATTACTTTTCTCTCTCTCTCTCTCTCTCTCTCTCTCTCTCTCTCTCTCTATATATATATATATATATATCCTTATTTTTATATAGTGCCTTTCATAGTGGACCACCTTCACAAAGCGCTTTACAAGATATGAGACTAGGATGTGTGAACAATACATCAGCTGCAGAGTCACTTACAACAACATCTCACCTGAAAGACGGAGCACAAGGAGGTTAAGTGACTTGCTCAGGGTCACACAATGAGTCAGTGGCTGAGCTGGGATTTGAACTGTATCGTTAACCACTGGACCACAAGCCCCTCTGTTTATATATATATATATATATATATATAGCTTATATCAATATATATATATATATATATATATATATATATGAACTGGAAAAAATGGAGTACAATTAGTGCCTGGAAATGCAGGGGTTAATGTGTCCCTCCTGGTGATTGGTTTTCCTCTAGCTGTTTTGCACAGAGCTCTGACTCACTGAGCATGTGCCAGTCTCCAGCTGACAAGATCAGTTGTCAGCACTAGGCTTATAAAACAGGCTACTCTGGTGGCTTGTGTAACAAGCACTTTTTTGTGTAATACAACTTGACCAAACTGAGCAAAGTGATCCAGACACAGTCATGCACTGGTAAACATAAGAAAACACAGGAATTTACATGGATAAACACCTAGGAACCTAGGAACCCACCTAGGAGCTAATCATTTTTAATTGAATGCAAACTTAACTGTTTTTATTTATTTATTTATTTTTAATATAGAAAAATATATAAAAATACAGCCAATACATAGGGCATAGTCAGAAGCCAGAGTAAAAGTTCAGTAACTGTTACATGTATTTTAATTGTAATTTTAAGTGTATCTAATAATACAGATCTAATAATAGGAACAAACTAAATTCAGATGTTCTACGTTAGAGACTTGTGAAATGTACTTAATTTAGTTTGGTGATGAGGAAATCAAAAGAGAAGGGCTAGTAAGTGAGAAAGAGCAAAAAGATTGGCAGAGGGAGAAAAAGAGAGAATATCTTACATAATTAAGGATAGAGCTTAGCTGGATTTAAACTAAGGAAGATCCCAGTATGACTCAGAGAGGTGGTTTGGGTGAGATTCTGTTTGTGGACCTGCAGAGTGGCATAGTGGACACGGATGAGTTCTGTCTGTCCGTGTCTCTGCTGGGACACCGGAGCACTCAGGATCACTTCCTGGAGGTGATTGAAAACCTGGCAGAGGAGTGCGATGCACTGCACACCCAGCTCACCAACATCTACCTGCAATACTTCACACAGGTAGGGGGCGTCCAGTAGGGCTCCGTGGCCAGGGACAATAGTTAATGAATTGTACACTGGTGTGACCTGTTTTGTAGTTTCATTTCCAAATGAATACAAATTTAAAAAAGCACACGCACCAATGCACTAGCAATATATACCTTTTGAGTTTTGTTTGTGTAGCAAAAAATCTATTTTCCAAAACTTTTCTTTGCATGTTTTGCACACTTTAATGTTAAATTTTAAATGAAAATGTTAAAATGGCAAGTTTTATTTGAAACTGTCTGTCTTTTTATAGGAATAGTTTTTAGGCACATTTATTATTTCAAAATGCTTAGTTTATCCCCTTAATGTGGGCATGACCTATACCTGATAACCCAGCTCTGATTGGCTCCCTGTGTTTCTCTTGTCCTCCAATGAAGAGGACTGTCCTAGCGTTACTGTAGCAATGGGCGGGGCTTGTCAGTATTTGCTTCACCAGGCAGTACTGTAACTCAATCAATTTCTGGAGAGGATTGGCAGCCATCTTCTGATTCGACAGAGGCTTCCTCGCCTGGAGACACTGCGGGCTGTTGTCATAGACAGGGGCCGGCGCTGTACTGGCAAATGCTCTGTATGAGCCTTGGCTGCAGGAGAGAGACAAGCTGGCATTCTTAGGTGCCAGCTATACCACTCCTACTGCCTGAGAGAACCAGGCTCTGTCAGCACCTAGGGAGTTGGGCTTAGAGGTAGGTAGAGATGTTTTATTGCTATAGTTTTTGTGTCAACAAATTGCATGATGGAAACCCACTGCACAACCTAAGTATCCGAAACAATTGATACTTTCACTTAAGTCAATTAGATCTCAGCCTCCCAGTGGCTCCAGTCCTGTGAAATGGATCAGCTGGGACTGGGACAAGGCTGAGTGAAAGTACCCATAGGCTGGAGAGACAAGAGAGGGACCAGCACACCCTGGAGGGGCTGCTTCACCACAGAAAGCCAGAGAGGCAGGGGTCCTCCAGGCAGGTCCCGTTCAGCGTGGTGCCAGCCGGGCTCACCCACTTCAAAAGTTGAGGCAGGAGAATACCTACTTTTGATTTTCCACTTTTGTAAGCGGTGTACAGAGTATTTAGATTTGACATACAAGCCCTCTGCAAAAAGAGATTTCAGTCAGCCACCAGGTGTCATTACTTCTATGCAAAATACCCCATTCAAAGAAAACTGCCGTTATTACCTTTGGTTAGCCCACCAGAATCCCATTTAAATTGAAGGTGAGGATATTTAAATCAGCTATAAACCTTTTTGTGAATTCAAAACTCCTTAAACTTAAGGAACTGGCAACCTATGGCTAGATTATGGGTATGCCTGGTGCTCAACTTCTATACAAAGCCTCAATAGTTAATCAACCTCAATAATCTTCCAAAGGACCACCTCATCTCTAATATTGAGTCCTGATATTCTGACAAAAAAAGCTGTTGTAACTGTATGGAATATTCTAATAAATAAAAATGAAAAGCGAATAAAAAAAATTCTCTGCTTTTGGGAAGCATTTATATACACCAGTAGAGGGCAGTCTCAGCTAAACTGTGATAGACAAGGCACGTCACATTCTGATAGAGACAAAAAAAAAAAGTGTATTTGTTATAACAAATTATCAAAATGTATGCAAGATAGTAAGCAATTTCTTATCTGAAGGGTACAAGAGGGAATCCAAAAACACTTGTGGTAAACACACATTAAAGCTACAGTATGATTTATAGCCTGAATTGGCTGGTGTCACACAGAAAATTGGGACAGATTCTGGGTCAAGCCATGTGTCTCATAACTTTCCCAGCTCTGGGATCTGAACACCAGCCCTAGAGATGGGGCAAATTCCATAGTCACAGCCCTGGAATTAAAGGTTAAATGGAAAAATATGCCAGACTCTACATATTCCAATGTTGTCTATTTAGAAAACGTTGTGTTTTATTTGCAGTTTTCCGTTGAGTCCATAACTGGTGTGCAGCTGTAGTTGCTCAGGGTGAGGGGGGAGGTTTAGTGTGGAAAAGTTCTAGTAGAGAACTTCTACTAGAAACTGGATTACTGCCTCTTAAACTGTCCTCAGTCCTCAATGGATTTTATATACTTTTCATAAGCATCTTCCTCCAACAGCTCCTCCAACTCACTGGGGTTATCAAGCGTCATCTTTATAAGCCAACCTAGAAGCAGGACAAGGAGGTATTTTTAGTATAGTTTTCATTAGAATAATTTTCCTAATGCTTAATTTCTTATATACTGATCCTATTATATGTTCCATATGATTCTCAAATATGGGTTCTGATCATTATTTGCCATTTTTAGTTACTATCCCAGAAAAAAAGGACTCAGAAAAAAAACAAGGCTGATTGTGTATCTTACAGTTGCACAGGATTCTGTGCCCATTGTACAGCTAATGTGCTTCCCCACCTCACTTCCTAACAAATTACCCTTAATGAATCTGTCATAAGCCATTTTTGCCTGAATAATTAGTAAAAGTTACAAATAATTATCAAAAGAATAGAAAACATACAGAAAATACATCACAGGAGACAGATAAACAGAGATAGATAGTATACAGTTTATATTTGGAAGTTCAGGTTTACATTGTAAATCAGCAAGTCAGTTCCTGAAGAATGTGAAAAGGATGAAAGGATTAAAAGAAGTGATCTTAAAACAAAGCTATCTCTAAATTGAAAGAGACTGGCCACACAGTGGTCTTTGTGGAGCTTAGTAATTTGTACTGCACTTATTTTTTTCCTTCTAGAATTTGATAGTCACTACATTTGAATTTGGCCATGTGCTGTATTAGTGCAAAACACACCCAGGTATTGTGAAATTCTCCAGACTGGGTTGGTGGTACAGTGCTGAACTCACCGTCTTTGTAGCAGGATTTGTTGACGAGTCCAGGGTTGTCTGCCAGCGCTGTGTTTATTTCAGTCACCTCTCCAGTCAGTGGAGAGTACAGTTCACTGGCAGCTTTCACACTTTCCAAAGCGCCAAACTCGTCTGGAACAGAGAGGTCACAGAGAGGTCACATTTACAATTGGCCTTTTTGGTCTTCTGTGGCACAAGACTGCTTTCTTGTGAACAATATTGGCGAGACCGAGAAGACTGCCAAGTGGCTACAATGCACATTAAAAAAAATATACAGCACAAAATAAAAATCTCAAGGACTGTTTGCCCTTGAGAACAAGTGATCTATACTTTTCTATGCCCTCAAATTATACTTTACAAAAAAATATGTATTTAGGGCCAACATGACATAATTTAGACTCACTTTAACTGAACTCACCAGAACTGTAAGAAGTGACATGATATCTGTAAAGTTGCAACATTTGTTATGGAATACATTGATACACAGTTGGTATGACTGGTTCACAGACCCATGGTTAGCACTATTCCATCAGGTAGTCTGAGATTAGTGCTAGTCATGATTTGTGAAAACATCTGGCAATGTTCAGCTAGCTACCATCTATTTTGTTGCATCAGATTCTTTAATTTCATTGCCACTTGAGAGACAACATTCTTGTTCCAAACACTGGGAAGTGCGGGGTTAATGCATCTATCAAAAGTTTGATATTTATTATTAAGGAGACAAAACTCACCCATTTTCTTTAGTTTTGTGCCAACTTCCGGAAGACCACAGTATACCACATCCCCTAAAGCTTCCTGTGTCACAAAAAAAAAAAAAAAAAGTTAGCCTTTATTGAAAGACTACTTGTAAACAAATGCTGGATGCATTGTTCTAAAAAAAAAAAAAAAAAAAAAAAAATTAAAAATGATTTCTGTTGACAAGTTTACAAAGCATGCATTTAAAAGAGGAGTAAGTGACTGCAACGGTGGGGTTCTGTCAGATATAAAATCACCTGGAGCCTTGAGGTAGCCTTGCACAGTACAGACTAAAAACACTAATCAGATTTATTATTTTATTGCATACTTATACATAAACACACAGAGTCTTCTGTAACTTAAAATAACCCTTGAGGAATTAATAAGCACTGTAATTCATTTAAACAGGATAATCCAGTTCAGATACAGCAACAGATATACCCAAAAAACAGCTTGTCAGCATGTGAGCTTGTCCCTCAATTCCACACCTTATTCCAAAAGTATTGTGGGAAGGTAATTTATTTCCTAAGAGTAATATAGATGATTTGACAAAACTGCAAAAGAAACATGCATGCATGCAATAAAACACAAATAAAGGCTGAGCTTGCGTTCCTCAGGACTGGTCAAAGGGCTAAGTTCATAGCCATGATTATCTGAGAAATTACGGAGGGTAATAAATATCAGATGTGAGCAAAGGCCATGAAGGAATAGAGCGCAGAATTGAACTGTAATCAAGCAAGCCTTACTGGAAAGGACTGCATACCTGTGCAAAATTGCTGATGCCAACTATACCGGTCCCGCCCTCCACTCGCACCCATTCGTGCTTGTCTGTGAATTTAAGAGCTACAGAAAAAAATAAAGCATTAATATCACACCATTGGGGTCTATTAATTATCTTTCACAAGTATTAAGATGCACTAGAACAGTACAACAGACCCCACTGCCGAGAACTAATTACTTGTATATATTTGGTTCTATAAAAAAGCTTTACTTGAGAGTCCATAGTTAAGGAGAAGAATATTGCAACAGCAGCCTGAGAAGTGTTTACACCTCCAGGGTATTAACGCAAAATGAGACTCTGCAAAGGACTTCTGCTGTTAAAATAGACTAATTAATAGGTGAGGTGTACCAATTTGAGAAATAGTACCTCCCAAGAAACAGACATGCAGACACACGCACACCACTGAACTCTTACATAGAGTGCTGGATTTTGGTACTAAAAGTATAGAACCTGAATGTTGCTGCATTCAAGATAGAAGCTACACTCTGCTCCACATTCTTTGTAATCAAATCCATGTGGGGGCTGTCCAATGCCAGAAAGAGTTAACAGCAACAGTAGACTGTACAGTAGTGGGATTTCCATGTGAGTGGCAAGCATCTGCCCCCTGAAGAATGCGAGGATAGGGAGGTGTGGTCTGCGTGGATATACTGCCGTCTTTACACAGGCTGAAGGGAGAGGGAGGTCCACACTCTTAAAATCTTGATCACTCACACAAGCACACACTCACAATGTCACTGTCAGTCCAAAGGGCACACTCGTGTACTCTGACCCAAGGCCTGAGGCTGTTGTGCAAGTGACCTTGTTTCAAAACTGATTTTAAAAAGTTACATTTAAAGAGACCAGCTAAGTTTGAGAAAGACACCCAGTTCAGCACCTATGTTTTCTTCTAGATCAAGTGCTTCCACTACCTTTTAAATGGTCAGGTGTTTACAGTTTTTTCCCCACAGACCTCTACTAACTATGAAACAAAGATATACATATTTCTACAGCAAACTCTACTGGTATGAATACATTACAGTAGCTATGCATGGAGAAATATTAACAAACTTGGATATAAACTTGTATAAAAAATAAACTTGTATATGATATAAACTTGTACAAAATATTGCTAATTGCAAATGGCAACCTGTGGGAAGCAATGGAGTGCATTTTATAATCTTTATGGTAAATAAATAAATAAATAAATAAATCGCTAGCCTAGGTTGCTGCTGGAGCCACAGGTATTATTTGTTGATAACATGTGTGTGGCGTCTAGTAGCCGCTGAATGGTTTGGGAGTGGGATAGCTGCAGCAGCATTTTTTGGGGGGATACTTCAGCGACCACAGGACTTCCTCATAGTAATCTGTGTTATTTATTTTTTTTATTCATATTTTATTGGAATCTGTGTTCCAGATTCAGAGATGGAGTGGGCTTTACTTAAAGGTAGTCCCTCTGCTCATCATACTGGGGAGAAGACAGAAGGAGGTTATTCCTGAACGTCACAGCATCCCTCCATACAATTTTGGTGAATGCAAGAAAGCCAGTTTATTTTTATTTTTAATTCTCTTAATTAAAATATAACTATGAAGACATAACCCAGTTAACACAATATGGCTTTATGGAATACCCCATCCCCACATCCCAGCATTGTCTTCATTATCCCATGTCTCTTGTGTTATCACACCCAAGCGGCAATTAACATGCATTAAGAATTTCAAATTTTAGCATTAGACCATGCAGAAAAACACAAGTTCGAACCAGATCTTGACCTGTGCTTTCTGAAGGCTATAGACAATCTGGAAGAGAGTGTGCATGTGTGTCAGGTTGCGGGCTGTTTCCATTTTTGTATTTTTAATTACATTTTTTTGCAGTTGTTGGTGCAGGGCCACAAAGGACAGCCAGGATGACACTGATTACACGCATTGAGTTTGCAAGGTGTTTAAATTGTTCTAGAGATACACACATGACCAGCCATGTTATGTCATTGTTACCAATTGCAGTCTCCATTGTCTTGAGATATGTTTCCTCTGTTTGTATCTACAGCACTGTGTGTACTAGCTATGTGTGGGAGGATTACTGTTTTAAATCAACCAACTGTGCATCTGTGTGAACCTGCAAGATTTTTGGTGATGAAATGTTCTTTGAACAAACAGAGTTTATTCTGGCATGACTTTTTAAAAGTAAATAAATTAATAAATACAATTTAAAATGTTTCCAGTTTATTTGGGGGTGGAAATCTTCAGGAATCTGTGCAGTCTTCAGTCATCAGATCTGCTGTTCTGCTCATCATGTCTGGAATTTACTTGAAACAAGGAGGTCTTGTGTATTTTAATATTACATTTTATATATTACATAATATGACACGGACTTTTGCAGAACAATGGAACAGATGATCCATTTATTCAAAGCTGTATTACAAAATATTGCAGGCGTTTCAATTTTTTGGTTTAAGCCCTAAACATTAAAATAGAAATCTAACCTAATTAAACACAATTTACTCCCAATTAACTTTCTCATCAGAATTCATATGAAAATTACTCTTAATGTAAAACATGTGTTTGCTGGTCTGTGTGAAGCCAGTTTAAAGTCATCAGGACAGGATTTTGATAAGTTTGTTACACACCGTTATCCTGATCCTTAAGGCAAGCACGTCACATTTCACCGCAAGTACAAGTATCAACGTAAAGTCCTTCTTTATGCTCAAACAACATTTTGCGCAAAATACAGTTTGTGGATAAAAACTTGGGAGGTACGTACCGTGCCAAAAAAGTAACCCCAGTCACGACTGTGAAATGTTAACTCACAAATCAGGGTAACTTGAACAGGCTAGTACCGTATAATAAAATTATACATAACAACGAACATCTGCAGCGAGACGCTTTGTGGTATAAAACACTTCTCAGATATAGAGGCAGTGCAGGTGTGCTACTTCCTGCGTCATGGGGAACTCGCTGCACAGGTTTTTATTGTTTGTTTTTTTTTAAACTCAAAAAATACCATTTACTTTAAAATTAACAGCAATGGATAACATTAAAAAAAGACATTTCGCTACCCAGTTTTGTAGCAAGAAGACTGCTCTTGTATAAGGTCATAGTGTTATTTTTTCACTCAGGAGAAATTGCACCGTCAGTTTGCAAACATGCTGGAAATTCGTACCTGAGGATAGTCTGGAGACGGTGGAGAAGGTCCGTGGAACACATGGCTTCCACAACCAGTAAGCGGGTCTCTGCGCAGCCCGGGGCAGCAGTGACAGTGTTTTAGGAAAGTTTGCACACACACAGACAAGCGCTGCTCGCATCGCCATCTTCGCCGCGGCTCTGTCTGAGTGACGTGATGTGGTGTGGTGTGTAGGAGCCGGTTCGGGTACGCGCACCGCGGACGAAAGCAATAACGCAAGACAGGGTGCTCAAATATGGTACAACATCCGCAAAAATGGGTTGCTGCCCAACAACCTAGACGTGCCGTGCACATATTGGACCAAACAAACATGTCATGTGTTGTTGTGCTACAAAATGGCATCCCGCACGCAATACTACTGCCAAAATAAATGTGTTGTCAAGTGAATCGTTTGTGTGGTTCTCAATGTCGAAAGCCACACTTTCAGGTAGCGTTCTTTCCTTTTGTAATCTTTTTGGAGTAAAATTGTCCCCACCCTTTCAAAAGCTTCTTCCCCTAATGACTGAGGTGCTTTTCAGCCTGTGCAGTAACATGCTTTGTCCCAAAAGAGAGTGCTTATGTGAATTTCGGGAATTCGAATGTAACAGATTTCCTGATAATGAGGCATGGAAACTAATGCAGTACCATGTTTTAAATAAAAGTACATTACAGCATTTAACAATTCGTTTGTGACTCATAACAATCTAGTTTGTTGCAATTAAAAGTAGTTTTACCGGGCAGTTAATAACTTAAAAGATTTTAAGGACTGTTTTCACATCGCATTTTGATCAATACATCATTTACAGTTTTGAAAGCTTTTCTGAACTGTTTGACAGAGGGTTAAGCTCATTTTCACTTTTTTTGTTTTTTAAAGCGCTTTTTAATGTAAGAGAATGTTTATAAAACATAAACTAACTGGATTTGTAAGACGGAGGAAATGACACACACAAATGCATCCAAACTTCATAATTACACACACACACACTATATATATATATATATATATATATATATATATATATATATATAGATAGATAGATAGATAGATAGATAGATAGATATAATTCCTATAGAAAGTCTACACCCCCTTTCAAACTTTTCACCTTTTGTTGCCTTATAGCCTGGATTAGTTTTTTTTTATCTACACATCCTATCCCACAACTTCCAAGTGAAAGATTCTAGCAATTTGTAGAAATTTAATTAAAAATAAAAACTTAAATAGCTTGGTTGGATAAGTGTCCACCCCCCTTGTATTCCTTGTACTAGCAATCCTAAATTAGCTCAGTTGTAACCAATCACCTTTAAAATCACACACCAAGTGGCCTCCACCTGCCTAAATTGATTTCAGGATAAATTCAGCAGTTCCTGTTTTTTTTTTTCTTTTTTTGTTTTTTAACAAACTTGTTCTTAATGTTCTCTCATTGTTTGGTTTAGTTAATCTTTTTACAAATAATACTGCATTTGGTGGATGTGAACATGCTAGAGCTCTCCGTCAGCCAAGGAAATCCTCAGCTTTTGCTAGTTTTTGCAGCCATCGGCAACAAATTCAAAAAGTAATTAGTGACTATTTTAAAAATACAATGTTCTATGGCTAATTTTAAAGCTCTGTTTCATTGTAAATGTTTATTCTCTGTCAATGGAAAAATGAGTAATACAAATGTTTTTGTGGTGTATGTACCATGTTTGTTTATTTCTGTAAACTCCTCTGGGGAAAAACTTTAGCCAATCCAATCTAAAAGTAAAACATACGATAAAGCATCTATATTGAAGTTGCCTGTGCTTTAGTTTGCTGTTACAACTCTACCTAACACACGCAGTGCCACACACTGGGGGACTCCAATTCCTGCGTACCACAATAGAGGAGATAGCTACCCTATAGTTTTGTACTTTCACTTACTACAACTAACTGGATTGAAACAGCATAGAGGAACCTGCAAAGGAAACAGTTAGTAAACATGTCCTCTACTACTGTGGACTGTCAATTCTTAACTGGTGGCCATAAATTAAAAAAACAAAAAACAAAACAGCTTTCCATCAATGCTGAAAAAAATGTAATCCCATTTTAGTCTAAGAAGTCAACTGCACTCACCTAATAGAAATAAAAAACACACAGCAGCTTGTTTATTTAGTCTTCCGCTACAGTGCCTGTTCAGTGCCACCTGTATTTGATCCACTTTGAATCATGTGTAGATTTCGCTATTATATTTTTAAAAAAAAGTAAAACTACAGCGATGCTTTAGATAGAAAATGAAAGACAACACGTGTAGAATAGAGGCTTAAAGCAAGTTTGGCTCAGCTTTTTTGTCAGCACTGTTTCCAGAGTTAATCAAAGACCTTTCTTGATATATAAGTACACCATATGGAACAAAAAACAACCAACCACAGAACACCTGCCTATTGCAACTTTTATTCATTCTCGGTTTCAAAAACAATATAAAAAAGTAGTCCTTCCCTTAAACTTTCACCACCCCTAAACACCAGATGATTTGTGCTGAAGGACAAACAATGATTTGTGCTGAAGGACAATCCTTGCAGTGAATCCTCTCCAGGCAGAGATCAGGTAGCCCTGCTATACCGACGTTCCGTCAGGAGGGGGGGCTGCCTTGTGGTCATCAGGTTTCATGGCTGGGAAGAGCAGCACCTCCTGTGAAACACAGACAATAACCAGGCCTTTAGAGGGAAGCAGAATCAAATTATATAAAAAGGTGTTGGGGTGTAGCAAATGGATTTCTCACATTTTATTATGAAATTAAAAGGCTATTGTTTAATGTACTTTTTACATCCCTATATTGGGACAAAATTCACAAAACCCAAAATAAGGATCCCTGAACTAGTCAGAAGGATTGTCATTCTCACAAAGAGATATAAAATTAAGAGACAAAGCACAGTTTTAAAATGGCTGCAACAGAGAGAATGTGTACCAGAAACAGTGGTAGTTTCCCCTCCAGTCTGATGTCGTTGGGAGTCAGAGTGGTTTTACAGTGTTCCTACCTTGATGTTGTTGGAGTCGGTGAGGAACATGGTAAGACGGTCGATGCCTATGCCACAGCCCGCGGTGGGGGGGAGCCCATATTCAAGGGCAGTGCAGAATGTCTCGTCAATGAACATGGCCTCAATATCGCCCTCTGCCTTCGCCTGGAACACAAACCCACAGGATTGAGTGCTAGCAAGAGGAAACATAGCCAACATACTCGAACCAATAAAGTTTCCTTACTTCTTTAGTACAGAAATACACAAGTTTTTTTTTCTGCTTGAATCAAAAGATAAATAGTGTAAGTTTAAAAATAATAATTTTGTGGATAGTAACTCCTCCCCTTCAGCAGGGTCAGCACCCACCTTTGCCTGCTGCTCAAAGAGCTCCCTCTGCTTGATGGGGTCGTTCAGCTCGGTGTAGCTGTTGCAGATTTCCTTCTTCATTACAAAGAGCTCAAATCGTTCCGTCAGACCTTTCTGCGATCTATGCCTGTGTGAAGAGAGCAACACAATTTGTTTGATTGTAGTTTTCTGGTAAGAAGTAACATAATCTAACGAAGGCACTAACTTACTTTGACCTTGATGTAAAAATCAGGTAATTCACAAAGCTTTACTTATTAGCTGTGCAGAAGGGGGACTTAAACCCCCCCCCCCCAAAAAAAAAAAACCTTTTAAACAATATGAAACTACAAAAAAAAAAAGCTCCAATCTACCTTTAACAATCCAATTCTTACAAACATTGCTATGTCTTACTGTCCAAGTATAACGATCTTGATCCAGATACACTTTCAAATTTTTCAAATCATGTGTATAACAGACATGGATCAAATAAATATCAATAAGCATCCCTGTCCATAATTTCCCCTGCTCTCTCCTCACAGCACAGAGGCTGGGCTTGTGTAATGAAATTTCTAGGAGGCACGGAGAGCTGCTCACCATTTAGCCAGAGGGCTCATGATTTGGGGGTGATCGCAGATGAAGGTGGGGTTGATGCAGGTCACCTCCAGGAAATCGCCAACCAGCTGGAAAAAAACCCCATAAAACAGGGCTGTTAAACAACCCTGCGGTCTGGCAAACAGACACGTAACAGTAAGACACAGGTAAAACTATGCATAAAAAATATCATATATTCAGGTATGTAGCACTAGAACGAATGTGAAACTATGCAAGTAATGTTACAATACAGGAATGAAGAGTGTGCAGCCAGGTGCTATCCAGTGTAACAGGCTGTGTGACTCTGGGCCTGTACCTTGTCGAGCAGACGGGCTGTGGTTCTGGGAGGTGGACACTCCACTCCTTTCTGAGCACAGAGTTCATCAAAGAACTTACGGGCCTCTGTGGGATGAAGGAGAGGTCAGTCACACATTAAATAAACCTGATATGAAAAGCATGTTCTAAACTGTCTACATGTATGTGCAGCAAGGCGTAGCCATAGGAGCCAGCAACCAGTTTACACAACGTGATGCTCATAAAAATACAATTCATATTATCTTACCAGAGTAGTGCAGAGATCACTGCCAAGCGGTTTGATCAATTCCAGTTTTACTGTGAGCCTAAGTTAGGACTATTAATCTCACAGTAAAACACAGAACTGTTTAAATCTCAGCCTTAAAGTACATTGAGGCCAGTAAGGGATCAACATACAAGATTTCTGAGACAGCCATTTCAGGCCAAAAGCTTTACTAAACCCAAGTTTATATCACAGTAATGCATGACAGTGAATAGTAAGGTACAGTAGTAATGTGTAGTAGGTCTGTGTGCCTCACCGTTGGAGTCGTAAGTGTCAGGTGGGGGGAATTTGACCCCCAGCTCTTTCTCCAGGTCATACACCATGCTCACCCGTCTGAAGGGAGGGGTGAAGTCGAGCTCAAAGGCTGGCCCCTCTGGCCCCTCTGGGTGATACTGAACCTTGTACCCACCAGTGATGTGCTTCACCATGCCTGCAGGAGAGAGGAAAGCCTTACGTGCTGTTCGGAAACACTGATACCTCAGGAAGAATTTGATGGGCCTGCCGGACTGTTTACATAAGACAACACCATCATTAGTAACTGAATATATCGTACTGCACTACATATTAACTGAGATAACTGTGTGGCTTTCACCTCTTATAGGCCCAGATTCAAAAACACACCTGAATTTAGATCACAATGGAAATGAATCCACATCACAAGTCCATCACAAAATTCGCTATAAACAGCGGTGTCTCGGACACTATTTTCCTGCACCTAATTACTAAGCATCAGAATTAAAAGATAAAACATTCTGAAAACAACCAAGCAGCACACAACATACACAACATACACAACTACAGTATTACGACACTTCTCATCTGTACAAAATCATTCACAATCCGAACAGGGACAACGCAACAAACACTGCTTCATCCCTGCAGAGGAAAGTAGAGCGGACTGCACCCCATTTAGGTGGCACTGACCTGACAGCAGCTTCTCCGTGATCTCCATGAGGTCTTGGTAATCGGCGTACGCCATGTAGAACTCGCATGTTGTGAACTCGGGATTGTGGGTAAGGTCGATGCCCTCGTTTCTGAACTGCCGCCCGACCTCATACACCCGGTCAATCCCTCCAACCACCAGCATCTGAGAACAGGCAGAGCAGGGCAGGGGTTAGAGGACAATGGTCTAAAAACACACTCCACTAGTGGCCACCCCAAGACCTTCATTACCAGAGGCTGAATGGAACAGCCTTAGCAATGGTCTCAGTTGTCTCGGAGAGTGACGTGTGAAATGTTTTGTTTTGCTTGCTCCTGGCTCCACAGCCTGTGACTTCTGGTCCTACCTTGTGGTACAGCTCTGGTGCGATCCTCATGTACAGGTTCATGTCCAGGTCATTGTGATAGGTGACAAAAGGTCGGGCTACAGCGCCCCCAGGGATCAGGTTCATCATGGGGGTCTCAATCTGTCAGGAACAAAAGCAGGGGAACTCTTACTGCAGGATACACACCTTTAGCTGTCTTACATCAGCCTGCCTCATCCACAGCTTGCACAACTCAATCATAAGTAGTGTTCTGCCTTTCCGGTTTATTCCAAATTTTACCAAAAAATTACAGGATTATTATTATTATTTTTTTTTTTAACTGGACGTCGGTTTTTACTTCTACACGGCTTTTGTCTATTATTCAATATTTTCCCAGTACTGTTTTCTAAGAAATACACAATATTTTGATTAAATGCTGTTTTATTGTGACACCTACATAAGCAGCTCTGCACTGTATATCCTAGGATACAGCAGACATTTAGACGTCAGAGGATCAAATAACGTTCAAAAGTGGGTCTCTGTCACTTCACAAATACACTATCACCTGATTATGTTGGCCACTCAAAATCTGATTATTTTGGCAATTGCTGGGCTTAGTAACTACTAGCTTGATCAAAAACTAAATCGAAATACTTACATGAAAATATAATATTTTTTTGTGGATGAGGAATGGAGAGAGGTTATGAATATTCAAAAGAAAACAAATGTTTTGAAGTATACATAAAGCAAAAATAGCAGTGGGTCAGATAATGCAGAGGAAGCATAGTGTTGCAAATACTACTGCATTGAGGTACATGTTCGTGCTGACAATAAAAGAGTTTACTGAAAAATAAGAGACACATTTACTAAAACAAGAAAGTGAACTGAGACCAGCAATCCATGTATGCTGCTTTTACACAAGCTTTAATAAAAAGAGAGCGCAGAATGACTGTGTTAATGAGTTTGTCAGAGCGCTGTGCTTTGCTGGACAGCCACTGTTTATTGCAGAGAGGTATGTATTCGTGACTTAGTGTAACAGTACTGTCTGTAGTAAAACACTGCCTAACGCCGACAACCTTAATCATAAATATTTGACAGAAAATGGTGATGCTTTAGTTGGTAAACTAACGGAAGGAATTGATGGAAATGTCCAGTATGATTTTCTCCGCCTACTTCTGTCAATTTTTTTTTTTTTTTTTTTTTTTAACAAAATTTCAAGGTGAATAAACCTGGCTTGTTTTGTGCTGATGTCGTGTTCATACCTTCTGTAGATCCTATTCTCGTATTTTCTCCAAAGACACATTAAGATATGCAAAACAATGACCTCAAACTGCATGTACAGTTTCTTTGAGGAATATCTTGAAATGATTAGCTGAAATATACTTTGCTTTTTTGTTGTCCAAAATGCTCCAATGCTAAAAACTAAATTTTAGCAACCTAAAACAAAACAATGCAGCAACAAAATTTGTCCCACCCCCTACTGCACAGTACAGATCACAGAAAAGCAGTACAGATGCACTGATAGGCTGATTAAAACTTCAATGTCATTTGAATAGTAAGCAAGAACGTTAACCGCTTTGGAGAAATGGTTTTTTGTAAATGTTATTTGTGGATGTTTTTTGTTTGTTTGTTTTTTGTTTAAGTGCAATGCACACAGGACGGTGAAGGAACAAAAAAAGCCTATCTAGGAAGATACGTAGTTTGCGTCTCTTGCATTGTGCAATAGTTCATTTAAACAAGGTTTATTTTTTTAATCTCCGTACTTCTCCAGTATGCATTGGCGCCTAAAAGAGGTGAATTTCACAGTGACCCCTCAATTTCACAATTTCAGCAAAATCTAGAGTTAGGTAGACCCTACCTATAAGCCTCAATTAAACTCCATACTTCCCACTGGTTTTCAACTTAGTACGATAAAACTTGAAAAACAGCACCCCCTGTTGGAAATGGCCTCACCTCCAGGAAGCCTTGCTGGTCCAGGAAACTGCGCAGGTAGGTGATGATCTTGGCCCGAATGATGAATTTCTGCCTCACATAATCATTAAGGATCAGGTCCAGGTAGCGCTGCCGGAACCGGGTTTCCTGTGAGTGGAGAGGACAGAGGGACAGGTTAGAGGAGCGGGACTGGAGGGAAACAGGTTGTTCAGGTTGCCTGATCACTGGATGAAACAGGAGGATGGTTCGTTTCAAACAGCACAACATTCTCTCTCACCTTGTCCTTGAGTCCGAAGTGCAGGTGAGGCAGCATGTGCAGACAGGGCGACAGCAGGGTCATCTCCTTGGGGATGATGCTCAGCTCGCCCTTCTTAGTTTTCCCTGGATTCCCGTGCACCCCGATGATGTCACCCCGCCGCAGCTTCGAGTTGATGCGAACAAACTCCTCCTCCGACTTGTAGTTCCTGCAATATAAGAACAGTCACACATAGCTCCACTCCACAGGTAGAATGTGTATCCTGTCAGCTGGTGCGTACCAGCTTCTGTAATTCTGTTTTCAGTCGTACCTGGAGTTGGCCATGACCTGCAGCTTGACCCCTTCACCTCGCAGGTCATAGAAAAGCAGCTTAGCTCCAGAGGCACGCTTGGCATGGACACGGCCTGGAGATCAGAGGACAAAGTCACGAGTCCTGCCTAGAGCACCACGCAGCTACTTCATACAGAATGATGAATACATGTGAATTATAGTTTATGAAACACTCAGGCCTGCACTCTCTACGTCCTTTTCAAACTCTAGCACATTATCAGTGCTTCTACATCTTTCTCTCAGCCACTGGCACGCTCACTCTGGCCAAAGCATACATTTAAAGTGGCTCATTCTACCTTACCAGACACATTTAGAATGACGTCTGTCAGATGGTCTCCTGGTTGCAGGTGGTTGTATTTTTCAATGAACTCGCTCAGAGACAAGTCCACGTGGAATTTGTGAGGGTAGGGATCCTCTGATGTGCCCTTGAGGTCCTGGATTGCCTGGGTGCGAATCTCAAAGTATTGCTGCAGAGAGACAATGACAGACACCCATCTTAAATTTTATGCTTTTCCACTGCCTCAACCCTATTCCGGAAATCATTCCCAAGAGCACAAGAGATCCAAAGACTGCCTTCCCCGCTCTACTTCTAAGTGCAGAGACAGTGTATAAGCCAACGCTGTGCAAGGCAAGACAGCCACACCAATGCTCAGAGCAGACATAAATTTCAGCTGCTAAACTCGCAAATTAAAAACTTCATTTTATACTACAACTCAAGACCAGAGGGCCCTTAGTAGTGGTAGTATTAAAATGATGTTGCTCATCATTTGGTGCCTCCACCTGTCAAGATGTATTGCTCTGCTGTTCCCCCAACCTCAAAGCTCTGCAATGCCTACCTTTCCAGACAGACAAAACCCATCCACTTACATTGGGGTCCAGCGTCTCATCCTCGGCTCCATAAAGATTCTGATCTCCCGTATCTCCTGCTTTCTTCTTTTGCTCAACGAGTTCTTTGACTCGAGCATCCTTCTCTGCAGCCTTCTTCTCAGCCTTTATCTGCCGCTTCAGCTCACTGGAGGAGAGAGGCAGACAGAGAGAGGGGAGGTTAGAGAACTGAACTGTAGCACCACAGACCATATTTTAAAGTGCCCATTATTAAATGAATTAAACAATTTGACTGTTTAAAAACTACAAAGGGAGAACATTGTATTTGCTGTTACCTGCAACCAAGTTTTTTCTTGACCCTTTAGGCCAACGACATACTTCATTAAGGCATTTTAACAACCTTTAAAATGACTTATGTAATTAGAATGCCTAGATCATGGTCAAGACATGAGGTCACCCTGTCAGGAGCATGAGATACACACAGCTCTTCTTTTAACATGCACACTATCATAGAATTCTTTCAGAAATTTAAGACACTTAAAATACATGCAACATATCTCAGTCTGGTTCAGTTAAGAACCGGTAAGGGCCTTTGTTCAGAAAAGCTTGCTCTGTCACTCCAAAATGCACCCTCAAAATGCCAGTATAGGTTCATTACCAGACATTTACCTCTTGGTGGTTAAACGACTTTAAAAATATTTGTACACATACACAGGGATGGTATAAAATTTGTTATTAAGTCTGTAAAATGTCAAGTGTTTACAATAGGGATTCTGTGGGTTATTTTACATAAAGTAGCTTGCTTTTTTAAGGGGGAAGAGTTGTATGTTGGCAGACTGCTGAACAGACCTCAAAGTTACAGTGAATGCACTCAGTTTGACTGTTGAGGATGAGAAAAGGTTGGTTCTTTTCTCAGAAATAAAGGAAAGGACACCAACCTTTTGTCACCTCGCCAGCGATTCCCTTGGAGCAAAGGGAAGGTGGCCAGGCCAGGGAACACATACTTTGCCCTTTGACCCCCGACCCCAAACGTTTGGATAAACTGCTGCCTAGCAGCTCTAACCACAGACAGCATGGTGAACACAAGAGTGCGATTCCTTCTACAGCTTGGACCTGGAGAGATAGAGACACACAGTCAGCACTGCGCCCCCTGCAGGGTGGTGGGAGACTGAGCCTCATGAAAATGGTGTTACGAGCCCATAATCAAATCTGATAGAACTGAATTTATTATTAAAAAAAAAAAAAAAACTGCACAAAAGAAGAAATTGTGTGTAATAAAAACATTCAGCGCTGTTCCTGCAAACAAACTACCTGGCTCACTGCAGAGGTTACATGCCAAGTCTGTAAACATGCAAAGAAAGCCCCAAGCCTGACCAGGAGATTTTCACTGCAACACTAAGGATAACATCAGCTGTAGAAGAGTACACTGTTGCCTGCGCCCACACCATAGGGATGAGTGTCCCTAACCACAGGGGAGACACAGTTATCACACACTTCCTGTATGTGGATATTTCTAAAGGATTGTCCACACCAAATTTGTATACGTTCTTCAAAATTACTAGGCTGGTTTGTTCACTCTGGCGTATGGATATCCTATTATTATACCAATTTTAACATTTGGCAGAAAACTAGACTTGCATATGTAACGCAGCCCTGGTTGTGATTTTGTGTGACCTCTGTTGTCTGATCCGGCTGCGGTCATGCAGGTTGCCGAACTTGGACAGGGTATGCGCGCAGTCTAGTGTCATTTGATGTACACCTGCGCAGACTCTCTGCGCGACATGAACGCACCCATTATCACCATTCAGTGTTCACGCGTCCGCCGCCAGGGTGGAACGTGTTTTGTGAAAACCATAATGTGAAAACGGAAGCCTAATTCATGTATCAAATATTTTAACACGTTTCGACAAAATACCCCTGTGAAAATTCAATACCATCGCGCCCCTAGCTCCGTGCAGAACTGAAAAGCATGCTTCCACTAAGCCTTCTGCGATCTGTGGTTTTTCTTTCCCATTTAAAACTTACTGTTCTGATTAGTATTTCTATTGCAGCGTCGACAGAGTATTGTAGTTTTGCTCCGTCTTGAGACTTATTTTATCCACGTACATACCTGAACAAAAAGAACTAACTAACTCCTATCACCGATCGACCAAGCACACACACACTTCGCGATGGAAAATGAGAGGATGAAGAACTGCATATCCCAGCATTCACAGTGCGCGCCTGATGTAACATTTCGGCAACGGCTTGTCAGCCTCTATCCATAACATGCACTTCATTAAAATATTACAGAGACTGGAATAGCAGCCAATAGCTGCGTTCCAAATGGCAATGGAAACCAATACCATATAAAACAGACAAGAGAGAACCGTCACGCTTACTTTTTGCTGCGTGTGTTTCCTCCGTCCACCACAGCAGCGGCTGCCATCTTCTGAAACGGGGTACGGCGAAAAAGGTGATTTCCGGGTTGATTCGAAAGTGGCGTTAAACAAGGCGGGGCTAGTCGCTATGTGAAACGCCTCCAACAAACCAAACGACTTGAGTTCTCGTGATGAGATAAGACCAAACTGACTTGTTATTTGACTCTCATTTGCTGTATATCCTCTGATTTGTTGC